>NW_022987593.1:5377583-5602583 GCF_902827165.1 Trematomus bernacchii | reverse complement strand
GGACCGCTGACTCTCCCCCGGATCCTCCACCTTGTTGTTGGCGTGGCGGCGGGGTGCGGCGACTCGGCGCAGGCGGCAGTGGAGCGGCAGGATGTCAGGGGAGAAGAGGCAGATGTTGGGGCGAGCTGACGGAGTCTCCTGACCCACTGTGTGCTGCTCTCTGTTCAGCAGGTACACCAAACAGTCCTGCAACACAAAGCACAATAAATATCACATAATCAAAGCCAAAAGGAGTTATATTTTATAAAACATGACTGATACAATCAAAATAGTTACTTTCAATCGACTAATTGATTATTCGGCTCATCATTTCCTTTGTCAAATAAATAAAGTTTTAAATATATGATGTAGCGCAGCAGATGTATAAAAAGTGACAAGAATATATAAGTCAAGAACAAGTAGCTTCAATATGGGCTTAAGTTCACTACTTGAATGAAGGTACTTACATGTAGCTACCTTACACTACTGATCAGATAGATAACACATGAACTTCTTCTCTCTCCTCACCTGCTGATTGTACCCCTGTAGCAGCAGGAGGTGGGGGGACTGGTAAAGTGAGTGCTTCACTCCTCCCTGACCTCCATCCTCTTTCCTTCGGCCACTGGAGGCTGCATCTCGACCCCTTAAGGGTCCTGGCAGGGTGGAGTAGTAACGCTTGGGCTCATCTCCCAGTCCCAGCTGCAGAGGCAGGAAGAGAATCACGCACACATTCAAGATTTCACACAGGTTGGCAACAGAACCATGAATAATAATGAATATCCTGACGGGGCTTTAGAGGGAGACCCACCTGGTTGAGGCTGGTCTCGCTGAGGCTGCGGCAGAAGGATGAGTTGCTGGATCGGGGCAGGGTCAGCGTCCCCTTCGCTCTGTTCCTCTGGAGCTTACGTGCCTGAGCATTTATATCTACAAGGAGGCAGAGAGGAGGAGTGAGAGAAGAACAAGGAGAAGGGCAAAAGGGAGAACAGGTGGAGAATAATAAGAAGGAGCAAAAGGGAGAGCAGGGAGATAGAGGTTGAGGATACAGGAGGAGAGAGAGGTAAAGAGCAGAAAATAAGAAGAAGGTTTTCTGTGCAATGTCAGCAGGTATGTTGGACTCATGAGTGAAGTCTGGATAAGGTACATAAGTGCATAGCAGTCATGTGTGAGCTGAGTGGAAACTGAGTAAAACAAACCAGTCAGATGAGGTAAATGTTGCTGGATGGAGCACAACATTAAACCTGATGAAAGTAAACTGAGTTCTTAATCTGAGGCCATGCAATGGCTCTGCACACACACACACTCACACACTGGTTGAATCACGGGCAATGGGGGTGGCGCTGGTGACAACGCAGGTAGAGGTGGTCTCCATGGCAACAATGACTAACAGCCACCCTACCTGAGGCCAGTCCCCACCTTTAGAGCTGGACTGTACCACTCGACCACAGCGCAGGGGGGAGCTCCTGTGTTTGCCCAGCCCAGACCGACCCATTAGAGCCGCCAGGAACTGGGAGGTTTTGGGCCCTACAGCAGGGTGGGAGGGGTTAGGGAGGCTGAGAAAACACCCCCTCCCAAAAACACCAAGCACAGAATAACCCCCATATACACAGCATCCGCACACCACAAGACATGCATGCACTGCGGAGCAAAACATAGTCTGTGGTGCTTTCAGTGAGTCACATCAGCAGTTAGTAAAGAGAAACTAGGCATGGGACGATATGAAGATTTTAAATCACGATTCAACTGGCTTAAATAATTGTGATTCACGATATTACCCCGATAATCATCATAATCTGCTTAAACCCTATGCTTAATTTGGTACCAAAACATACTGGAATCAGATCATTTCAAATGTGTCAACAAACAGACATTTTGATTGCGTCACTGATAGGAAAAACATCCTTTTAAGTAAAAAATAAGCAATCAAACAATTTCAAATAAAACAACCATAGGGTTCCCTGGTCTTTATTAAGAAAAGATAATTAAACTGCAACATTTTGAGAATCTGTTCCTATTTGATAATTATTGTATTTTTAAATCAGGCTTCATTTTAAACTTCTCTGATGATTTTTATTGTGATCTGCGTTAAAATCATATATCGTCCCATTCCTAGGAGAGTTACAGTTAAAGGTATGAGGTACAGGATTTTTGCCAAAACATATCACTGTCAAATGATTAAGATATAGTTCTCAAAGTCAATCAACAACTACATGTATTCATTAGAAACTATAGTACATAATCCGCTTAGTAATTTCATTTTAGCTAATTTTGGTGTTTTGTCTTATTTTAGAACAATTTAACCAGAAGAAGTTATAGTGTAGATCGCATGATTCAAGGTTGATAATACAATTATTTGCCAGTGATATCTCCGTAATGAAAATCCTACAGTACCTTTAAAGTGCTATCTCACAGTTTAAAACAGCGTGTTTGACAATAAACACAATTCCCACATGTGCATGCACGCTCTCACACACACAAGGGGAGAAAAAAGACAACAAGTGAGAAACATAATAAAGAGCGAAAGAGACTCCAGGGTGTGTGAGTTTTCTTATCACTATAACACAAAGGAGAAAGGGTTAGTGTGAAAATGAAAATATGAGTATTAATACGTTTTAGTTAATAAACAAGTTTTAACCCAGAAGGCATTCTTTGCTGTGAGTTTCAGTTTTTTGACAAATTATGAAACCCAGCCAAAATAAGCACAGTAAGGAATGCTTTCAAAGGAGAAAGCTGCTGATAATCCATATTTGTGTTATTGCAACAACAAATTGATCCTATTAACAAGTATTGCATGAGTTGCCAAAGCCTGATAGCTTACTCCTCTGTGCCAAAGAGATCCATTGTTTCCCAAATGGTGTAACACTGAGTAACATGTTCCTTCAATACACCGCTGCAGCTTATTGCAGTCAATCCATGAGCAAAGTCTCACAAGCATACAAAATGTGTATTTATCTAGTCCAAACCACCAAATGCACTATTTACTAGATTTTGAGAATGCTTTCTTAAAACTACAGTGACCAGCTTTTGTAGAAAAGGTTATTTTAATTATTGATTTGACTTAAAAAGAATACTATATTTTTGATACGGACAATGTAGGACAGACAGCCTTGAGAGATGGTCTAAGAGGTTAGGGCTTAGGTCTTTTCAAAGGAATTATTGATCTTTAGAACAAATATAGAACAACACTAACTTATCACTTCTCATGGCTACTACGGGGTTGGGAATCATATCAAGGAGGGAATAACATTGAAGATCATGGTTTTGTTTTGACCTCACACTTTTCATTATAACTCGGATCAATGCGATGAATCGAACAAGAAAATACTCATTACTGTTCATTTGTAAAGGACTTAATTCACAGTGTACAAAAACATGATTTACCCATACACCGTATAAACCTCTGTGACGTCGAGCATAGGTTTCTGAAGTTCAGTTGTGAAGCTCAATGAGGGAGGCTCTGACCGGCGCCATTTTTGCAGCGGCAAAACTGCCCAATGCACGTCTAATCTAAAAATTGACAATGAGTTGGATCTTAGGTGCAGCTGAGGTCGCCTGGGTGACGCAACCGTGGTCAAAGAGCACACACCTCACATTCAAAGCAGCCTGCCCTTAATTATGCACAGCTTTAATATTTTATATTATGTAAAACAAGTGAGCTATATAACAATTCACCTTCACACGGTTGTCATTAATAGAAAATTAGCTAGCTATAGAGACCAGCCCATAAAAATCGAAACCAGGCAGTAAACATCTTTATTTCAGCTGTAAAGATGGGCATTTCAACATGGCGACCTTTGGAAATGACTGGCTTTGGAACCAGCCTAAGGTTGACTTTTGATGAACTGCTGTTTCTGGCACTTTCATATTGGCTTCATTTCAGCACTGGAGGTTGCAGAAAACATGCTATATATTGTGATTTATATGGTTATCAAAGTATGAAATACCCTATATAATAATGGAAGATTTGCCCAGCTCTAGCGTAAAAATGAGAAAGGATTGTTGACTAGCTCTCTGGCAACCACACAAGTTGACATAGCAACCAGTAAACCGTGGCATGCTGAGAAATGTTAGTGTAGCTGCAACGTGTGACTGTGAGGCTGAAAATACTTCCTCTATCTCTCTGAACTAGCTGGGTGTTTATTAATGACTTCAACAGGGATGAGTGTGTGTGAAACTTCCATCAGTAAATCAATCTATGTAAAGGTCACTTTATACACCAACAAACATACACAGATATACAGTCCATTCATATATTGCTGCATGTGAAGTCATAACCGTAGTTTTTATGAGTTCTTAAAATTACAAATGTACACATTATCAAATTAAATCTATCTACACATAAACTAAATCTCTCGCTGAAAATCAAATATCACCTGAGCAGTTCAGGAGTTACACAGGGCGGCTTGATATTGGGTCTGTAGTAAAAATGTGTAATTCATAAAAAAACACTGGAGTGCCTACACCCATCAACACCTCGGGTCGCAAAGGATTCAGCTTTCACTCAATCAATCGACCAGCTGTCTGTGCATTTCCACTGCACTGCTATGTGTGTGTTCACTGTTGTGTGTGTGTGTTTCTTCAAGTGCTCAAATACCCATGCAAGTGTGTGTTTCTAATAAAAACCCAAATTAAACAAGTTCTTCGCAGATCATTACTTCACATGAAAACGCACGGGTTATCACCGAGGAAGTTCTCTCTAGGATAATTACTATGACAAAAGCTCTTATTACACACACACACACACACACACACACACACACACACACACACACGCACGCACGCACACACACACACACACACACACACACACACACACACACACACACACACACACACACACACACACACACACACACACACACACACACACGCACGCACACACACACACACACACACACGCACACACACACACACACACACACACTGCAGTGGAACTAATGAGCGGTGCTTTTCTGCTGAGTTTGACATATCAAGAAAGAAAGGAAATTAGACCAGCTGCTTTTTGCATGTTTATGTTTGTGTGTGTGTATGTGTGTGTGTGTAGCTGTCTTTCTTTATGTGTGTGTTTGTCTTAGTGTGTGTCCTCACCAGCAGTGATGGTGTCCTTCTCTTTGGCGTTGAATTCCTCCACCTCTACCCTCCTGCGCAGCTCAAATCTGCGAGCGTGTCCCTCTCTGGGTTTCCAAAGCTCCTGGAGCAACAGCGGCTTTTCGTTGTCCCCCATCGCACGCAAGCATTCGGTTCGCCACCCCCCTTCTCCTATCCCACCTTCCCCCTCCAAACGCCCGATGACGTCGCACAGGACGTAAGAGTGGGCAGCGTTCTTGTTGAGAGAGTAACGGTCGAGTGCCTCTTTGACCAGCTCCTGGGCACTGGAGCGCGGCGTGGCCAGGACGCTCTTGTAGTTGGCACCGGCACAGATTTCATCTCCAAAGATCTTCAGCACCCCCGGGGCCGAGCTCTGCGTGGAGAGTTCGGCCGGGTCGTCCGTCGGTCGCTCTGGGGGTTCAGTCGTGGAGCGCCGGTCCCCACGAGTGTTTGTTCCAGTTTCTACTGGGACACGGTCTCTGTAACTCAGAGTGCGGTACAGGACCTGGGGAACAGACAACCAAAGCTGAATGCACTGTAGGGCCACTTCATCACAGACTGTAAGTGTACAGTATGTGTTTTCTACAATGTCACCAATTGGCCTCAAGTGGTAACCAGTCATTCACACAGTTTTGGTTTTATTTGCCAAGGTTTAAGGGTATCTAGTTTTGAAATACTGGGGAGGTAGCATACATTACGTTTAAAAAAGACAAAGTGTCTACAGCCATACTAGCAGCTATGGCTGTACTCAATAACAGAGGAGAATTTAGCAAAATGAGCAAAAACCTAACATCAGCATGCTCACGTGATATTGTTGAACATGCAGATTATTTGCAGGAATAATATTTACCATGTTTGCCATCTAAGTTTGGATTGTAGCATGCTAACATTTGTTATTTACATAAGGCATCGCTGAGAGTAAAAGGTGGTACACGGATGTTTTGCAGATATTTGATCATAAACACCAGTATTGAACAAAATTGCAGGGTTTTACTTGATGGTTTGCAGGGATCAAGTAATTAATATATCAACCTGAGGCCAACATACTTGTGTGTGCCTGGCGTAGCACTTGATCAAATAAATGGTGAGATATTTCATTGCGGAGTTTGTGGACTGACTGACTGATCAACGTTGACTCATGCTCTTAGCTAGGGGATACAAATTGAATGTGGTTTTCCAGAAACAGTATCACAGGTATACTTAATAATAAATCTCAAATATTGCAAAACCTCAGCCAATATAGCCAAATATTTCTACTAGGAAGTATACCAAAGGCAAGTGAGAATTTGAACTGGCCCTTTCATCTTATAGGTAGATAGACTTCACTAAAATATTTGTTTTATATTGAAAGAGCGAAATACTAAAATGGCAGTATGTGTGTGTGTGTGTGTGTGTGTGTGTGTGTGTGTGTGTGTGTGTGTGTGTGTGTGTGTGTGTGTGTGTGTGTGTGTGTGTGTGTGTGTGTGTGTGTGTGTGTTTGTGTGTACCTGTGTGAAGGTCCTGCTCTGGCGTTTCAGGCGGCTCTTGGACGGCAGGGACATACTGGCCCCGGAGGAAGAACCGTAGAACATGATGCCGCTTTTGGCTTCACAAACTCCACAACTGGGGAGCGATGAAATACATTTAAAATTATATATTTGACTCCAGCGTGAAGGATTCAAATATTTACACAAACAAACTCATATGCAAAAAGTCCATGCATAAAAGTTGATGATGGACTCACGGCTACATCTTACACTTACTTGTTGAACATTTGTAGATCTGGAAGGTAAACAGAATCTCCCCTAAATCTATTATGTACAATATATTGACCGAAAACAGACCATGATAATTAACAAGTTGTGTGTGTGTGTGTGTGTGTGTGTGTGTGTGTGTGTGTGTGTGTGTGTGTGTGTGTGTGTGTGTGTGTGTGTGTGTGTGTGTGTGTGTGTGTGTGTGTGTAAGTGTGTGTAAGTACGTGGTGGATACCTTGATGCTGTTATCTATTATCACTCCAATGTGCGGCAGCACCCGGTAAATGTTTGCAGTTGTGGGTCAGATGCTTTTCATTGCATCACCTTTCACACTGGAGAAGAAAGAAAAGACGATGTTAATGTGAGTTTATGAGTTGACAGCAGAACTGAAGCCATCGTTGAGGTTACACTGTTTGCCAACGCCCTGTTACATAAAGTACCTCAAGTTTAAAACTTAAATTTGTCCCTTAGCTAAGGGGTTCATTTATGAGCGTGAAGCCTCTTGGGTTGAGTGTTTTTACTAAGGCTTATGCATTCCTTTAACATAAGCTTACAGCATTATTGTCGGTGTGAGCTATATAAGTTATAATACAAATATATAATATGTTTTGTATAAAATAAGATAAATGTTGAAGATAGACTGATAGTCAATTCATCGAGTTGTGCATCACTCATCGTGTCCAGAGGGTTTTCCTTTTTCCCTATCCGGAAAAATGCATGTTAATATCTCCTCCTCTTTATTCACAATAAAGACGGCCGTTGTATTATGCTTGACACATTATTTCACTTTTAGGAGACTTGTATGCTAAAGCAAACTAAGGACCTTCTTGTTACACATAAGGGAATACTATAAAGTAGCTAAGAGCGCACACTTTCAGATCAAAAGGTTTCCCCCATTAACATCCAAAGGAAATACTTATGGAGATTTAATGCAACTCATATTTTCTTGAAGCATCCTTCAAAAAATTAAAGAGAACCTTAGGCTGAGTAATTTTATGCAACCAGGCACGGATCCTTCAGGGATTCATATAATATCGCTGTGGCTTAAAGATTCAAGTGTCAACATTTCAAATCATATTATTGCCTGCCCAACAAATGTATGACTGAATTCTGGGCCATGACAGTGACCCCCCGTCGACAATTCACGAGCGTCGAGCTCCTCCTCATAATTTCCCGGTAAAATCAAGTGTCCCAATCCGACCCTTCTGATATACATAGCCTTTCCCTTCAGAATATACTAGTTCAACCCACAGTTTCAATTTATCTTTGATGACTCACTATATCTTTAAAATGTTTGTATTATTAATATTATAATTTTTTTATTAAATAAATGTTTACGTCTAAACATTTTTCGAAAAACACTACATTTTCAATTTCTTAGAGAAGTCTCAGTTGTTGATTGAAAAGCTGGAATGAACACAGGTTTGCCATTTTTGCCAATAAATCTTCTGGTTATCCACTCAATCAACATCATTTCATTGCTTGTTTCCAGTTATTGACTGTGCCGCATTGTTTCCCTTTCACATGCACCACATTTTGTTGTATTCTCCTAGCCATCTTGTGATCTCAAATTTGGTGCTACAGATTGTATAAAGCACAAATGAAGAAATTCTATGTCTGCCTGGATTCAGGTCATGCATTTATCTCATTTAACAGCTCTGTTTGCAGCCCATGTCACTGCTGGAGGAGAGTCACGCTTCATTCTTGGCTCTGCATGAACCCATTTGACCGATCAAGTCTTTTCATGAAGGTAACATCAGCAAGCACCTCCACATTTTAAAGCCACTGTGGCAGCAGATGCAAGCAGCACCTCACACACGTCTGTTTTGATTGCAACTTGTACTTTATATTATTTCCTTTCAGCAAATAATTGGCAGGCAGCCTAAAAGGTGTTGTTGTAGCGGACTCTGGTGGGATAACGTGACTATTTTAAATGCCTGCTAATCCACTGTAATCTGGCTACTTGGCCGCAGTTAACTCAATCCTGGGACTAACAAACCCCTTTGGTCCACACAAGGAGACAGAGGCCTACATTTTGCATTGGCAGGTTGTGTTTTGTGACCCAGGAGGTAGGGTTACATTTGGTTATCATGTCACACAGACTACAACTTCCCCACCACCTTTTTTTGACTTGCTGTCTGTCCTTGTCTAGACAGCTAGAAGGTCAGATATAAAGGCTGCGTTGGGAAAAAAACTTGACACCAGTAAAACATGCTGAATAATATTGTACAGATTACAGAACGTGTGATTTCTCGATTACTACCGGGTCTGCCCTTTATTCGGTGCCTGTCCGTCTGTTTACGACGTTGGACTCAGTGGTCGTCAGTAGCAACCGCCGTGGCAACAAAAGGCAGGAGAAAATCCTCAGAAATTAATCCGCTGATGAGTCGTCAGGCGCGGCACTAAAAGCGAGCAGCCCCGGCCTCTCGCGGTCAGCAGGTGTGTGATGTTTGAAGTCGAGCCAATCAAACACAATTAATAATCAATTAGCAGGAACACTGTTTCGACACGTGAACACTCAACCACGACGATACAATTGGTGATTTTAAACTATAAAGGGTGATAAAAGCTGTGGGGGGTCTGCCCTAAAATAAAATAGACCCCGAAAAAGTTGTGTGAGCCCAGCAGTGGCAAGCCCACTCCCCTGAGGGCTCTCCCGGGTGTCTGTTGCGTTTGTACTCACGCTGCCTGCAATGCGTGGCTCCATAATGCTGGGGAATCCTTCTTGGCTTCTCTCTCATTCCTTCTCCCTGTACAAGATAGAAAATCCCCGGAAAAATAGGAGGGGGAAAAAAACCCAGCGAGCGACACCGAGACGTCCGGGGCCGCCACACTCATCCCCAAAACAGCCCGTTAACTTGGATGACTGCCAACCGTGGAGGGCTCCAGTTTCTGTACGCACATCTCCGCCGAGTGTCCAGCAATGCCCGCTGCCTCCGGCAACCGCATTCCCACATCCACAGCGGTTCACTGCCGAGCCCAGCCGGAAACACCCGAGTCCTCCGAGCCGCCTCACCTCGGCGCACCTGCTCTGGCACCAGAGTGCACGGGGACGGCGCCCCCTGGCGGACACCGGCGGTACAACATGGAGGCATGTGGACCAATGGAGATCCAAATACTTAAATATGAACTAAATACAATTACGAAATACCTTTTTATTTTTTATATATATATTTAACCATATTTGCTTTACCTATAAGGGCAATGATAGTAAACGTAATATACGTTTGTTTTAAAATACAATGTATTTGCTATAGGCCTATGTACAGTAGTTGTGACTATTCATATTTATAAAAAAACATTAACATCTGAGGTGTGTGATCCCAAATATTTTTGAATACAGCCTCATTCACCTCACCTGAAAGTTTGGTGTATTCAAAATACGCTGAAACGGGTTAAAACAAAACATTCAGATATCATACAACGATCCAAAGATCAGTTTAAATAGATGCTTAATTTAATTGTATATTTGCTTTAATTTTATGATAGGTAGTTAAGAACAAACTGCTAAAGTCTTACCTTCAACAGCTTCTGAAGACAAAACAGGCTTTTCCAATCAAAACTGACAAATACAAACAATGTCTATGTCAGTATATGGCTATGCATATGACATGTTTATATACTTTTCCTTCTCTAAATGTTCTCCCTTAAGGTTACACAATAATAGTATTTGAAACATCAAAGTGTATAATTAAAGACAATAACATTTCCTTTCATGTCCGTAAGTATGTTTTTTGAGTTACTGTGTGTATTGAGTTGTTGGTTGTTGTCTTTTAAATATATAAGTAAATAAAATATATAAAAATCATGAGTCCAGGCATATACTGCATGAAAAAGCTTTTTTATTACAAGAGAAATAGAAAAGATAAAAGCATTGTTGGCGTCATAAAGGCGTATCACTTCACAAAGCACCACAGACACGAAGAAAAACCAATATGATATCTAAAGAGAAAGAATATGAGCTAGTATAGTCTTGTACGACCAGAAAGAAAAGACCAGCAGCACTGAGAACAGAGTCAGCAGCTCCACAATCACAGAGCGTCTATAACAATGTACAGAGGGTCCATGAAGGCTTCATGGAGAGTTTAGAAAACTCTATACAAAGTCAGGTGGGCACTGTATGTCTGAATGAGACAGATATCATAACCAAGACAAGACAGACACACGTAAAATCCTTAAATACTTAATTTTACCGTCACAAAACACTGGCTGTGTTAGGCTCCATTACCCCCGATTACTCCAAAACTGTAAACACTCAATCATTTGGTGTTTGTTCATAGGCTAACGTAAACACATAGTTCAAATACTTAAAGTACTTTAAATGTGAGAATATTATCTGAAGAGTGTCATTCCGAACTGAGATATCCACATTGTGAAGAACGTAAATTCCCAGTGATGATACATTTGTTCAGACATTAAATTACCATAATGGTTAAAAAAAACGATAAAGTAACCAATGATAATAACAAGGTGTTTTTTTCAGGTGTTTGTTGGAAAGGTGTTGCAGAAATATTTGTGTTTTTGTCAGATGATTCTCCTTTTAGACCATAAAGTATAATAATGCATGTATATGCTGTTTGGTAAGTTGTAACTGTAACATGTTATGGTTATATTGATGAAAGAACATTGCAAAGTTGTTTCCCTCTATATCTACTGCACACATTATTGTTTGTCAGTGTATTTTGTAGCAAATCAAATGCAGATGTTGCAGATTTTACAGCAAACCTAGAGCGGTTGTGCAGCTTGAGTGTATGTATGTTCTATTTTAGTTTTATATTATAATCTTAAAAGACATATCTATGTAGTGGTTGTATGTCAAAGTCTATTTGGCTAGAGCTTTTCTCCTGTTTGGTTATTTTATAAATATTATGTAAAGCTTCAAGAAAACTTTTGTGACTTCTGCCCTACTTAGGGATGTAGAAAGCTGTATGGTGTGTTGCCATTACTTAAGAAAGCAGCTTCAAAGCTATTTGATCATTTTCATTTCTGCAGTCAGCGCTCAAACAACCGGAGCAGCTTTAGTGGTCCTTGAATGTGGCTTCACAGACTTTAAAGCCCAAATGATCCAAATCCTGAGAGACGGACAGCAGCAGAAATATGTTGAACAAGAGCAGAAGTTAAAAAGAAATCTCTTACACCTATGAATACTAGACGGTGTGACCTTTTGGTCCTCTAGCCACATTTATCACACTATACAAGCTCACCTAATATACGTTGTGCCACCACATACAGTTTAACACTAAGAGTACATATATTATGTCAAATATACTTTTTATGTGTTCAAGGTACATGCGTTCACGTGTAAACATAGACTCAGCCGATTACAGGCTTTGGATTCATGGGAGTCAGATATTATAGGATACATACAAAGACACACTCATACACTCTCACACACACACAAGCACACACAGACACACACCTGAGATGCCTTAATATTGGGCCAGATTGTTCAACAATACTATAGCTTCTGTTTCCTTTCAAGTGTGAGACGTTTATGGTAGTAGTGTGCTATCAGGTACGGCAGTAAGTCTTCTGGCAGTGTGATCAGACAGTGGTTTTCCTTTCTGAGGTTCAACCGTGTAACTTTGACAAACTATATCAATTGGTCCCATTCCCATTCATTAAGTTCAATATGATGGATATAATCAACTGATACTTTTTAGTACATAAGAAGAAAATATAAATGAAGTCAACATACACTGTACGTCATTAATACATATATACTGTATAAATTGTACTGATGATATCTTCACTCACTAACCCTAATGAACAACAGTAAATTATTATAATTCAGTTATTATGGTTGAAAATCTAATGAGTAGAACTTAGTTTAGGTAGAAGAATACCATTTAAGTCACCAAGACTAAAACCATAAATGCATGTTCAACATAAAAAAAGATAATTCCACAGTCATGCTTGATTTAGAAATCACAGTAAATCACTGACTGAAGCAACTGCTGTTAACCCATATAGTAAATGTACTGCAGTGTATAGCACAACTAGTAACTATATAACAGTAACACTACTATCTAGGGTTCTGAATTGGAATAGTAAATGACTGATGTTGCAACCTCCTAAAGTGAATGTAACCAAAACCTGTTAATGATACTTGAAATAATGTCCAGAAACTAATTATGATAGTCGAGTCAGCTCATTGTAAACATTGTCCTCCTCTTGAAAATAAGACAATGTCCTAAATTCAGCATCTGTATCTGAATATGCACCACATAGAATAGTAATTTAACCCCTGATCATTGGAATGAAACCAAAGTTGCTGCAAAAATAACTTAATATTTAACTAAAGTACACTGGTTTGAAAAAAAACAAAAGCTTTGTCCCAGTTCACAGGCTGCCTCCTTTGAACTGCAGAGTTCTCAAAACAGACTGAAAGGCTGCCTCAATGCAAAGACTCCTCAGAATGCACCCTTCATTTGGCAAAAAAACCTGATGAATAACTCCCATTATCAATTACAGTATGCTGGGTAATTGCTTCGTGGTGCGTTCAGATGTCTTCATCAACTCATCAATGATGTTAATAATTGCAGGCAGTTAACAACTAGATTAATTAAAGTAATGTGGTTACATTTAACATTACACTAGTATACTGCCACACACTCAATTTTACCTAATAATTATTATGTAAATTACATAACATTTCTGGCCATTTCTGAGTGCAACTTCATGGTGTTAAACATGTTTCTTTACTTTACAAGTTGATGAGGATAACCTAAATGCACCTTTAATTGTTAAACCTGTGATGCTTGACTGTCTTTTTGGTGAGAATGTTTTGCCCACTTGTTTTTCAAAGGAGGTAGCCACTGAATTGGTTCACTGCATGTATCACCCTCTTAAAGTTGCTCCAATACAGGAGCTACTTCCTGTGAGGTCAGCGCTGATGTCATCTGGAGGTCTGGACCTGATTTGGTGGCTGGGCGTAGAGGTACTTCCAGATGGCGTAGTAGTGTATGGAAGCTCCCATAGCTACGAACAGGTGCCAAATGGCATGAGCAAATGGGACGATGCCATCACTTTTAAAAAAGATCATCCCCAGACAGTAGCAGGCTCCGCCCGCCAGCAGCTCGTACAGACCAGACTGCTCCGTCTGCAAAGAGGCAGAATTTTTTTTATGTTTAAAGACATTAAGAAAGGACAAAACCTCAAAGACACCAGGTGAGAGTAAATGAGTGTGCTCACCATTGAGAGGATGACCAGGGCCGGAAAAACTCCCATCACCATATAGCAGATAAGCTCTGTGATCTTATACCTGACACATAGAGGAACAAAGTCACCACAAGACTTTGGGATTTGAGTTTTTAAAGAGTTTTAGAGACTTTTTAGTTTTACATTATATGTATAAATTGTAATGCATTTCATTAAATGTTCAAAAAACCTCGATAGAGTAGAGTACCTCAGAAAAACAATTTGATATCTCATTAAAGACAAAGATGAATTGATGTTGAGCTTAATTTACACACAGCTTAACCATCTCCAAACAAAACATTTGGTGTAGAAAAGTATGACTTTAGCCTTAGCCAGCTCTATTTGCTGATGAAGATCATGGGATGCAGTTGTACACTCAGGAAAGCTAGTGAGTGGACCTTTGAGGTGATATTAATTTGTTTCATGGGACTACGTTTTGATTACAGTAATATAAAGAAAGACAGCCCAACATAATTAATGCATGAACTGACCTCTCATGAAAGAAGAAGACATAGGTGGTTCCAAAAGAGGCCATGACCCACACCAGCCAGCGCATGTGACACCCCCAGGGACCCAGCTCCCGCAGGTTCAACCTGTTGGACAATGAACAGGAACACATAACTACAAATACAGAATACAAATACATATATATCCAAATAGCAGGCTAGATTGTTTACCAAGGGGCGTAGGAGGCAGCAATGAAGAAATAGATCACCATCCTGTCACACATGTGGAAACAGTGCTCCACAGACCTGAGGGTACAGACCACACAGCGTCATGACAACTGAGTGACACTGTTCATACGTGTAGCATCAGCAAGTTTTAGATCTCAAAAACAAATATGCAGTGTGGGGATATACACATGTTGCTAGTATGTCTCAACGGTTAAAGAGTGCAATGTCTGTTGTAGCCTTTAACCATAAATATCATCTAAAATGTTACGATCAGGTCCGTGTATTGTGCTGAAATGTGTGCAAGTGTTTTTATGTGTGTGCGTACCGTAGATGGCTCTTCTTCCAGGCCACAGTGTGGAACAGGGTGGAGATGATGAAGAGGGAGCTGAGCCCCGCCCCATAGACCCAGGCCGACAGCCGCTCCCATTGGTCCTCCGACTGGAAGTGCAACAGTGAGCTGCCCAGCAGGCTGGGGATTATCCATAACTAAATAAATGCATAACATAAATTAAACATGAGAAACCGATATATATACAGATAATAGGATAATCATGCAGGATGAACTGAAAACTAGTGCCTGATGTAGGTGTAGTTTAAACAGACTCTGGAGGAGCCTCTCATCTGTCTGTTATGTAACTGTGCTGGATTTTTCTCCTGTTTCCTCTGAGTGTGTCATTTCATCTGTGTGAGGGTTAATGATCACTTGGTGTGTGTGTGTGTGTGTGTGTGTGTGTGTGTGTGTGTGTGTGTGTGTGTGTGTGTGTGTGTGTGTGTGTGTGTGTGTGTGTGTGTGTTGCATTCACCGCATGCGTGGCACAGTTGGCAGCATGCTCATAATCTGTGGGCTGATATCTCTTGTTGGGAGGAACACGGTTGTTCATAAACCTGAAATCATCAAAAATGAACAGATTTAAGTAAGAGTGCGACATTCTCTTAATACTAGCAGAGCAGAAAAATATGCATTTTTTTAAATGAACAAAACAAAAAGTATAACTATATGTAAATTATATATATTTTTCTTTTTGCAAACAATAATATGTTCATTTTCATATTACTGTTACTGTGTGATGAAATATATTATATAACTATAAATAAAATCAGGGTTCAAAATGTGTGTGTTTCATATGGTATCACACGGATTATAATGTCTCTTCATGATGTCCTAAAACCACGTGTAAAATCATTAATATTTGTATCCATTTGTATCAGTCAGTGGTGTTCACAAAACTTCACCCCATCCTGTCCTTTTGCTTAGCAACGCTAGATCATGCTTCAACTTGTTGCCATGACTGCTGTTGCCTGGCAACAGAGGGGTAACCACGGACCGACTGAACCGACAGAGGGTTTGTCTTGATCACTTTCATAAACAATTCACATGTACAGACTTTCACACTCACAAACACATTCTCACACACACACACACACACACACACACACACACACACACACACACACACACACACACACACACACACACACACACACACACACACACACACACACACACACACACACACACACGTCGCTTTGAACAGACACCCAAATAAACAGCTCAGGAGGTAGCATCCCATCAGTGATGTCACTGTTGTCATGGAAACCTCAGAGCAGGGATTGTCTTTTTTCCCTCTCTCCCACTCGAGAAAACTCCTTGTTTCTTTCCTCTTTCTTTGCTCATCTCTGCCATCTCCCTCTCCTTCTGCACGACCATGTCTCCTCTATTGTTCCACGATGATTCAATTAACATGCAGGAAGGCAAATGGACAAAGACGTCCATGAAGACACACACACACACACACACACACACACACACACACACACACACACACACACACACACACACACACACACACACACACACACACACACACACACACACACACACACACACACACACACACACACACACACACACGATATGCACATACATTCACAAACCACAGCCCCTCCCTGTTTTTATGCTGCATCTTGCAGAGCCAGATTTCATAAGAGACCTAGATTTAGCGATGTCTCTGTCTCTTTCCAACACACACACACTTTCAGATTGCTGGGACTCAAAATGAGAAATGGGCAGTAAGGGAATACCACTCAAATAAAAAAAAATCTATTTATGTTTGAATATTTAAGCACAGGACAATCAATTCATTCTTTCAGTGAGGTTTCAGCCAAAGGAAGAAGCTTAAACACCTATCAGCATCCTCATGTAGTGCAATTGTGATACTTCCATTAAGATGTCTCCTCAGGGAGAAAGTTAAAATTCTCCACACAGAATTTCACAAACGATTCAGTCTGAGTGTAATGATATCACCCTTTAAATGTGTCCACTTTATATCTCTGTGTTGTTGTGCAACAGCGTGAAACGGTAGAACATGATGTTCTCCTCCTACATGTTAGCTGTTTCCAACCTTTTTTTTTAAATCTCATATATAACACTCCTGATCCTTCTGTAGGTGTATCAACAGAAAATGCACCTCACATGTGATGATAATGATAGGAACAAACATCCCTTATTTTTTTATTTCCTCTACAATGTGCTCCTGTTCCGCAGGTAGATTATTTTAGAGTAACACTCATTCACAGTTATTAATATGAACGTGTGTGTGTGTGTGTGTGTGTGTGTGTGTGTGTGTGTGTGTGTGTGTGTACGTGTACGTGTGTGTGTGTGTGTGTGTGTGTGTGTACGTGTACGTGTGTGTGTGTGTCAGTGCCAGGCCCAGCAGGCTTGGCCGGCTCATTAATGACTTTATCAAGCTGGCTGATAATTATCCGGCCAGAGGCCAGGCAGAGAGACACACTAAGTGGACAGAGAGGAGCAGAGCTGCAGAAACGTCATATCTCTTCTCATTGGACAGCAGGACGGACAGAAGGAAGGCTCTTATTGTCTCACTGAACCGTGAAGACCGAAACCTCCGTCCAGTTAATGGTGAACATGAATTAATCTTGCAGCCTGTTTTATGGCCAAGCTACTTGTCTTAAAGTATATGTACAGTGTTAAAAGGAATGGTGGTTTAAAAAAAAAAAAAAGCATCTACAAGAGCTTAATCAAAATTATGAATAATTGATGCAACAATTAACAAAAAAAATTAATCTGTGTAAATAATGTGTGCTTAAAGTGATATAAATATAGGACTTTGGAGATGAGATTTGTAAATATGATTGTTTACATTTAATTAATTGTTAAGTACAGAAATGCCCAAATGAATACAGAAAGGGGGCTATCACACGTTTGAGCCATTTTCAAGTGGTGTAAAACACCCACAAACTGTAGATGTTCACATTTGAAAAAAATAATAATAACCAGAGAAGTTGCCTTTTTTCTTGATTAAACAGCTTTAATGATTATGAATTTTCATAATCTTTGCGGATAAATCTTCTGTCTATTGAGTCATCCATTTATTATTAAGCTCTAGTATGAAGGTTTGTATTAACATAAACATAACAGAGGCCCAAACAAAGTCAAAACGAGTTATCTTAAAGAAGTTAACATATGGAAGTTGTGTACTTGTGCAGGACAACTTAGCTTCGTACAGCCTCAGTCTATACATGACAGCAGACTGAACCCAGACTTTGTATACAGCGGTTTTCCATACGTGATTTAAAGCATGACCTAAGGGGGGTTTTTCACATGAACAAAAGCCCTTGAGTTTAAAATGTCTTATCAGGGTGGTCTGTTACACCTTTTTATAACTGAAGAATAGTTTCACCTGTTTTCAAGCAAAAATATCACAAATATGCTAATTCCAACCTCTCCGATTGCTGATTTAAATCAGTTTAAATGTAATATATTTGGGTTTTTGGACTGTTGGGTGGAAAAACAAGACAATTAAATATGTCACCCTGAGCTCTGGGAGCCTCTGATGCACATTCTGTACTATTTTCTCACATATTACAAACTAATCAATTGAGCAAGCAATCAGCACATTAATAGGTAATGAACATAATTGAAATGTGCCATCCTATCATCCTCTATACTCTGTTTGACCTCTTCCTAAAGAAACACACATGATATCCTGGACCAAGAGCTTTCATGTGTAAGTCCAAATATAAAAGGGGATGTTTTGTGGCCTACTGTGTGTTTCAATAAGAGTGCAATTAGAAAGGGGAAAACACAGAAGAGACCGCAAGACGAGGAGAATGAGGAGAAAGAGGGAAGTGGCAGGTGTGTGTGTGTGTGTGTGTGTGTGTGTGTGTGTGTTAATAATGAGGCTTGTCAGGATAATAAACCCTGAGCTACACGATTATTACACCATCAGATATAATTTAGGCTATGTTGAAATGTAAATGTTATTTGTTTTAACTGCTCGTTCTCAAACCCTTCCATCATCATCATCATCATCACTATCAGCAGCATTATGATACATAGCCTATTTTAAATGCAACTGCGGTTCCTACTGATATTTTCTACTATCCGCGGGATGAAGAGGTCTCACCTACCTGATAAGATTCATTTACAGTGGAAATCAGCAACAGTTGACAGCAGACAGACAGTATATGGCTAAAGCCTGGACCCCGAACACCCGCCGCGGTGTGATCACTTGTGCTCGGATTGTAACGTGTAGCTAATGTAACGTGATGTAACACCGTTTCACCGGGGAACACGTCGTCGTCTTGTCCTCATCTCAAGCAGCAGCACCGAGAGGACGGATGCATCCTGACCCAGCTGCCTCAAGAGGCTCCCGGAAGTGTGGGCGTCGGGGATGGATGGTGTCTAAAGGGGGACAGCCGCTTTCCCTGCACGATGGTGGCGTAGATGTTGGTGGTCTCTCCCTGTCTCCCTCTCTCCCTCTCTCCCTCTCTCCCTCTCTCTCTGTGTGTGTGTGTCTCGGTGTTTCTCGCTCTGTCTCTCGCTCTGTCTCTCACTCTCTCTCTGCCTCCCCCAGCCGCCGGTTCACCTCATCACGACTCGGTGAGGAGGTTTTTCATCACTGAAGGCTGCCACATCATTTTCTGACGGACTGATTCATGGGGCTGAGGAAATGCTTGCCCATTTGTCCGTGCTCTCTCAGTTCATGGTACCGCCGCTAGGTGGCGATGCAGGCACGGAGTTGGTGATACATTGTGAGAAAATAAGACACCAACAATTTATACTACGAAAAACTGGAAAACGTACTATTAACATTGTATGTTTCCATAGCAACACACTGACTGTCCAACTGTGTAGTTTTAGATGGTAAAACACCAGAGAAAGGGCTCATGAGGTCCTTAAATTCCGCTACAACAACAATAAAAATAAATAAATAATGCTTATAAAAATAATAACATTATTAAAAATAATATTAATAATAATAATTAAGGAAATAATACCGATTCTTAAATAAAAGGTTTTACCATACAGTCTATGGGTTTTACCCATAATCAAAACACTTTAAACATGTTAGTATAATAATAATAATACAACAATTAAGGAAACTATAGCGATTCTTAAATCAAATGTTTGACACAGTAACTCTTTAAACTGTTATTATTTATCATTTTTTTAATAATAGGCCTACTAATAATAAAAGGGATAATGCATTCTCATCTTACACAGTATTTTTTTTATTTATGCAATAGCTTCTCATCTTAAATCTTATAATGTATGTTTTTTTCATGTATGATCTTTGCCTAATGATGCTTGCCTTTTTATTTTAAAGCACAGTGTGTCTGTCATATAAAACGCGCTCGGCTACATAAATAAATAAACATAACCCCTCATGATGTCATAGTGATGTCATCTGCACAAGACCTTTTTTTAACAGAACTAGCTGGAGATGTAGAGTAGTATTTGACAAATGCAGACTTTTACTAGGAAGTTATGCTCTATTTACAATCCCATACAAGTGATTTAAAGTGTTTTACTAAATCCTGTATTGTTCTGAGATTTTAACAGTTCTGCATCACATCGTCCCCATCAGCAGCATTTACTCTGTTCAAACTGCAGATGTTGAAACCTCCCATAATTATGTCAATTTTTGCAGCAAGAAATCAATCTTGAGATTGTTCTCTGCTGCATAATGAAGAATGTCCACTTCAACTTCTTCATGTTGTTAAAACCTCCACATTTCCAAATAGCTTATAAGCTATTACACACCTGTAATAAACCAAGCATTGTTGAGCACTGTAACAGCAATCATTTATTTAATGCATGTTATGACCAGCATAAGCTTTAACACATATTCATCGTGATTAATATAAAATTCCTGCTTAAAGCATTCAGCTCAGAGGAGCTCTCTCTGATCTTACTAATCTAACTCATTAAGTACTGCTTGCAGACCTGTGGTCAGTCCCTCTGCTTACAATGTTGAGTTCAACAAGCTCAGCAAAGAGCTTCAGAGGGATAACAAACACTGTTTGACACAAGTCTGATCGTTTAAATTGTATATAAAAAAATACCTGATTAATTAAGGCTAAGAAGCTTTGTGTATAAGGCAGCAGTTTTTCTTCATATCTCCAGAAGCTAATACACTTTGGGCGGAGTGACGTAAACTTCATTCAGACTATCTTTAAGTCCTTCATTGCAGACTCCAGCGACTGAAAGAAATATTCAAAAACAAAAGCCATGTATTATTATATTGTCTGCGAAAAGATGTCAACAGTATACCAAGCACATACACATTTGACCACATCAATGTATTCATGTGTGATCTTTAAAATATATGTGTGTGTTTTACCTTCACATCCCAGATGCCCATTCCCCCATCCATGCCAGTGGTGCAGAACTTGGCGCACTTGTTTCTTCCTCCTTCCAGCACCGAGATTTGGCTGAAACATAGTTTAAGACAAGTCATGAAATAATGTGTTGTGTATTTATATAACAAAAGGGAGTCATACTGTCAAATAATTTAACATCTCCTTGTGGAAAGACAAATATGTTATTTTGTTATTTTATTCCACAGGCATGAAAATGAAAAGTGATGTGTGAGTGGGTTCCCAAATTAAGAATTCTATATTCACCCTGACCTACTGTTAATGAGATGAAAATCATGCCATAATTTGCCATGAAGTGAAGTGAAATGCATTCATAAGTCATGTCTATTTGTGCTTCACAGATCTCATAATCAGATCTTATTTACCCTTGACTTATTATACACAATACACAAATAATTTGTAACAGCTTTGAAGACTGATCTGCCCTCCAGAGTCAAAACATGCATTTTGTTTCCCCCCTCACCTGATGCTGTTCTTGTGCAGGGTGTTCAGGTCCTTTTCGGTGCTCTGGGTCTCTGAGGCCCGACGGTCCAGGTTCTGGAAACGTTCCCTGGCACTGATGCCCTTCTGGGCCGCCTGCTTAGGAACGTCCAGTTTGCCACCAAAAGTCAAGCTGGCTTCGGCCCCGTCGTAGACAAACAGCACCGGGTAACAGTCGTGGCCCTGGGGAAACAAAAACACATGAAGATGAAGCTGGAAGAGGTTTTATTTTGATATAATATCTATACGGTATAACACAAGGTGTATTGCTCGTGATTTGTTGTCATTTCAGAGGTATAGTTAAAAAGCTCAAAGCGAATGAGTGTAAACATTTTTTTAATTATTTTGACCACATACATTTGTGTCCCCATCTGTAAGACTGTGTTTTTGTAATACTACCAGTGGGGGTCGCTAAAGTAAAGCTACTGTTCAGACACAGTGGACTTTAAAACAACACTTAAAAAAATAAATAACATGCATTCTATTACAAATAAAACGTTGCAATCACAATAAGTGGATTTTATTTGGCCTAATTCAATACACTCAGAGGTACTCTTGCTACTGACTTACTTGATATGGTATGAATGACCATTAGCTTGTGGTGGATAGCTAGCCTTAGTCATCATCATTTGGATATATAATGCTGCTGTATAACTGACATCACTGCTCTGTTCACAGAATTTTGTTACGGTAACACTGCATTCAAGCATGTAACAGATAAACCATGTTAATTATTTTATATAAAAAGATAAGTACAATACTGGGCATTATGAAGCGACGTGGTCTCGCTTCAAAGTACTATTTTCTAAAAAAGGGACTTTTGCCAATGGATATGATTTGAAAAAGTCCAAAAGTATTAGTAATTCTAAATCATTATTTCCCTTGTTGAATGGATATTTGAAAATGGTGCAGTTCAACAATAGGTTAGTCAGGCAAATAACTAAATGTGAGTAAAATAAAATAAAAACTGATTAACATTTGAATTTTTTCAGAAAATATTGGATATTTACTGTATACTCACAGCTGCTACTATGCTGTTCTCAGTGATGAAGGTGACACACAGCAGAGGAAGAGTCTCAGACCTCAGGCTGTTCACCCTGTGGAGGCATAACAAAGGTCAGAGTGCACACCTATAGAATAACACACACAGACACACACTCATAAAGACAGACACAGAGGTATGTAGCCCCGCCCTCTCTTACGTGCTGGTCTTGCCTCCCTCAGCGACAGACACAGTGGAGTCGTGCGAGGTCCAGGCCAGACGGTTGCCGGTGTGTGAGAAACACACACCGTGCACCCATCCTCCGGCTCCAGCCACGGTCTCACCGGCTGCTCCAGACTCGCTAGACTCAAACAACATCTCTCCGAACGGCATCTTGCTGCCCCAGGGAGTGGGGCCGGGCTTCTCCTCCACCTCTTTGATGTAGGCTGAAAACACCCTGTGGGCGAGGGCAAGAGGGGTGAGGGTGTGCATACGATTCAAAGAAGAGAAAGGGAGGCAAAAAGACAAAACTATGGATGTCTGCGCCTCCAATCAAGAGTTGGATGAGCAGAAAATGTAGACTTAAAAATGAAATAGGGGAAAAAAAAAAACTAAATGCATAAGAAGTTATTACACTTATTAAATAACAATATCCAAAATCTTAAACGATATCAAGTCTCATATCATGATATAAATAAGAGATCGATATATGCTCAACCAGAGTTACTCGTTATAAAGGTATGTAGTCTTTGAAATGTCCTCAAAAGTGTAGTGACAGATATTTGATTCACTGATACCTGCATTTGAAGTCGCAGCATCCAGCCGCCAGCAGGACGTTGTTGGGATGCCAGTCCAGGCTGAGGATGGTGGAGCGGATAGGCTTCTTGATGTGCTTACACACCCACCTATAAATAACAACAACAAGCATGTGGTTCATATTAATTAAATGCAGCCTACCATATAAATAAGTGGCAATGAGCTATCCTGTAAAACCTCACCAGTCATTTTCCTGCTCGAAGTAGCAGATGGAGATCAGGCGTGAGCCGCTGCCTACAGCAAACTTGTTCTCTTTTGGAGACCACTTCACACAGCGGGCAGCGCGGTTGATCCTGAGGATGACCAGGGTGGGCTTCCATGTGCCCTCTTTCAGGGTCCACACGTAGGCGTTACGGTCTGCTCCGCAAGTAACTATACGGTTACTCTCTGTGGCCCAGTCGATACCTGCAGGAGAAAGACGTTCTTATTGTCATCTTATCTCTGTGCATGTTTTATGATTTATAATTAAAGGACTAGTTCAAAATTGTGTGAAATATGCTTATTTGCTTTAAATCTGCTTCAAGTTGTACGAGACGGTTGCTCTCTCTTACTGTAGGCATTTTTGGTTAAAGGCCTGACAACATATCCAGTCCAATGATTATACGTCTCGGGGCACTAGGTCGCCTTTCACTCAAGAAAGCGATATTGCTTAAGCTAAAGGAGCAAAAAGCCAGTATTTGCTTCTTGTATCCTAAGTACCAATATTTTTGAGCATGCCTGTTTTTCCAAAATATTGATCTATTGTTGTTTAAATAGTACAATTTATTTATTAGATGTCACTGAACAGGAACGTTGGAATTTTAAACAGAAGTGTACAGGAAATGCAGCACTATGCATGGAAAAGGTTATTTATTTATTGAGCTATTCATATATCAAATCATTTTACAAAGTTTGGTGTGTTTATCTGAACGTCTCTTTGTGGAAAATGTATTTGTGATTGTGTCTCACCTGTCACCTGCCCATTGTGCTCCTTCAGCTCATGGATCCTGTTCCACTGGGTACCATCCTTCTTGTAGATGTGGACCTCGTGGTTGTTAGGGCACAAGGCGATTTCTATAGCACAAACATATATTTAAGTACAATGAACTTCAACAGAGAAAGTTCTGCAAGTCAGTGTTACACAGTAAAGGGAAATTAATCAGTGTGAGTAGAGAGTGATTGACGAGAGAAGTTTGAGAGGCTGATCAGTGGAGTGGAACACCAAACAGCTGACAGGATGCACGAGAAAAGAGAAAACTAGAGAGATACAATATGTATCTGCCTGCAGCACACAGGCACATGGTATCTTTAAATAGACAATGTGTGAGAACTGTAACCTTCCCCACATAATAATGTAGCAAACCCTGCACATGTTTTAGTCAGCAGATGAGTCAGAGGCAGTGTTTGTCCAAGAGCAGCAGTGTGGGTGCTTTAGTGTGCATTTTTGGCTTTTTCAAGTGTTCCGCCTGCAAGCTGAGCAAACTTAAATGTGCAGCTCACAAGTTGAGTGAAACTACATCTGCCTAGGACTCGACCACATTCGTCTGTAACATCCGCTTTGCCCAGAAACCAAAGCTCTGATCAAAACAGCCAAATAAGGCATTAGTTTCCTGCAGCTAACAGAGCACAAGAGCCTCTCAGAAAGGCCAGCAGACACCACCGTTACTGTTACAGGAAACAGGAAATACCTTCTCCCACCTGGGAGCCAATCACAGCCCTCCGACTCTTACACTTCTTGTTCTTTGGCACAGACTGTAGTTGAAGCAAGATGTTCCATGATGTCTGTGATTAAAGCTGTGAGCAGTTCAGAGAGGAGAAGACTCACTGAAATAAAAACCCCAGTGACCAATCAGAGACGGCGAGCAGACTTACGGGTACGATCTTTGTTCCAGGCATGGCAGCTAATTGGTTCCAGCAGGAAACTGTGGTACGCCATGGCCAATCAGATGTTAGAAACAAACCAGGAAGGGGTCTGAGGAACCAGTGGCTCGGAGAGAACAGTCAAGTCTAGAAAAACAGAAGTTAAAAAGTCTTTGTTAAAACAAAGAAGTGGTAAGGAGAAAAACACACAAATGATTGTACAATTAGGGACATCTACACACATATTCATCAAGATACAGACAAAGTTGGTTCAGACTATTTAAGGTGCTTTGAGAAGTAAAATAACATCAGCTGATCTTTAACCCTCTGTGCATAGAAAACAACACTGAACTTATCTCACTCAGGTTGGGTTAATGAAATCCAGACTCTCAGAGGCATGATAGGAATGATGCAGGTCAAGGGTAACACACAGCCCCAGAACAAACACTTTACAGCGAGCAAACACACCCAGGAAATGAAGACACGCAGCTCCATGAGAGCCGTTATAACTTTACTTGCCCTAATAAAAGACAACCTCTACACAATGACACCCACATTTATATTTCCTTATTGAGTGTGGTTAGAGTGCCTGTTGCATACTTTTAGCTATTCCCTTAAAAATGCATTAGACTCAGTGTGTGAATGTGTGTGTGTGTGTGTTACTGACATGTCTAAACATACTCAGTCAACTGTTAAATAGTTTCTAGGCTACTTACCCTGAGGGCTGGAGCGAGATGAATGGGTGAATAGCTGCTGTGATGGAGAGAGAGAGAGAAAGAAGGGAGAGGCAGAGGAAGGTGGTGGGATCAAACAAAGATGAGGGTGCTCAGCTCGCGGACTCTGGCCAGTCAACGCGAACGCCAACGACAGAGTGAGCTCAGGAAGAGAGAAGCAGAGCTGAAGAGGGAGGAGAGGTCAGAGGGGGAAGTGGAGGAGGGTACAGTGAAGCTCTGAAGTAGAGACATACAGGAAGTTTGCGCAGGCTTATGCTCGAGGCAGAAAAGATCATGGGTGTAACAGTTCAAAAATGTAAGCTAACTTTTAATTTGTAACTGATACAGAAAGAAAAAGGAGTATTTGTTCCAGTGAAACTAGGACGACAGGGAGGGGCATGAACACAATACAATGTTCTACAAAAAGGAGGAAGTAGAAACTGAAAAGGGAAAAAAAGCATGAAAGACACAAAAAAGAAGGGGGAGGGACTTATGATCACTTCTGCATAAAGAAAGAGGAACAAGTAGAAGGGGAGGGAGGAAAAGTAAACTGCAGACAGGGGTAGGAAACCGTGGCGACAGGAGAAAAGGTTGACTAGAATATATTTTCTCCTGTTTCTTCATGCATTTTGAGTTATAACAGTTCCCTAATCATGGCAGTTCCCAACTTCAACTTTTCATGCTTTATAAACAAAACCCCCCCAAAACTTTTAAGTTATAACTGAAAAAGGTTCAAACTAAATTATGGCATGTTTTTCTACAATACCTATTTTTTTAATTTGGGAACTATAAGCACAGTGGACCATTCTGTATAAAGAGGCAGACGCATTCATAATCCGGACACAAATATGGGAACTCTGGGGAAAACAACCCAAATGTATGACAAATCCACTGCTAACAGAACACAATTAGGTCAATAGGCGCTTTCACAAAGCACTTTTCCCACAAGGTTGAACCACAAAGGTTCATCAGAACTTAGTTCATCAGAACTCTTTAGTTCTGATGAACTAAGTACAGATCGCGTTCACACCGGAATAAGTCCCTGGGGGAGGATTAGGCAAATGAAGCCGCTGACGTCACTTCTTCTTCTTCTGCTTCTGCTTTGGGTTTACTGGCAGGCCGCAAACAACTTCACGGCGTATACTGCCACCCGAAGTCCCCGGCTGGAAGTCCCCGGAGTTGGGGACTGGCTTCAGTAGAAGCTATATCGGAACTAAAGTGGGAAAAGTACTGCGGTGTGAACGCGCCTAATAAAGAAACACAGGATTGCTATTTAACTGCTTTTAGTGCATGGTACACATGGCTTTTTATCTAATGTTTCTGGAACTAAAACCTCCTAGTTGAAAATCTAAATCTCTAAGTTACCAATTATAAAAACTGATATTCAAAGTTGTCCCCGCGTTAATAAATAGTTTTCTAGCAAACAAGAACAAATATGGAGTAAAATGTAAGAACATAAACACAACTAACTAGTATAGAAGATCCCCTCAAGGCATCTAGTCTGAGAGAAAAGACAAAGGAAGAGAAGAGTCGAGTTCTGTAAATTTACTTCATCTTTATTTCATGTCTACCTCATGATCAGTTACATAGAAATCCTCCATCTTGTGTGGTTTTAGTGAAGTAGCTACAGAGCCAAGTGCTGTTCGGCCGTGACTCCGCACAGAGTTTAGACAGCTGCTTTCTCTCTCCACCGTCAGACGCTGCACATCTCTCTACAGCCAACCTGCAACGTGACCTCAGAACATCAATAACCCGGGTCCTAATCTAAACAATGACTTCACCTGCTGGAGAATATTTACTCTCCTCCAGGAAGCAAATCATCACGTCCTCCGTTCTACTAAACATTGATGTTCAGAGATCACGTTGAGGTTGATCTGAGGTGAAATGCAGTCTGACTTTTGGATAAAACGCACCTTTTAGTGTCAACTTTTGGTACAGGAGGTTAGAGAACATAAAAACACACATTTCACTTCACGTTTGAATACGTGTCAGAGGACCTTCCCACTTTGACACCTGGTTAACCTTCATTTAAAAACAAACAAACAAAAAAATCAACAGTGATGTCACACGTCAGCTCAGTGTGTGTGTGTAGTGTATGCGTGTGTGTGTGTACTTAAGTGTGTGTGCGTGAGAGTGCTGGCACACCCAAAAAAGTGTGTTGTGTTCTGATCAGTGCTTTAGCAGACACTCGATTAGGGGGTCAGTTATTTGTGTTACTGGCTGCGTCGCAGGAGCGGCGGGGGAGGGGGGGGGGGGGGGGAATGAGGCCTGCTGCATTTTCTTCATTCATTTACAAGATTTCTTCACATGATGCGGAGACCCTGGATAGATGCTTCTAGACTCTGAGGAGGAAAACAAAAACCCACAAGGAAGTTAGAGCCAGGAGACCTCAGAGAAATGATCTGTGTAGAGGCGATTTGTGTGTTTATACCTTGATGTCCCAAATGGTCATTGCTCCATCGATGCCTGTGGTGCAGAACTTGCGACAATCCTTTTTGTCTCCTTCATAGATAGACACTTGGCTATGGACCAGACATGGAAATACATAAAGACAGTTTAATGGGAGTAAAGGCAAGGAATGTTTATTTATATAGCACCCTTCAACACAAGGTAAGTTAAAGTGCTTTACAAAAATGAGAAACTGAACGGAAATATAGAAATTATAACATACAGCAAATGATGATGGATTTTATTATACTGCCCTGACAACTTTAACGGTACTGATCCTAAATGGATCCTCAATGGACCTCTCATAAAGATATGAGATTGGGCGCTATGGTTCAAATCAGCCATAAAACTACAACATGCTGCTATTAGCACTGTTTTTATTTTTCAATTGGGTAAAAGCTTATGATTGCACATTACGACAATTTTAGAGCAAATAGTCATCTGCTTAAGATAAGGAAGGTAAGTTGCAAACTCCTAAACAAATGGTTACTTAAAAGGTAGGGTAGGTAAGAATGGAGAAACCAGCTTGAGTGCGCTAGAATTTGAAAGTACTGCCCCTTCCTTCAGACTTCCTTACAGAGCCCCTCCTCCAACACACACGGACGCGCACATGACCAATGAGGGCACGAGATAAGTTTGTGCACGAGATGGAAGGCTGACAGGCAGGTAGGCCATCCAGTTATTTTACATGTAATATATTCATTGCTATCGGGATGTTAAGAGCATTCCATGGAATATAACAAAAAGTGTTTCTGAAGTGAATTACCTACCCCACCAGTCATTAATAGGTGGCTGTGAAAATGAATAATATTAAAATATTGGATATAGAGATCCACTGAGCTTCCAATAGCATCTACTCCAGCCAATACTTTTGTTACATAACACAACATCTATTTAAGGTATTCAAATAACATCAGTAACAGGTTTATTTGGCACACTAAGCTAAAAGTAATACAATACAGCAGTCCTCAATAAACCCTCAATCGTGGTGACTTGTACTGCGTTATACAGAGAGGTGATTCTTATGTGTAGTTGACACTCATTAAGGAAACAAATCTTACAAACTCCTCTCAGTGGAGACTCCATATTTGAATTATTGAAAATTGGAAACATTCAAAACCCTTCCAAAGTTGTTTTAATGCCAACAACTCCAACATATGAATACACATTTGGTAAATTGCGTAAACTCTGAAAACCAAAACTATAAAACACAAAATCTAAACATGAAATTAAAACTGTTTTTTGTCCTATGATAAATTCCATACCCTGCCCTGCATCGTCTCTGGTGACTGTGACTCACGTGATGCTGTTCTGGTGCAGTGTGTCCAGCGCAGTGTTGCGGTCCTCGGTGGTGGCTCTCTTGTCCATGTTCCTGAAGCGCTCCATGGCGGAGATGTTCCTCTGGATGCTCTGCTTCGGGAGGTCGAGCTTCGACACAAATGTCAGCGCTGCACCATCGTCGCAACGGAACAGCATGGGGCAACAGTCGTGGCCCTGAACACGCAGACATTCATTTCAAATCATTATCCTTGATGACTGTTTATTTGTGCATGGAAATATGAAATGTGTCGTTTAATCTTACCGCAGCTACTAGACTGTTCTCTGAAACAAACATGACACTGAGGAGAGGAAGGAACTCCGTCTTCAGCTGTGAAGGACTGAACACACAAATGAATGATCAGCTTGAGAACAACTGGTTTTAATGTATCAGGGATTAAACATTTGGTACACTTTTTTGACCACATAAACCACAGTTTGCTTAATCTTCCAAACGGCTAGCCTGGATTAAACGGAATTTACAAAAACTCTATTCAACTTGTTTAAAAAGACATTTCTCTGTTGAATATATTTCAAAGGAACTTCACAATTCTGCTATTTCTTCATTCCTGTATGTTAATTCCCCTGTAAAACATTGATTTTATCTATTTTCTTTTTTTTAATATCTGTGTTTTTGTTAGATTTTTTAATGTCGTTTCAATCAGTAAACAACACATATATCTCATGCAGCACAAACTCTTTCAAAAGTGGTGTGTTATCCCAGAAATGACTGTTTTGTGTTGAAAAACCAAAAACCTGGGCTGTGTTCACTGTAGCGTTTTCTAGACTGAACCTGTTCATCTCAATTCATAACACCTGCAATTTGTTGGCAGCAGCTTGTGATTATGCAAGTGGATGTTTATCTTTCTCGCCCTGTTGGCAATGTGAGTAGATGATCTGATTACAAATGGTGGCGTGACGAAAAAAGAGAAGACACCAACATGTCGTCAAATAAATAACTAGTTAATGGCTTTTTTAAATAATATTTCGATTCAAAACTGATGATTTTAATGAAAGGAGTTAGTAACTGTTTGGACATTATGATTGTATCATCTTTTTCGTTTGCCGATGCAGTAAAAACAAAAAGATACTAGGTCAATTCTAAAACCTTAGAGCATTAGTAAACTTCACAGTCCCCCCTCATGTCTATCCTAACTTTGCAAATATATTTTGAGACAGGAAATTGAGAAAACAGATTTGTTTGGCCTAGAGGCGTTTTGGTGGGTAACAGCGAATGTAAACATCACATTTGTTTGTTTACTCCACAGGGCATGTTTAATCTAAGAAACCTGCTGGTTACAATCATAAACAAGAATGCTATTTGGGTAGAAATGAAAATACCTGGCAGTCTTAGAGCTGTCCACCACAGTGACAGTGCTGTCATGGCTGACCCAGGCCAGTCGGTTACCAGAGGCTGAGAAAGAGACTGAGTGGACCCAACCCCCTCCACCTAACAGGCACAAAGTGGAGAAAAGGGCAGATCTGGTTTAGTTCAAAGGGTTACTGCAACTCATAGGAAAGAGATTTTTTATCAACACATCTGAAGACAAAGATGCAGACCTGCTCCTCCGAACTCTGCTAGCACAGCCCCAAATGGCATCTTGCTGCCCCAGGGTGTGGGGCCTGGTTTCTCCTCAACCTCCTTAATGTAGGCTGAGAACACCCTGGAGGCCGGAGAGGGAGGGAGGAGGGGGAGAGAAGCACAAAAACAGGAATCAAAAGGAGTAAAGGAAGAGCCTGGCCAGGTTTTCTGTCATATAATCCTCCATCTCATTTCATTTGACAATTTTCAATGTTAACAGCCCTCACCTGCATTTAAAGTCACAGGATCCAGCCGCCAGCAGGATGTTGTTGGGATGCCAGTCCAGGCTGAGGATGGTGGAGCGGACTGGCTTCTTGATGTGCTTGCTCACCCACCTAAATGATGTGAAAAAGCACAGATTTGATGTTTTTTGTGAAAAATGTCAGAACTTGTAATGTATATTCATGTTAAAATGCAATGATCATTTAATCTGATATTAAAAAGGGAAATAGATACAAGTTGTGGGTGTAGTTCAGTTAAACTAAAACCTTTTTTATCTTGTCTGCTGACAATTAAAAGACCAGACATCCATTGGTCGTGACAGATGGGGTTATACACGTATACAATTCAGAAAAACTGAATCAATGAGCAAAGAAACACAGAACAGACGGACTCGAAGCAAAAAATGAGAATCCAGGTGACACATTTAGTGCACCATCTGCCTCAGGGCTGCTGCTGTGTCCCAAAGGAACACATTAATGGTGAATGAGTTTGGAGACTTTTTCACAAAAGGCCAGAAATAAATGTCAAAGTAACACTGTCTTATGCAATACTGAAATGAGAAAAAGGGACAACACACTATCAGTATAAAAGAAACACATTTATAATCCCATTAACACATCAGCAAAACAATTGGAAATATACATTTGACTAAAACCTTGCCTCCATGATTTATCCAATTTTAAAAACAGATACATTTCAGCTAATTGTAATAATTGGACCAATATTCTCACCAGTCGTTCTCAGACTCGAAGTAGCAGACAGAGATGAGTCGAGCACCACTTCCAACGGCAAACTTGTTCTCCAGCGGAGACCACTTGACGAAGGTGGCAGCTCGGTTGATCCTGAGGATGACCAGGGTGGGCTTCCATACGCCCTCCTTCTGCGACCACACATAGGCATTACGGTCTGCTCCACATGTCACTATACGGTCACTTTTGGGAGCCCAGTCAATTCCTACAACACAAAAGAGAGAGATAATGTAATGCCTCGCTGACTAATGCAGTGTATAAGGACAGCACCAGAGCTATTATACAGAATGAGAGATGTTTGCAACCTGTTTTAATGACATTACCATTACCATTACCATTGTTTTGCATGTTTGAGATACAAATAAGTATTATGCAGCCTCTTTAAATACCTGTTATGTGTCCATTATGCTCCTTCAGTTCATGGGTCTTAACCCACTGGTTACCACTCTTCTTGTAGATATGGACTTCATGGTTGTTTGGACTGATGGCAATTTCTACAGAGTTAAAGATCAAACCAGCAGGTTACTAGGATGAACGCACAGATAACAAACAAGTTGGACCAGTTTCTGGTATCTGCCATATAGCTAGCTGGAATACATGTTGGAAGAGTTTATAAATCCGAAAAACAAAAGTTTGAAATAAATGTGTTTTTGTGACCGAAGTTGCACTCCTGTTGGCAAATAAATATTTGATAGGTATAACCATTTGTTTTTAATATACAAATCAATCAATCAAAATGAAGGATATAATTAAACTAATGGTTTAAAATAAACTACAACACAACTGATCACAAAGAATAAACAATGGATAAATTGTTGGTAGAATCTGATATATCTCCAAAGAAAATCCCAAGATTAAAGAATCTAAAATATTTGCATCCAATATGTCCATCACACAACTGATATCATTTTAAGTAAACAGCAGCTTAATATTATTTCTTAAAGACAACCAATTATGAATATCAGAGGGCAACATTAAAGTGAATCATCAATAGTGTCAGCTTTTAAATAAACACTTATGCAGGGATCTACTTGATGTTAATATTTGAATGCACTGGCGTTGACTTTAGGAGCTATAGAAGAGAATAGACTAAAGTAACGAACAGTACATCTTCTCGTACAGAGCTTGGTAGTGATACACTCAGATCAGGAAAGGTTTCAGCCTTACGTGTCCTGTCGCTGTTCCACGCGTGGCAGGTGATGGGTTCCAACAGAAACTGATGAAGGGACATCTTGTCTGGGTGTGGTCCTTAAGTGGAGCTCTGCGAAGTCACACAGCAAAACTTAGTTTAGCGACGAGCGACAAAACACACCCAGAGAAAACAGCTGAACTGAACTTTGCCTCTACCGGCTTTACAGCTCCACACATGACAGCGTATATAAAAAGATGGAATACATTTCAAAATGCGTTCACTTTATCGCAACGTAAATTAGATTGTTAGCCTGGGAGCACTGACGTTAGCTAAACCCACTGATAAAAGGCAAATATTAAAAGGCTGCTTGAACTAGCCAATGTTAGCCAAAAATAATATTACTAAGCTAACGTTGGACAGCTTGCGTTCACCACAGTGAAACACTTTTGTGGAATTGGGTTGACTAGCCAAGTTAATATCGTTTTACAATTGTCTTTTTAGAAATCGTTAACAGCAAAACATAACTAGTTAATCAACATTGCTAGCTTACAATTCACCGGTGTTAAACAGGCCTTTCAGCCATATTGGTCATTTTGAGAAATATATAGACGTGTTGCTATCCACACTGTGCCCAGACGGCCTCTCTTTACTATGTCAGACCCCGGTTTTTCCTCGGAGGAGATGCCTTTACTGCCAATGATAGCTGCTACACTGTTAGCCGTACATTCCGCTAGCCCGCTTGCTAACTCACCTCGTCAGTCCGGTTCTCGGTTAGCCGGCAAGCTAAGTGACGCTAGCGGGGAAAGGTTAGATCGGGGATGGACCTGAATTCGCGGACTCTGGTCAGTCGACACGAATTCGTCCAGGAATGTTGAGGGAATGTCAAGACGGCCAGTAGGATACGACCGGGAGCATCCGGAAGCTAACTCGGCAGCAAAACCCGTGGATGCCTGGCTGACAGCTAGCTTAGCCTCATCACGCTAGCTGTTACATTCAAGTGGAAAAACCTCGGCTCGTTCACATCGACGTCCCCACACAATCTCTGACGAACGCGTAAGAGCTCCTCTAGTGGTTCAAATAGAAACACCCAAAGTGGCCAAACCGGTTACAAAACACCACCATCTAGTGCATCGTGTTGACTAATCCCCCATTAAAACTCAGCAGGGCAGTGGCTATGAATGACCACAGTGTCAGGATTTATAAACTGAGATAAAAGATTAATTCCCAGGGGCCCTGAAAGCGCCATAAACAATACCATGATCACAAGGGCCTTGAGATGGTTAAGGTTACGTGATCTTGAGTACCAGTGATGGACAAGATGTCCCTTCAATGTCTAATGTCTCTGAAGGTGATCCATGCATGCATCCATGCATTCAACATGGTGAATAACTTCTAAGTAGTTACAATTGAATTATGTAAATTGTAATCCCTGGAATACGCAGTTAGAATCAGCTTTTTTTTTTAAAGCATTTATGCACAACCAAGGAGGTCTGACAGATTTTTCTTAATGTAGCCTACTAACACATACATGGACATGAACAGCTAAGAACAAGGAGGACATGCTAGGAAAAAAAAGGTAGGGAATATACATGACTATATGTAGCCTACATTGGTATGTAAAAAGGTGTGCATTGGTTCACATAGGTGGAGGTGAGTGATGAGAATTTCAGCTGCTTGAGCTATTTGTTTCCTTAGCTTCTCCACTTTAAACCCACTCCAGGCCACTTCCCAATCGCACCACACTGAACTTACATTTCAATTTACAGGGGGGCCCAATAAGCACATTTTTGCAGTATGGTTTCTAAAGAAGACTTATTTGGCCATGTTCTTCACCCATTCATTATGTGCTGAGGCTTTCATGGCTCACCACATATTCAAAGACGACATTGGTCTGTACTTTTTTTTAATTTAATGCAAAGAATAGTATCATTATTCTGCCAATATACTATTTCTGAGAGTTTATTATGACCAGTGTTTTCACCAAGTATGCCATGGTGGTAAAAAAGAAAACCTGGATACATTTGATTAACGCTTTAATTATATACCACATAACATAGCTCATAATTTAAAGGTGGGGTAGGTAATTTTGGAGAAACCAGCTCGAGTGTGCTAGAATTTGAAAATACACAGCCGGAAAAAATGTGCCACTTCCTTACAGAGCCCCTCCTCCAACACACACGAACTCGCACATGACCAATGAGGGCACGAGATAAGTTTGTGCACAGATGGAAGGCTGACAGGCAGGTAGGCCATTCAGTTATTTTAGCCGGGTCGGCTAAAATGATTGGTCGTGCTTTTTACAGTACTACGGCTTCCACAGATTACATTTTTTTATGGATTTTTTGTCAAAGCACTTAAGATATTCAACATCGGGATGTTGAGAGCATTCCATTGAATATAACAAAAAGTGTATCTCGAGCCGGTTTCTCAAACTTACCTACCCTACCTTTAAGTGATGCCTGTACTTGTACTTTAGGTACCATTGCACTGACCAAAGTCTCCCACTAATAAACAAGCTGGGAGTGGTGAGGATTTTATTTACATAAATAATGTTATACAGGTCTTGTTAAATTTACTTCAAACACACCTATCATTCATTTATTGAGCAACAGTATACATCTAAACCTTTTATTCCAATTGTTCAACCAATGGAGTGAAAGAAGTTAAGATGCTTCCAAATTACAGTCAATCAATCTCCATTCAATCTGCATTAAACCTTACACAAATTGGCTCTTCTGTCAAACTTTAAAAAAATCACATTTGCCTATAATTTTAAAGGTCATTTTGCTATTGCCTTTTGGGTAATAGGTTCTTCAACCAATCAGAGGAGATCTCAATCAGCACCTCTTATTTGCACCTGGTACACATTCAGATGAACTGCAGCTGACTGAAAACACCAAAACACATCAGATTCTTGTTCACACATTTTAGCATACATTTTGAAATGGAGTCATTATCAAAAGCAGATGAGCCGTTTCCTACTTCTCAGCCGTACTTCTTACCAGGTAAAAAACTCTCAATATACTTTATTTACAGAGCCAGAAATCATAGGTTTTAACAGTACACAGTTAAATAAAGTTTGTAATTGTTCTTCCAGATGAAAGTCAATCGGTACGAGCTCCGAGGATCTACCATATCAACTCACCTTTCAGCCCTCCACCACCTCCTTGCTTCTCTTTTTCTCCTGGAATTGGCTGCTCCACTGAAACTTACCCATCTCTTACTGGTACATGCTCACCTAACATCTGCCTCCATTTTGAATATGTAGAGCAGGCCTAAATGTCATTTTGTGTCTCTTTCACATTTCATTTCATGGCTGTTTTTCCCCTTGTCATAATCGTTGTAAATCTTTGTGTTACTTTGCAGCTGTTCTGCATGTATTTGTAGTAGTTTGTGTCACTTTATACTTTTTTGTCATTTTGCATCTCTTCCTAGTTGATACAAGTCTCTTTGAGTTACATTTTGGAGGTGAAAGCCAGGGAGGACTGACACTTTGGGACCTTGGGCCTGTGTCCAGTATTTCTGTTTACTAATTTGTCCATGCATGAAATGGGAGGAAATGCAACAATTTGTCATTCAGAAATAATTCAAGTTAAGACATTTCTGCTTTTGGATGACACTATGGTAGTTAAACCTCCTACAGCATTGATTAGAGAATGTTAAGGACTTAAACTATCATTTGAAGTTAAGGTATCTAAATATCCTAATGTTACATTTGAAGTTAAGGTATCTAAATATCCTAATGTTACATTTGAAAATAAGCTTTCCTTTTCCTCCCCACATTTCTTCTCTCCAGCTTCCCCTGTTCCTATATTTACACCCAAGCTGAAGTTTGTGAGCTATGAGACGGAGCTGTGTTGCTCTCCGGGTCTGACGACATGTACTTCCTGTCAGACGTGGGTCACCACGCAGGTCATCTTCAAAGTCGGGAGGCATGCGTGGCTCATGTGTCTGGTGTTTGTATTATGCTCGTAAGGGACTCGATCAAATACCTTAATCTGGTTATCTAATTACCCAGCATCATTCACACATTGAAAATGCAAAGACTGATGTGTGATTTCTGTCTTACAGCTTGGTGCTTGGATGCTGTCTGATTCCTTTTTTCGTGAACCATTTCAAGGATGCCTATCACACTTGTCCTCGCTGTTACAGGGTCCTCCATGTACACAGGAGGTCCTGCTGTGAATGAAAACACACACGATTGACTACCAAGAAGTCAAACTGATTGCTGATGTGTTTTTTTATCTGTCAGGATAACCTAAAATGAATATATTAATGTGTAAATTGTAAGAAGAATACATTGCTTTCTGTCATGTATAATTTAGACATCTTTATATTTTACCTTTTGTAACAACATCATATTAAATAAATATTTTCTGTGTCAATCGTTTTTCATGTTTCCTGTCCTTTTTTAAAGCGAAGCCATCAGAGGAAAATGCTGAGCAATGCAATCGCAGGTTGTGTATATAAATGATGCCTTTCCACATTTGACAAAATAAGAAAACTATTTGTTTTTAAACTGCTGATGAACTGCTTGTTTAACGCTGTGAGAAAAGCTAGAAAGTTTACCTTGAGTTATTTATTGTTCTTACGCAATCAGAATACCTTTATCGGTCTCAGAGAAAATGTACATTGTTACAGAAAGTAAGGAGCCAATTACTATAGCCAAGAACATGAATGAACTTTCATGTTCCAATTAGACCTTGTTTCCACAGATTTTACATTGCATAGATGTTCACCTAACTTTCACTCTTGTAATCAATACATCCACATTGATTGGATTAAGCCTGCTTGTGTACTTGCACTGTGAGTAGTGAACGTGCCCTCATTGACATGACACCAGAGGATTAGAAGTGTGGGTTTATTTTAGATCTTTGAGCCTCAGGTTAATGAGCATGTGAGAAGCAACGACAACTTAATTCTACTCGTCTGAGGTCAAACATGCCTTTTGCCACGCCCTCCTGCTGCTTGGGTATAAGACGCTGTCAGGATGTCTCCTGGGACCCAGCAGTAACACACTCACAGCTGACCCCTGCATGGCAGAGGATGCATCAGTTTCTCCCCTCCTTCAGTCAATTAGTTTCCTCCTTAGTGTCCTCCCTTTTTTTGTTTCAGCACTTCAACCGTAAAACTGAACTCCTCTCCTATTTGGTCTTGTGTGTAGCCAAAATGCCCTTCATACCACCTGTGTCGATTTCCCGCTCTGTGTCAGGACTGTCTGTGAAGGAGAGACTTATCAGCAACACTTCAACAGCTACTTTCACAAAGATCCAAAAAGGAACTACTTTGACCAAAGTTGCAAGAGAAGACAAAGACGGCTCAGTAAAGGAGCGAATGGCTTTGAACCTCAAGCAGCTGGGGAAGAAGAGTCAACCCAGGAGTCACCTGCCAATCGCTGAAGCAGTGTCGGTGGCCGAGCTGCATGCAAAGAGAAAGGAGAGAATGCTGCCTTCATCACAAACCGACAGCTTCCCAGCCTCCAGCTCGGGTGAGTCCCTGTTTAAGAAACAGCAGCACAAACATGTGAGCCAGAGTTCTTTGAAGAGTGAACCAGAGGTGAAGACGAGGCCCAGGCAGCAGGAGAAGGTCGGCCTCACACTGACTCTCACACCTGACGCTGTCCTGCTGCTGCAGAGGAGGAACAGTGAGAGACGTCAACAATCAGCGTGCAGAAATGCCGGAAGTGGAGGAGGTGTTTATGGAAGCGCATTTGATACCAGGTGCAGGAGGGAAAACATCACTAAAAGGCACCAAGCAGCATCAGAGAAACACAGCACTTCGAATAGCAGAGTCGGTGCTAAAAACAATAATGACGCTCATCTGGTAGACTTAAGCTCAATTGTGAAAATCTCTCTTCTAAACGAGCAACATAAGTATGATGATGTGGAGTATGAAGAGGAGGACCATTGTGTGGATGAGTGTGTGGTGCTTAAATGTACAGAGTGGCTGCAAGGGTTGGAAAACACACCTGTGACAGTGGGAAACAGATCAGATAAGAGTAAAAGCAAGGTGAACAGTTTTTAAAGGTGGAATGAGAACTGCTTAATTAGGGTGTCATCTTACAACATGAGAATGAACTGCAGTTTCTGTCCTTTTTTTGTAGTTGCGCTTGTGTTCTGTATCCCCTGGTACTCTGTTTTTGTATTATAATGGGCCTAGCCTTGCAAATAAATTCAACCATTGTGACAGTGTTAACATTTTATATGAAATGTAGAGACAATTGACATTTTCTTAAAATGTTATTTTCCTGTAAGTAAAACTTAAGGAATTAAAATGAGGTCTACACGTTTGAAAACCTGATAAAGACAAAGAACATTTTAGCTTGTTTTACTCATTGTCATAAGTGATTTTGTAAGATACAAAATAATTCTTGATTCATATTTGGTTTCCTGTGAGTTTACAATGAGTGTTAAATGTGGTTCTATTTTAAAAGGACAACATGTAATACACTGGGGAAGACAAAACTACACTGACTGTTTTAAAGATGGATAGTTGAGTTCAAACTCATGTTGTACAGCCAACATTATCAATACCTGAAACTGAGCTTTTTAAAATCTAGTGGAGATCTGCAAGTTTAAAAAATGCCATATATGCTCTAATAATTAATGGAAAAAACAGGACGATGATGCACAGACTATCTAAAATATTTCCCCTTAAATGCAATCATGCAGCCATGAACAATCATGGAGTCTTGGGTTTGAATATTTCACTTAATGTACATATATAGCAGCTTTAATGAAGAGCTGGTACTACATACTGTGGAAAGAGTGGTATAAGATAACTTAATGCCAGGGAAATGTGGTTTTTGAATGCTCTTCTGTAATGCAAATATTTCTTCATGCACTGTGATCAAGAATTACAGCAAGGATCCCATGAGTTTATGTCCATATTTAATGTTGATAAGATATCAATATTTATTTTTCAAACTGGAAACATTTAACAAATGTGGTGTATTAGACAAAAAATAAAATAGAGTTCTTTCACTGTCTCTGCACGACACACATAAAAGAAAATCGTTTTTTGACTTATCATTTTTTACTGTAGAACTGTAAAAAAATAACTATTAAAATAAATACATGTACATCTCTTCACTGAGCCCAAAGTTGTCTCACTCACTGTAAGTAGCTTTGTAGGGAATTAGAGTGTGCTTAGTGGCAGCTTATCTTCCTCTGTGACAAATGTTACAACACGTGAGTTTGTTTGTCTAATCGAGCATGAGTGAGAGACACAGATTCCATGTATGATCTTCAACAAATATCTTAAATTATAATTTAAATAATACCATCAAAAAGGTTATTTCATATTAAATATTCGAGTATGTTCTTTCCCCCCCCCCCAAATGAATTTCCCCTATGCATTTCATTTGAGGCTTGTTAAATAAATAATAGAAAGTGTGTGTTTGAGGGATACATAAACAGACGATTATTATTTCCAGCGGTTGATTCGTCGCAGCTGTACGTAGGCCAGGACCATGCAGACCAGGACGATTCCCAGCAGAGCCACCTGGTTCTGCCAGAAGCCCCACACAGAGTAGTCAATGCCCTGGCTTTCCAGGAACACCTCCCCTGGGATCCTGCAGCAAAGACAAGACAGGCTTATTGTGGGTTTGTGTGTGTGTTGGCACGTGTGTGAGGGTTATTGTGTTTTAAGGAGTCACTGTGTCATTGCTCAGCACTAACTTGGTGTTGTTGCTGTAGAAAAACTGTCCTGACATCTCGTTGATGAATGCAGCCTGAGAGAGACAAAGAGGTTGGGCTGAACAGCTTTTCTCTCAACAGATAAAAGACAAGATTACATTTGAACCCACTAATTTTGCTCTCACAACCACACCCTTCTGCTCTTGCTCTGCCTATTTTTCTTACATTCAGTCCATATTTGAAAATACTGATCCATTTCAGCCAGGAGAGCCAGATCAGCATGCTGTTGAGATTGACAAGAAAACCACCAAAGACCTAAAATGTGTGGATGAAGAAGGAAAAGAGGGAAAAGTACACTTTAAAACATAATTCTGCTTTATATATGCAGCAATACACATTATGACCTCATTTTGTGTGTTTCTCACCATCATGAAGACGAAGGGTAGAGCAATGAGGATGTTAGCCATGGCAAAGGAAGATACACTCGCTGAGACGAGGAAGGCCAGGCCAACTCCCGCCAGACTGACCAGAGACATGGTCAGCGCGAAACACAGGAAGGCCACAAAGGAAGGCTTCAATCCTGGGGCAGACAATGCAGTTCAGGTTCATTTTAAATTTAGTCAGTTACTGAATATAAATTAAATGGCATTTTTTAAGCATTTGTAACGTAATAATGCAATCTAATCTGAATACTTTTTGATTACTTTAAAATCAAACATTGGGAATATTCAACGTTATCCTAAAAAGCTGCTGGAATTTGCCGGAGAATATTTTCAATGCAAACTAAAGCATTTTGTATATTCAGCACCTACAGTTGGTCAAATACAATTTGAATTTAAACCCTGTTGGCCAAACTACAAATATACTGTGAGTACTCAACAATATATGGGATGCTGATTCATTTGTGTTTTTTGTAGCTGCTGTTTCTGATTTGCTCTTATAACACAAGAGGAGCACTTACTCAAAATGGTAATGTTGTCTTATATTTTCAATGTAAATTAAATAAGAAATAAAAACTACTTTATCCATGAATCATTAAAAAAAACCTAAACATTTGATTACGTCGTGATGATTACCTGAGATCCGAAGAAGACAGAAAATAGTAGGAGACATTTTAATAAAATAATAAAGTATTGCTTTTAGCAGATTTCCCCCGGTGGGTCCCGACATGGCAGGAGGGTTAAATGAAAGGTTTCAGACAAAAACATATCAACAGCTGGAGCATAAACTAGTAAGACGAATAAAACTGGAACCAGGCGACTCCCTGTCATCCTCAGTTCATTTCTAAAACGTGAACCACCTTGGGGATAAACTAAGTCTGTGCAGAAAGAAATATAGACTGTTCCCTTAAACACATATTTCTGCTTTCACTTGCTATGTATACAATTCTTGAGATCCCTGCAGTCCTGAAGATGGCAGATCGCGTACGTTACAAAGTAATCTCAAAGACATACATAAAACAACACCGGTTTTTCTCTGCTTTAGGAAAGTCTCCGACAGTGTGTGTATTCATGGTGTGTATGTGCTTGTATGTGTGAGAATTACCCATCATAAAGTAGGCGATGGCTGAAAAAATAAAGATGGGGATCATGCGGTTGGGGATGAGATCAGCGAAGATCTTGGACAGGAAGTAGACAGAAGTACGGTAATAGCCACTGGAGTTCTCGTGACTGAAACAATTACAAGAAAAGACCCCCAAGAGACACATTAACACATAATAACACACTTTGTATCACAGTTAGAAACATGGGATTGTTATGACTTAACAGAAACAAGTAATGTCTACACTTTATATTAAAGTATAACACTTAAAACATATAAATTAGGCACACTGTTGATACTGGGTAACATATTCTATCATTTTCTCAAATACACACGCACTGTAGTTTAATTTGAACTCAATCTCACATACACCGTCCTGCTGCAGTAATTTCTTTCTGGGTTATCAAAGGTTTATTAATCCATAGCTGAATTAGTCCCCAAAGAAAATCACTATTTACTTCAAACAAAACGATATAGCCTGTAAAAGAATGATTCTAAAGACCCAGGGCTCAGTGCCACAGACAGAAAAGGCTAGCCGATTCATTTTTAGACATACTAACGTATAGTTGGTTTAGTTTTTTTCATAGGATTTATTAACAATAAGAAAAATATAGAATTACACCAGTCTAATCCTTTAAATAGTATTAAAACGAGAAATGTTATCCACATGGATCTATCCAATCATTGATCATGAACCTTCGGCATACATGTGCACTTCAACACGCACACACAACTCTTATCTTTCACTCACATGAAGATCGCCCTTTCATTGATAAAGAGTTCAACAGCAGAGAGATTCCCAAACACCATGTTGATGATAAGGAAGAAGAACGCTCCACTCCTGTCACACAGAGAGAAAGAGATCTGTTTATCATTTCATCTGATGGATAGTTAAGATGTCAGCCTGACCTTGGGTTTATCAATAAGACCAATTTACTATATCTTAAATTGAATTGACCTATCATACCAGAGCACTTACTTATTATTTTTTGGACATCTTTTGAGTTTTAATGACAGCAATGGTCATTATTTTTGCAGCCGTTTTATTTCTGATATGGACACACTACATGTTATCATATATTCCTGTCTACATGCAATAATGTAAAATGAAAACCATCGACATTATTGAGAAAAATCTTTTTATGTGATCTTCTATTTTCATTATGTAGTACTGTTGTAGTTTGGCCTTGAGGTGGGCTGGGGAAAGATGACACCTTTAAGTGTGCAAAGGTGCACTTAGAGCAGATACACAATGCAGGTTGCGTGTGCTGTACCTGTTCTGTATAGCCTCGGGCAGTGTTAAGGGGATTTGGTAATAAATGAGTCCCACCAGAAGCGCAAAGAAGATGTTGAGAGCCAACTGAGCGTAAGACGTCTGGGGGTTCCTCAGACTGTTCAGCACTGTCCTGCCACACACCACACGCATCTGTATCACAAACACACACACACACACACACACACACACACACACACACACACACACACACACACACACACACACACACACACACACACACACACACACACACACACACACACACACACACACACACACACACACACACACACACACACACACACACACACACAGTAACATTTTTATGGGCATAATGACAGTTATAAACATGGTTCATTCAGCGGGCAAACAAGCACACAGACACAGTCACAGTCATTAAACTGTGACGATACATCATAAACTCAATTCAATTTCACAATAACAACTGTGATTTTAATTTCCTCTCATAATAGTTGTATGACTTGCAGATTTGGCTGACCTGATAGCAGAAAGACGTAACGTAGTCTGCGGGCTCATCGTGACCTTTGACCCCTTCAGCAATGCTCTGGTCCACATGGTTCAACTCCTCAACTACTTGCTGGCACAGTTGGGACTGGCGGTACTTGGTTGCCAATGGGTTTTTACACTCTGCTGTAGAAAGAAAGGTACCATAGATAAGGATAGCAGCATTATAACCTTCTTTTTTATATCAGTCATGTACTCCTCTCAGGGTTTGGGGATTTGCAGTCATTACTTTGGTATCTTGGATAAAATCTGGATAAAGGAGTAAAGTGTCATCAAGGATATAGACTTTATGTGTTTTCTGTAAATAATTGTTGTTATTGGCTTTCTGTTTTTCTCACACGCTATGTTTAAACCTATGGATACCTATCATCCATTTATGATGTAGAAGAAAATATATTCTCTCTAAAATCTCCTATCATTATAGGTCCTGTTCTCATTATTTATGTATTTCTTTCCCCTGTTATGAGATTATATGCGTCATGTGATTCGCTCCCATTTGGTTATTGCTACCATATAGGTGGGTGTGAGTGAGTTAGTGTTTTAGAGCCATGACAAAGACCTACAGTGGTCAGAACACATTGGCTTTTTAATGATTCAGCCACTACAATAAAGGCATTTTAATATGTAAATTCTTGTCTTTAGCTCTTTTGTTTTGGAGGGCCTGCTTTCCCTTTTGTTTGCTATAAATGTAAAGTGCTGAGGCCATGTAAATAGAATAAGATGAGGATGGGAATTCCCATTCAAATCAATACAGCAGAAAGGTCAGAGTGGCTACCATTGAACTAACTCATTCTATTTTTATGGTAAGTGCACAGTACTGATTTCACTAGTTATGACCACAACAAACAGTACAAAATCCATTCTTTTCTTGTTTTATTACTACGGCTGTCACGGTAAGGTAATCGCCACAGTGAGTTTCTGTCAGTATTATCATTATCATTTTGCGTAATTGTTAGACAATCAGGATAAAAATGAAAGCAGCTACCTGATATACCTCAAGGAATAATTACAACACTCTTTCCAGGTATATAAGCTAAGCTAATCGCCTCCTAACCCTGACCCTAGATGGATTTTTGTTGAGTAAACTAGTATTTAAATGTCATTTCAAACTTTAGCATTACAACCTACAGCCCAATTTGACTTGAAGCCATAAAAAATGTCTAGAGCGTCTAGCCTCTGTTGGTGTATACCATACAGTACCTAAGCAGTGTGTTTGAAGTTATACCTGTAGTAAGGGTTCCTAGTGTTGATTTTGCCTCTCCGTTTGTGATGTCCATGAAGAAATCCGCAGGGTTGTCGAAGGACTCAATTTGGAAGCCTGTGAAAAAACAACAAGCAAAATACGCATGCAAATATATCATATTCAAAACACGTGCAAAACTTTAACAATGGCTTCTATAATAGCAAACAATATCCTGGTAAAGTATGAAGCAATTTAAATAAAAAAGCATTGAGGTAGCTCACTGTCAAGCAAAGGACTTCATATGGCAATGCAATATATTTTCCTTCTATTTACAGGGATTTATTAAATTACATTCCAACACACTTCTTGTCAAGGTCCTCCACCTTTCATACACAAACACACACATACCAAGGTTTGTGAAGTAATCCAGTGTTTGGTCTGATGCTCCTGCGTACACCACTTCGCCTTTATGCATCAGAGTCAGATGGTCAAACTTTCTGAAGATGGAGTAGCGTGGCTGGTGGATGGAGAAGATCACAGTCTTACCTCTTCTTGACAGTCTGTACATGCATAAGAGAAATGTGTTTACGTCCATATTGTTACAGAACACACAAAGAAAGCAGTGGATGGGCAGACACAGCAGTAATAAAGCAAACAGCTAATAGTATATTGCTCACTGTATGACATTGCCATAAATAGCAGCATTGTATGTGTTAGTTTTCATTTCTTACTTTCTAGTAGGCCATTTTAATGCACAAAGAGGAATTAAGGAAGGTGAAGAAGGTACAATGTTTTTACTAATAGTTATTGCCATTAAACGTCAAAGTACATCAGGACAACTATTTTTTATATAACACATTTTCTGTTATGTTTAATTATGAAAATGTGCAAATGAGAAAAGCAATTCTCACTAGAGGACACTGGAGCAATACAAACAGACAAAGTGCAGTAAAATAAATGGTATATATTTTTTCTTTCCACTAGTGTAAAGATGAAATGTTAAGGAAGCAACATTTAAAAGGAAAAATTATAAATAATATTTTCGTCTGTAGTGTCTCGCCTTGATTAGTAATTGTGCTGTACCTGTACAGTAGATTAATGATACAGTTTGCAGTGTTAGAATCCAGCCCAGTGGTCGGTTCATCCAGGAACAGCAGAGAGGGCGAGGTGATGAGCTCCATCCCGATGCTGCACCTCTTCCTCTCACCTCCAGATACCCCACGCAGAAACTCTGTTCCTATCTGCACACAGAAAACACTGAACTGCAAAGCTGACCAGCAAAGGGGAAACATACTAAATACTCCTGTTAATGTTACTGAGGAAGTTGTTTTGCACATTTTAATGTCAGTGCATAAGCCTTTGCTACGTTTAAAAGTCGGTACATTTTTACAGATTGAAAGAATTTATAGGAATTAGATACATTTTGTGCTCTTTACATATCATTTGAACACTATTCTCTCAGATATACTTTCTATATTTGCGCAGGTACTGCAGCGTTTTAAATAAGTGCTTCTGCTGAGTAAGAGGTTAGTAAAATAACAGTTTTTAAGGTTGAGTAAGACTCACAGGACTTTATCAAACACTTTTGTTTAGTGAGGGATGTGCAGCTAATAGAGTGTCACTGTACCTTTGTACCTGCACAGTCTGTCAGGCCCAGGTCTTGTATGATGGCATCTACTCTGCTGTTTTTATCAGCGCTGGTGTGATGCCGAGGGTTGAGGCGCAGGTTGGCACTGAACAGAAGGTTCTCCTTCACAGACAAAGTGCCCATCAGGATATCATCCTGGAAGCACATGGAGGATTTAGAAAAAAAATGACTTAGTGGAATCCGAAGTACAATAATGTTAAAACATTTGTGTGTATGTTTGTATTTGTATACCTGGACCACATAGGCAGAGCTGAGCCTGAGGTCAGATGTGACGGCTTTTCCAGCCACCAACACTTGTCCTTGCCTCAGTCCAGCTGGGTCCTTCCTTCCTGCGATTACATCCAGAAGTCTGAAGAAAAAAGACAAATGTATTCATTTGTTGGGGTTTTAGATCTCTGTGAGACAGTGCCTGTGTGTTTGCATGTACATAACATGTTTCTTACGATGTTTTGCCACTTCCGGTGGCACCCATAATGGCATTCATCCCAGGTCTCAGGATGCCACTACAGGAACCAATCAGAAAATCAAGTCAAGTTATTTTGTTTATAGAGCACACTTTAAAACACTAAAACAAAATACCATGATATATTGAAGAGTTAAAAGCAAAATATCAAACTTTAAACTGCAACATTGTCATATATATGTAAGCTTTAAAGTTTTGTACTCACACAAAATCAGAGGTAACATGTACACATTATTATATAAAACGTGCCTCTCAGCTTTAGTATTAGCATATCATTATCAAGAAACAGATTATCTTTCACCACTCATTTATTAAACTCATTGATTAAAATAAATGCTTCTCCCCCTGGTTATGGATTTGATATCGGGACATGTTTGACTTCCAAATGTTTTATTGTCTCAGCTTTCTATAATAAAACATATACAGATGGGATAAGTTCCTATAAAATAATAAATATACAGGTTAGATGAAATGAGCTACAAACTAAACAAAGCTAGATATCATAACTTACTCAGAATTACAGCATATGGTATTAGTATACAAATAGTTAATAGGAAGCATGTAGATTGTCAAAAAGTTGACCCTGGTATGATGAGATCAGAAGTTAAATGCAGTCAGTTACATATTCTCTGTGTGAATACATGTACAAATGTACAGTGGAGTATCGTGTCCTACCTTACATCGTTGAGGATGTATTTTTCAGGACCGCTCTTAAAACACAACTTCTTGTCCTGAACACAGTAGAGCAAGTTGCTGAATGTGACAGTTGGACCTGGTTCCTGAAAATACTCCTCAACATCCCCAACAGCCTGCTCCTCCTTAGACATCTTCAAAAACAGCAGTGTTTCCAGAAAATAAGAAACTGTGGTTTAAAGATGGGGAAAGACAAATCGGAACAGTCTGACAGAGACCTGTGCAGTGGGACCGAGGGACAGGTGAGAGAGTATGCTATCAGTGCGTTTCTATTATACCCTCATCTGATCTTTGGACCCAATCCTTAGCCCATTGACTCAAAAAAAGATAGTGTGACATTGAACTTCCCCCTGCAAGACTTAGCCGTATCTGCAAGTCATTGAAAAGTTATAATATTATATGACTAGTAGCTCATTGTGGCTTATTTTATGCAAAATTCTGTAAATATTGTAGTATTAAAGACTTTACCAATGTAATGATGTTTTTCGCCACATGAGATGCTTATCTCTGTATTGAATGGCTCTTCCACTTTAAAAATAGATACATTTTTTACATTTCTTATATTTTTCTCATATTTGCTATTGTAAAGGGGTGAGGGGCAACATATGTTATCAATCAATCAATCAATCAATCAATCAATGTTTATTTATATAGCCCAATATCACAAATGTTACATTTGTCTCCGTGGACTTCACAGTTTGTACAGAATATCAGTATGACAATACGACACCCTCTGTCCTTAGACCCTCACATCGTACAAGGAAAAACTTCCAAAAAAGGAAAAACCCCACAGTTTAAAGGGGAAAATGGGAGAAACCTCAGGGAGAGCAACAGAGGAGGGATCCCTGTATGTCTCTTTTTTGTTTTAGAGTATTGAATTAAATGAATGTATAATTTAAACTCATTGCTAAATGCAATAAAGCATGGTTTCTTACCTTTGGATTTAAATTAATGGGTATGGAATTTGTATAATTATACAATAATCATGTGCAATCATGTGATTAATCATGAACACATACGTTTTTTTATCAATACTAAAAGCACATACGCAAGATAAAAAGATTACAATTCTTCAGCATTGGCCAATAGTGTGGACAGGGTGGTGTCCAAATACTTTTGAGCACATTAGTCATGGCCCACTTTTCCAGGGCCAGGCTGCCCCCTTCTGTAATGAATGCTGTACGGCAGGCTACTGGGTGGGATCAACTTTGTTTTCCTCTGACCTTTTCTCTTTTTTTGCCGTTGTCCAATCAGGCTTCGTGTTCAGCACAGAGCCCCGCCCACAAAAATCCCTAGGACCAATAGTTTTTAAGCCCAGTTTGAAAATGGGCGTGGTTTGCCCCAGAAATTCTTAGGTGTTGTCATCGTGTTCCTTAGTTTGGTGTGTTTTACACTGGGCGTACGGGCAGAATTTAAGACGTTCACAATGCGACTTTAACGGCAGATTTTTTTTCTTTTTCTATAGATGGTGTGTCACGTGTCACGTTTTTCTCTTATAGTACACAGACAAAAAGACATTTTAATATCTACGGAAACCAACAATCGTATACTTCACACGAAGGCTAGCTTATAAGCTACTAGCTAACGCCTGACGCTAGCTAGCTATGGAGGAGAAGAAGGAGGAGGGAGAAGCGGAGATCCAAGAACACGGCCCGGAGCACTGGTTCTCCAAATGGGAACGACAGTGTCTAGCGGAGGCCGAGCGGAGGGATGATCCAAACGAGGAGGAGACGGAACAAGGCCAACAGAAACTGTGGCACCTCTTCCAGAACTCGGCTACCGCGGTAGCACAGCTCTACAAAGGTCTGTACCGAAGTTCCAGTTAAGCTAATTGTCAGAGGCAGAGCTAATGAAAGCTAATCCTGCTACCAATGAGAGACACAAAGGGCACTAGCGAGGCTAACAGTGTTAGCTGTTACTAGTTGTTTATCGACTAAATGTATTTCCATGGGTGTGTGGGGTGAAACTAGAATGTGTGTTCAAATGTATTTAAATCTCGACGGTTGTGCGGTTCACTTTCCGATATGTTGACCCGGCTACGTTGCCTGTCGATGGAGCTAGCCCGCTGCTAACGCTAACAGCTGCTAACAGCCGGTCAGAGTGCGGGACAACGGGCTTCATCTGCTCTGTGGCCCGAGCTGTCAGAGGTCCTCCGGGGATAAACGCATTTATAAGTACTCGGGCTAAGTGGCTCCCCTGCTGACTCAGCAGTGTGTTTTTAATGTCTTTATGCACACTTATTCGTCCGGTTTGGAAAAAACATGGCTCACAGTCACACTAAAATGTTTTTGTCCACCCGTTTACAGTTACCTAGCTCGTCAAAATGGCGATATCTAGGGAGGAGTTTTCAGAGTGAAAACAATTCGTTTGTTGATATAAAAACGCAGCGGTGGTTAATTGTCGCAATGTTGGTGTGTGATTTAATAAGGGAAGGCACAAAGACATTTTATTCTAACACGCGTTCCCATGGACTTTTGCTGATGAGTGCATTGTTGTAAATATCCAGAACAAAATGGCGATATTATTTATGCAAACACTTTCTTTTTACGTCTCGTTTTGGCCTGCTGCTGAGTTTAATAAACAAAACACCCTTGTAAATGAACTACGGCTTCTATCAGCTTCTGCTATATGCTCAAAAAGAAACGGGAAATAAACGTCTATATATAAAATGGTTACATCATGGTTAATTATATTTGATCTGTAAGTTGTTAGTATGAACATAATCAAGATTACCTGGTTCTCCAGTTTCCAGACAAGGCTTTTGACAACTTGCTTGTCAAGTCTGTCCAATGTTCCCCCACCCAGGTTACAAGTTATATTACCCCCATGTATGTTCAAACTGCAACAGAGCTGTATTTTCTTTAAAAGTATTACCAGTGAGTCATTTGTAGAGTAAACCCAATAGACATAGATAATGCATGTATCAATGGTGGTGGAGAACTGCCCAGACCTAAACTCTTGTTTTTGTTTTTTGACTTACCAGTTATTTTGACTAGCTTTTCTTAACGACCCTATTTCTGGATCAATACTCATCTTAATAATAATTTCTATGTATAACACGAATTTGGCGGTGTTTTGCAGCCTTTAGATAGACTTTTAGTTTCAAATATGGCTGGTTGGTTTCCTCTTTTAGTATACACAGCACAGTTGTATTATTAAACCCCACTATAGACTGTTTCTAAAGAAGACATTTGAGCTTGAGAAGGGAGTTCAGGCTAATGAAGCAAGAATGACAATATTAATGTCACTGGAAAGTTATGACAATTTGACTGTAACTTTTTTAATTTAATTTACAGATAGAGTATGCCAGCAGCAAGGCCTCTCCCTCTGGGTGCCCTTCCAGAATGCAGCCACAGCTGTCACTAACCTGTATAAAGGCAAGTATCTCTGACTATTACTCAACTTCTGGTTCTCTTTCTGATTTATTGCACTTTGGATGGCATCCAGATGAACTTTGTTTGTGATTTCCATATTTACTAAAGAAATGTGTGCTTTTGTGTCATCAGAGAGTATGGAGGCCCGCCAACGGAGCTATGACCTGGGCATCCACTTGGGCCACCAGCGCAGGAATAAGGATGTGATTGCATGGGTTAAGAAACGCAGAAGAACTATCAGACGTGAAGACCTCATCAGCTTCCTGTGTGGCAAAGTTCCACCTCCACGGACAGCTCGCGCCCCGCCGAGAGTTGCGATGGTGTCTTCAAGCAGACCGTCGCCCCCAGAGACAGGCAGTTCTGTGGAGACAGACCTGCAGCCTTTCAGAGAGGCCATAGCATTGCATGGTAGGTCAACAAGTTCAGCAGAAAGCTTTTAAGTTATGAGAATGAGACTCAAGTTCATGCAATTCGTTGATATTAACATTTTCTTCCCTTTTTTTTTCTTTCATTCTAGGCCTTAGTGGTGCCATGGCAAGCATTTCTGTGCGTTCTGGTCCTCCTGGATCTCCAACTCACCCTGCCCAGTCACTCAGTCGTCGTAGGAATGGTCTTCACGACGTGGACCTTAACACCTTCATCGCTGAGGAGATGGCGCTCCATTTGGATTCCACAGCCAATCGCAAACGAGGCCCTGCTCCCTGTAGTGATGTCATCACAGACTCACCTACTCATAAACGTAACAGGATGCTCTGAACTTTTCCTACACCACTAATCCCTCCTCTGTCCTCTCCTTGGTGGCCGATTGGACAGCTGATGAGGACTGATGCCTTGGCCAACCTTTGAAATCTTCCTCCTTTTCATCTAAGTTGCAATGCTACAAATAAAGAACCTTACCTATTACCAATCCTCACATTTTTTCCCTTTTCTTTCACCCCTCGTGTCACATCCTCTCCATAGAAGTTTTCTGTTTTCTTTACTGTTTGATTGGTTGCCCACAGTAGATCTGATAGAGAAGCGAGCACACATCACACTTGAAATCCTTAAATTGCAGAATGTTGCGTTTAGAAATTGTTTATTTGGCCGGGCTCCTTTGTTCTTCGTATCCTATAATCAGATGGACCGGGCTATTGCCTGCTGTTTGCAGTTCTATTCCCCTCGTTCTTCAAGCATACTTCCTCCTCCTCTGTGGAGTGCTGGCCAAACTTGACTGGACTGAATCCCGGGCTCCTCGGGGGGGCTGAACCACCTCCTTGCTGTGGGGTTTCAAAATGCTTGTCAGCGTGTGTATCTCATTCTGCTGCTGCTTTGTGTGTTTGCGTATCTGACAGCCGAACTGCCACTTACTGTGTTGTACTTGTCTTTGCCTTTGAGAAAGCTGCTACAGTATCTCTGGTTGTTGTGCAACAGTGTGTGTGTGTGTGTGTGTGAGAGAGAGAGAGAGAGTGTGTGAGTGAGAGAGAGTGAGAGACTGTTTGTATGTGTGCTTGTGGATGCAGGGCTCTGGCAAATCCAGCACCCACTCGACCGAAATATCCTGTTTTGCGTAAATTCACCCCTTTTCCCTTTTAGTTGCTCTTTGCAGCCCTTACCAGGGTTCTATCACAAAGCAGGTTAGTCCTATTTACACAGATGATTGTGACTCCTTACTGTCAAGAGTTAGCCCACATTTGGAGTGTGTATTTTTAACAAAGGTTTGCTCAAGTACCCATGTCCTGCGTTCTTATTTTCAATCACACTGTTGATAAAAGGTATTGTCATGTTTACAAATAATACAAATATATGCTGTTTCCATTTTAGCATCAAAATACAAATCACTTCAAGCATTTTAAATTAAGAGCCTTTAGAGTGATTCAAAGCTTGTAGTTTACCTTTTTTATGTTAACATTTGGCCCTTTGATAGGAACATAAACTTGTGCTTTGTCATTTTGTCTCTTGTATTTAAGAGAGTCCACACTCGTGATTTCAGCTTTAAACTTATAAATCGACAGGGGGCAGAGACCCGTGAACTAGTTTGGGTCGATGGCTGTGATATTTAAATTTTGCTTATTCATGGCCTATTGGGTGTGATGGTTCAGCAAAGGCTTGGGATACTTGGTTAGCTTACTCCACACACTGCTTTGTGATACAATCTTGTGTACTGTGTGTAAATAACATGTAGGTGCTGTTATATGTGGTACATATTGTAAAAAGAAGTGCAGATCCATTGGGTTGTCCATGTACAATAACAATTCTGACATTAAAGAAAATACAAGCATTTGCCTATGTTGTCTTGAGTTTTTACTGTTAAATACAGTGTTTTTATGACTCTTAGCACCATCTGCTAGATAAGGTTTTTTCAGTGCACTATCATCTTTAATCTGTAAAAGAAAAGGATAAAAAGGTGCAATGAAATGGAATAACCTGACATCAGTTCATCTATTATCTATTGCCTTGCCTTGTTTATTCTCTGTTCCTTAATCATTTCTTTCTTCCCTTGAAAGCACTTTATATTCAGTTATTCCGTATCAATTGCCAAAGTCAGCAGAATAAAGGATCTGCTGGAGGAGAGCACAGTGGCTGTTTATCAGTTTGTTATTGTAACTGCTGTATGGCAGAGTTCTGTGAAGCAGGCTGTCAACATCTTCAAAAACATTTTGAGATCATTGTGCAGTTCAGCTTTGCCAACACATGGGGGCGACACAGACTACTTTGTTCTGCTTCTCTTTTCCTTTTGAAAAGAAGCTTGTGCTGTTAGACAAATTAACTGGAACCTGAAAAGCAACATTAATAGACAATACAATATTGAACATGCAAACAAGATGTTAATTTCTATTCCATTAAAACACTTTGCTCAAAAAACGTTTTATAGCAAATTAGGAGGCAATACAAATATCAGAGAGTTAAATAGAAACTGTTGCAACAGATAAAGGATGCTAAGACACATAGAAAATTATAAAAGAGTGAGTTGTCATTTGAGGTGACTCAATGCATTAGTGTGCTTTTGTTGTCACACTGTTGACTAATTAGAGACCTCTTTCCCGAAGAATGAATACGATAACAGACCTTGAGCGACATGGATATCAGCATATGACCTCTGTGCTTTCACTCCTGTTTAGTGAGTAGCATGTCAAAAAGTACTCAACAGAGCCCAGGAGGGACATACTATTCTGTATGGGTTAGCACCACCATTCTTTTCACCAGGCCTAAGCAATTAATTTTTCACTTTCCTCACCTATCTGTCCAAATAGGCAGTTTCCACCTACACAAATCGTATCACACTGTTTTTTACAGCACTAATACACATTTTATTTAATAGTTTACCAGATTTGGAACATAAAGCCTACAGGATTATGTCAATTATATAAAACATTTTTTTGATAACCCAATGCAGTTTTCACTGTGTTAATAAGACAGTCCAAATGCATGCACATCCAAACTCACAGAATTCCTGCAAAAATATGTTGGCATTTTATTTTTAAGATTCACAATTGCAACAGTCATGAGTCTGACTCACTTGAACATTTGCGAAATGTATCCTCTCATTCAAAAATGTTTTTAACAAATCAACCAGCTGTCTGTGATTACATGCATTTCATATGAAAATAACACATTTAACCAGAATCAGAAACCATTTTTCAAGGCCTTTTGCAGAGACAGTAATCAAATTTTGTTCCTTGATGAAAAGCAACTTTCTGATTAATGTTGGACTGAAAAGATTATTGGGGTGGGGAGGGGGGCTGAACATTGTCTCTCTTAGGCCCTTACAATGTCCTCTTTAATATATCAAAAATAATATTACTGTATTTTTAAACCATTATTTTCTAAAAGAGGCAAATCATTTACATTTTTAAACTCAACTTAAAACCTCAATATCTTAATGGAACCGAAATTCAGCCAACAATGTGCAAAGAAGAAATTATATTAGGAAATTGGCACATGAACTGAGCATAGTGCAAAGAGATAAAATAAATGAACCGGCTTCAAATAAATAAATAACACCCTATCCTGCTCTGCAAAAAAATTGAGGCAGTCCTCAGCCAAAAGAACAATTATAAAAGCCTCCATGTTTTGTGACCCCCACTCGCCCTCAATTAGCTTTCGTACAGTCCCTAAAAAAAAGCCAAAAATTACGTTTTCCTTTTCAAGCAGAAGTCTTTGCAGGCTGCATGTGTATCTCTGATCTGACAGCTGGTTTGACCTCAGTGGGAACTATGCACTGCTCTCTTTTTTCTCAGAATCCCTCAAAGAACCTCCACATCTATATACAGTTACAAAGGAGGTCCCACAGTTTTGAAAGCTACTAGCTCAACAGCATGTTTGGTGAAACTTTTAGGGTAAACGCCACTTTTTGATTTCCTCAATCTTCCAATCCATCACAGCAGAGAAGGACAGAGATCTGCACCACCTCTCCGCCACATCCAGCATGAATATCTGTTCCTGCTTTCCTCTGCTAACACTGCATGGTTGTTTTTGTTTCATCATGTATCTGAAGGCTCTAAAGGCTGCTATTTGATGGAACCATGGAAGAGGAACAGAGCTGACCGCAAGCTGTTTCACACTTCAAAAGAAGCACTGTGCATGTGTGTGTGTCTGTGTGTGTGAGGAAGAGAGAGAGAGAGACATGACGAGAAGCAACAAGTGTCTGAATGTTCCAGAAAACCCCTCGAAGATGGCCATCTGGGCTGCACTGGTATCAGCTCACACGCACTCCTAAACACACACATATAGGTGCCTTCTAGGATGCCGTCTGGTCTGAAAGAGAGAGTTGATGGTGTGTCTTGTGAACCATTACTGACACACACACATACAAACGTCCATTCCGTCATAGCAATTGTGTGTCTGTGTGGGCTTGACCATTAGGGAGCCTTCAATGGCAGACAGCTTGCGATCAATGAAGCACTAGTTATCCCTCGTGTGCATGTGTGGATTTGAGGATGTGCGACGACGTACACAGCCTAAACACAATGGGTAATGTTAATTGCTGCACCAGCTTGCGCTAATTGATGGAGGATAGCATGCTTTTACACTCACATACACACAAACACATTAGCACATGCACATAAACAGAAGCCAATCAGGCAGAATGAGAATGAGTCCCCAGAGAGATAGCAGCCGGAGAGCAGGGGTGGAGGTGGGAGATGGAGAGGTGGTGGGGGGGGGGGGGGGAAGGAGGAGAAGGGGAGGAGGAGAGGTTAAACACCCCCCAGAGACGGCTGCTAGTCAGGGCTCTTAGTTTCGTGCACACAGGCTACGGTAGGTGAGCGGTGCATGGCGTGCATGAAAACACAAGGTCTGAGAGATTGTCTCCTATTTTTGGGTCTGCTATGTTTTTGTGAACGTTTCTCCTCTTCAAAAAGGAGACCCCATCTTCTCCCCTCCCTCCATTCTCTCAAACATAAACACCACACCCACCCACCCACCCACCCACACCCACCCACACACACACACACACACACACACACACACACACACACACACACACACACACACACACACACACACACACACACACACACACACACACACACCACACACACACACACACACGCACACACGCACGCACACAATCTTCAGAGCTCCCTGCGCTCCAGCATGTCCCTGTCTTCCACAAATGCCATGAAAAAAAACAACCCATGAGCTGATCACCATAGCAACACGTTATATATCTTCCAGCAATATTTATCCAACCGAAAGAGGAGGGGTTGTGGTTGGGGGGTTGGATGGATGAAGAGGGGGTGTAGAGGTGGTGGTTGTGGTGTGTGTGTGTGTGTGTGTGTGTGTGTATGTGTGGGTGAGGGAGGGTCGTGATGCAAACCCTTTAAAAAAAAATCAAACGGTCATTACAGAGGAGGGGGTGCGGTTCAGGCGGGCGGCCACAGGGCGGCAGCAGCGTCCAGCGCAGATCAACACCAGTGGCTTTTCAGTCATCATGTGTCACACTCAGCTAACAGGCTTCAGGTTTTCATCCCAACCAAATACTACACCAGCTTATTTCACTTTTTCTTTTTTATAACAGAAGGTGTGCCGATGAGTGAAATTGGCTTTCGTGGTTGAATGTCAGTGTGCGCGCGTCTTCGTGGCACATGAGTGACAAGAAACAAGAAAGGTTCAAAAAGAGGAAAGTGCGTCCTCAAAAAGCAACACCAGAAGGGTGCACTAAAGGATGGAGGAAATGATTGAAGAAGAAAAAATCAAATGAATGGTTGGGCAGAAAGAGAGCAGGAATGATTGCAAGGTCCCCCTCCTCCCCAAGCATAAGGATTAGATGATGTGCTGCTGGCTGCAGATCGGTTGGGGCTTGATTCTGTGTGCATGTGCAGTGGGTAATGTGTCAGCGTGTGTTTGCTTGTGTGTGTGGGTTCATTTTTGGGCTCAGGAAGCAGGTTAAGCAAGGAGGGAGGGAGGGAGAGAAGAGAGAAGAAAATGAGGGAGAGGGGAGAGAGGAGGAGGAGGAGGAGGAGGAGAGGAGGGAACAGGATGAAAGGATGTAGGTGAGTCTAGGAGGAGAGGAGGCCTAAATCCTCACTGAGCTCCAGGGAAAGAGCAAAAAGAGACATGGGAAGACTAATGATGTAAGAAAAGGGGAAATGTTGGAAGACAGAGGAAAACAGGAAGAGACTGACAGTGTGTGTGTGTGTGTGTGTGTGTGTGTGTGTGTGTGTGTGTGTGTGTGTGTGTGTGTGTGTGTGTGTGTGTGTGTGTGTGTGTGTGTGTGTGTGTGTGTGTGTGTGTGGTGTGTGTGTGTGTGTGAGCGAGGGACATATAGACAAGAAGGGAGTTAAAAAAAAGTGTAGCAAATGTCTCCCTGCTCACAGGTTTATATAGAAAACCCAACAGGACCTGACAAGAGTCTGATAGGATCAGCTCCTCTATGTGTTCACTCACTCATACACACCTACACACTTGCCCTCACACACACACTCACAGTCCCACTTGCCCTCCCCTCAGCATCGCTCCATTTTTCCAATATTCTGTGCTTGAAGTGATATTTCGTTTTGGTACATTTCACATTTTTCAGCAGGCTTTACCTGGTGTGACTTTGTGTGCCATTAGCCTTTGACAGTTCCCGACCGGCACTGTACCTCTGTGGCTTGACCGCTCACATTCATGCCCTGACTGGACTCTCCTCAATATTAACTCGAAAAGGGGAGCTTGCAACACCTAAAAAGTTGTTTTCAAGCGATTGGTTTTAACCAACACCTTGTTGTGCTTTACCTCTTGAAGGTCAAGAACATGGGGATTTGTAGATTAGGCAGCTGATGGTGAGTACTTGTCTTTAGAATTGAATCTTGTAATCAAATGAAAGAAAAATTGAATTTGACATTAAAGCTGGGGTAGGTAATTTTGGAGAAACCAGCTCGAGTGCGCTAGAATTTGAAAATACACAACCGGAAAAAATCTGCCATTTCCTTACAGAGCCCCTCCTCCAACACACACGAACGCGCACATGACCAATGAGGGCACGAGATAAGTTTGTGCACAGATGGAAAGCTGACAGGCAGGTAGTCCATCCAGTTATTTTAGCCGGGCCGGCTAAAATGATTGGTCGTGCTTTTTACAGTACTACAGCTTCCACAGATGACATTTTTTTATGGATCTTTTGTCAAAGCACTTAAGATATTCATTGCTATCGGGATGTTAAGAGCATTCCATGGAATATAACAAAAAGTGTATCTCGAGCCGGTTTCTCAAACTTACCTACCCCACCTTTAAGATCCACTTTACTTAGCTAATGTCCAATACATTTCTTCCCTTGAGTACACTGACTTGGAGATGTGGGTTTTCCTCAAAGCTGACATTCAAACGGACCCCGAGCAAGCTTGTTGGTTTTACATCACAAATGTAAAACCAACAATCACTGTATGATACACGGATGACTTCACATTTCTTGAGGGAAACAGTCTCCGAAACACTGTCAAAAAACACTGTCAAAGAAACTTGAAACCTCCAGTGCAAAGCCGACAGAGGCGAGAGCTAGCATAGTGAAAGTTTAAAGAGCACACGTGGTAGAGGTGGCAGTTTTTTAGATGTAGCCTAAACCGGACACTGGAGCTTCCTTTGACTGTCTACTGAACAATCCAACTACTACTAATCACACTTCTTCTCCCTGGCCTTTTAGTCTGAGCGGAGCACGACTTCCTGACTTTTCCCTGTGTTTTTTTATTTTTTATATATCTGTTGTAATTTATTGTCTTTTATTGTGATTGTAGTAATGTGTTTTTATGACTGTAGTATTTATTACATGTACAGCACTTTGGCCCGACCAAAAATCACTTTTAAATGTGCTTTATAAATAAAATTTGATTTGATTTGATTTGATACGGTATGTTTCACAACCAGTTACACCGTGATAACCACTCCAGGTAATAAACCAGCAAACATACAACAATTACATATTTTAACTACACTAACCATGCTAATACGTCTGCTGCTTGTTGCCAATTTTGGTCCCCAACAGACAACATCTGAGGATTTGCCTCAGATGTTGTCGTTGGGGACCAAAACAACACATGTAAAAATTGGCAACAACACAATGTATGGCTAAAACGAAAATGTAAAGATGCTGAAACCCATCGCTCTGAGTTTCAACAAAGGATAAGAATAGATGTGCTTCATGCCCCCTTTTGGTTTTATTTATTTTTATGAAGAAAACCCATGTTAGAAATAACATGACAAGCTAAATATGTCAGTATGTACACAATAAACTAATTTGCACAATGCTTGGTCCGACTTAATCTAATTCAAAGGTTTTTAAAGCAGTTTTGAACCGCTACAGCTGAATAAGGAAATCCTGGGAAGGGCGAGACGTGACAGTTGTTAGGCTGTGTTTGTTCACCTGTTTGCCATCATTTTCAATGTTAGATATGTTAGTGTTGCAATTTGTCCCTTTCCGCTGTTTCAAAGTGGCCCAAAAAGACCAAAGAATCTGCTGGTGGACGTGAAAGCCGAGTGAAGCTGTCCAGCTGAGAAATGTGGTCTTTGTAAGCCCACGGAGATTAAGAAAACTCAACAGAAAGGTGTGATCTGTAAAGGTCCAGTCTGTGCAGGAGGAGCTTGGCGTGTGTCTGAAAGTGACTCAGGATGAGGAGGCAGATCATTGACCTGCCTGTGCTTAGCGGGTAAAGCGACACACTGATCTTGAAAGGTTGCAGCCTGAAGGTGGGGAGATAACTCCTAAACCCGCTAGACATATAATTTGGAAGGTAGTGCTCGAAGATTCAAAATGGTATGAGTCCATTTCCTCAGTGGAGGTCAGGAAGAAAGCTTGTTAGTAGAAAAGGCATAATTTTCATTTCATTCTACTGGGAACTGCTCAAGCTGTGCACTACAATTATATTCTTCAGCGACGAGAGCACTATGCCCTTAATGGGTACTATTCATGTGCTTAATACACTGCATATACTATTCGCTGGCACTTAATATGACATATTGACCTCAACAGAGAACTGAGAAAGGGAGGTGCCTGTTAACTCTAGGGCTCATCATAACAAATGTGAAAACAATGTAATAAAGGCTTTTAGGCATGATACTACAGAAAGGTATCACTTGAAAATGCAGCTTTCCTCTGCTTAAAGGAAACTTAGTGTGATTCAGCTCAATGTTGAACTATTTTCAGCTCTAAAACCCACAGTATACTACCTGCCCAGCACAAAGCATCAGACAGTCAGTGCTAGCGACTAGCTGGTGAACAAAGTGAAGCATTTAGCAGCTAGAGAGCGAGATATTTCCCTCGGGAGAGACTTAAGGAACTAAAATAAAGCTGAAAGAGAGACTTACATTCTTCAGGTGGCCAAAAACACAGGCCAGCTCCAAATGAATGTTGCTCCAAAACTGCTGGAGAGTTAAATAGGCAACTGCTAACAAGAACGTAAAAGGTATTGATGTGTCACTGTTGTGTTCATAGTTTCCCCTGCCCTCAGGTGGCCCAAAAAACACATTTAGGTCAATAGAATGCATAAATGCGACAGCAAGAAGTAAACGGCTAACGCTACAGCGCAAACCAACAGGACCACAGAACAAAACCAACTTTTTGTTTGTTTGTTCATAAAATACTATGCATTATGTGTCTATAGAATCTGTCAATCTTGTGTTCCCCCAGACCACAAGCCATCTATAACAAGAAAACCCATTAAAAAAACAACGATTTACACTGGCACTTTGGAACAGGAAGTGCTAAAATAGTTGCAGGTATATATTAGCCAGCCCCCAGAAATCAATCTTTTCTAAAGTTACTAACTTAGTATCCAAGTTAGAGTGTGTTAGGGCTAACAACAACAGACATCAGCTGCAAGTAGCTATATTTAGAAAGTGTCAGCTTGCTTATCAGTTGTGAAAGATATCCACTGTTATCTTCTACTCAACTGTGATAACTGAATGACAAAGTGAAACGCTCTCCCTTATGAACTCACTGCTATGCTGTGAACGACCATAATGTATGAACCAGCGGCTGCCGAGTCTCCGTCTGTCTGTTTCTCTTTCTCTCATACGTTAGAGGAGAGGTGAGATTGCCATGGACACTCTATAGAGTTAATTGAGGGGGATAAATGATTTATATGAAATATTAAGGATGACAAGTCTCCCTGTCTCCTCATAAAATTACACCTGTGGTAATGGAAGGTGCGGGGGAGGATGAGATTTATCTTGACATCCTGTTGTGCTTCAAGGTGCAATGTGTTATGTCTGGCCACACACTCAAAACAAATTTAAACTCTTCTACAGCGTCCATATAATCCGAATTTGCAGCCATCAGTTGAATAATAAAAATGCCATCTACTGACTAACAGCAGGGAAAGAGAGAGGACTGTGCACTTCGTCTCGAGTCACATTAGGTTGCAATCTTTTTTTAAGTGAGTATGGAGAGGAGTAATGATTACATTGACCAATAATTCTTTAAAAATGGATTTGGCCATGGGACTATTTTACTAAATATGTGAACAATTGTTTTATATTTCCTCAATGTTGAATGGATTTCAGAAACATTGCCTTTGCTCTGGACGACGTGAATGGTGGACCCGTCTTCTAAAATTAGACCCGAATCCATCTATGAAGGATTCAAAGATTAAGGCTGAAACAATGTTGTCAACGGAAAAGAAAAGCTTACAACAAGTCACCCACCATATGGACAAAGCTAGGTTGTACATCAGTCTTTTTTCCCCTTTAAATCAGTAATACGCCCAGTCAAGTCCAAACAAAAAACATAGGAGAACAAGCGCAAGAACAAGACTCATTGGTGTGTATGGACAACCAAGATGTTAGTACACACAAGTGGTAGACTTTCCCCTGTGTGTACAATACTTGTGCAATCTTAATAAAAAAATATGATCTAAGTTTGTAAGAAAAGTGTGCATTGACTTTCCAAAATGGGGCACATTACATTTTCCTTTTCTGAATGTATGTATTATGTGATGTATTCTTCTCCATCACTACCAACTCAAGTATTTTTAGGAGGATATTAGTGCAGTGAACAGGGACCAGGGAGGAAGCGTGAGTTTGTGAAGCACTTCCTATCTTCACACCTGTGACTGTCACAGTGAGATTGTGGCATTATATCGGAGGGTTGCAATAATTAGGTGATGCAGACCTTTCCATTTCAGACCGCCGAAACACACTCCTTCAGTATAGTTTGCCCTTCAGCCTCCCAGGGGAAAGCCTTACACTGTGTTGCTGTGAAGATTACTAACACTCATCTGTTGATCTTCAGACTCAGGAGGAACTATGTGAATCTGTACTGACCACAGAGCATTGGACCAACAGTTTCTCCTCATACAGATAATAGAGAAGAACAGGGAATTGTATAATCCTGTGTAAATGTGTTTTGTGGATTTAGAAACAGCTTATCCCTGTTTTTTCCTGAGGTCTACCATTAGAGAGTGAGGTGCCAGGGTCACTGCTCTGAGCCTTTAGACGTTTTACCCTCGGAGAGAAAGAGCCGTGTTCACAAAGTCAGTCTAAACCCAGGCATACCACAGAAGAAGAAGAAGTGTGGGAAGTCTCCAGGGGGAAATAAAGGTAGGAGGTTATGTAGTGTGACCCTGATAAATTGGATGGGCAGAGCCACATAAAGACGTGTTCTCAATTCTCTCAGCTACTCAGCTACAACAGACTTCTTTAGTTTATACTTACTGAAATGCTTTGAAATCAGCTCTAAACAATGTGTGAACTCTGCTGTTTGTGGGAGTCCATCTTTGTTCAGCGGGGTGCGTCTTTAATGGTGGAACAAAGGTGTTTGTGCTGTGCCGCTGTTTGAATGATGAATTCATAATGCATAGGTGAGTATCACATTGTGTTAGTAATGATCTCTTTATTTATAGCCGACTTAAAAGCCCGTGCACCTTTCAAAGTCAGACCTCCCTGGAAAAGGACAGCTGCTCCCTGACTCTCACGCTCTGATCAAATCAAATCAAGTCAAATCAAGTTTTATTTATATAGCACATTTTTAAAACGATTTTTAGTCGAGCCAAAGTGCTGTACATGCAATAAAATACTTTACAATAAAGACACTTTACAACAAATACAACAGCACAGTTTGTACAGAATATCAGTATGAGAAAACGACACCCTCTGTCCTTAGACCCTCACATCGTACAAGGAAAAACTTCTGGAGAAAAAAAATAATGATGATGAAAATGATCCGTAAAATAATGTTAAACTTGAATGTGTGTGTACGTGACCTATCTGTAATTCATGCATTTATAAGTGCAAGACTCAGCATTTTTTTATTTTTTTTTTATTTAGCCTTTATTTATAGGTGTAAAATCTCATTGAGACACAAGGTCTCATTTTCAAGAGAGACCTGTTCAGTGGTAACACTACCACACAAAGTTACAGACAGACAGGACACTAAACACAGAGGCAATACTAAAATACAACATCGTAAAGAAAGTAGTCATTGAAATCCATATACAGTAGTCAGATATAGCAGGTGCAAACACCCACAGATGATTTCTCCAGCTTTTTTAAAATGAGTTTAAAATCCGTGATGGGTATCAAACTGGTCAGTTTAAGTTCCTGCTGAAGTGTGCTCCAGGTCGAAGGGGCAGAGTATGCAACCGAGTATGATATGGCTTTTTTCCCAAGCACCGTGCGTACTGAGGGGACGGACAGAGTGATGTAATTTTGAGATCGTAGTCTATAGCTGTACTGTTTGTGTGATATGTAAGTGGATAGGGGCAGCAGTCCAAGCATAGCGGTATAGATGAGTTTGTACCAGTACAGTGATCTGCGCATTGATAATGATGTCCAGTTGACAGCGTGCAATGGTGTGTGAGGGGTTTACAGTTGGTTATGAACCTCAGAGCCCCATGGTAGACAGCGTCCAGCTGATGAAGGGAGTGAGCTGAGGCGTTCATGTACACAACATCCCCGTAGTCCAAGAGCGGCAAAAATGCTACAAGCCGTTTCCTCGCACTTGTGGAGAAGCAGGCCTTATTTCTAAAAAATAATCCCAGTTTTAATTTCAATTTCCTTAAGAGATTGTCAATATGTGGTTTGAAGCAGAGATTTTCATCTATAGTGATGCCTAAGTATCTGTAGGTGTTAACAGCTTCAATGGGGTTATGCTGTGCAGACATGATGCAGGGAAGAACAGTTGGTAACCTTTTCTTATTGGAAAACAACATGACTTTTGTCTTATCTGAATTTAACACCAACCTAAGGTGGAACAGATGTGACTGAAAAGTGTCAAAAGCAGACTGCAGACGTTCAAATGCAAGGGCAACAGTGCTAGCACAACAATACACAGTATCATCTGCATATAGATGTACAGAGGCATCAATACTTTGACCCACATCATTTATATAAATAGTAAAAAGGGTCGGTCCCAAGACCGAACCTTGAGGAACACCTCTGGGCACATTAAGAAAGCTTGAGGAGAGACCGCTGAATTTTACACATTGCTTGCAATTTGAAAGATAGTTTGCAAACCAACCAACCGCTTGGTCAGACAGGCCTATATGAGATAACCTCTGGCATAGAATGCCATGGCCCACAGTATCAAATGCCTTGGATAAGTCTATAAAAAGGGCAGCAAAAAAGGGCAGCACAGTAGCTCTTTGCGTCCAAGCCTGAACTAATGTATGAATGAATGCATGATGAATGAACTCATGAGGGTCCATGCTAATTAAGGCGTGTGTGTTGACTTCATTTCGGCACCTACAAATCTAAGTTAAGATCATATGTAACTGACACAATAATGAACCTGTTGTGTCAAATAAGTGAGAGTCCAAGTGAGGACATTAATAAATCATTTCGTGGAGTTTGACTCGAGTTATTTAAGTCTTATATATGTCCTGATTGATATGGATATGTACATAATTACAGCCGCTCGATTCTCCTCTGAGACTGCAGCGTTTCCTCATCAGTCTTCTTCTGTCAAACACCTCTCCCTCTCTTGATCCACTGTTATTTAAAGATAATTTCAAAGATGGACATGTATGTAATTATGGTAATGAAATAGGGCTGCAATCAACTAATTACTGTTTTTGAAATTAATTGATCAATTATGTTCAACCAAAAATACAGAATTTACTATAAAGGGGAAAGCCTCAGATTACTTCTCTGTGCTGGTGAGCTACACTGATATGTAAAATACAACCAAAAACACATCCATGAGTGTTCCTTCTTTTTGATTATCATGGGTACTCTAGATTATTTTTGAGTCTATTCTTAAAACACAGTTCTGCTGCTGTAAACACTGAAGCACTACATGTGTCTTAATCTAGAGATCATGATAACTGAGCCAGTAGTTTTCTGTAATCCTGCTGACAAACGTAAAATGCTTGTATAAAGTTTCACTATGAGAGACTTTGTGCTACAGTTAGCAGGACTCTGTTCTTTGGTTACACAACTAATTGCATTATAAACGCATTCTTCACTGTTGGCTTATAATGATTGAACGACTTGCATTGGTGCTGCAAAAGTCATAAAATTAAACTGCAGTCCTGAGAGATTGGTGATTCTTTATGTTAATTCAGTGCGGCTGATGTTTGTGCAGCATGGACAGGGCAATAGTTGAGTCATCATGGTGCCTGGGGGAGTGTGGGAGTTGAGAAGGGGCGTTGAAGAATTCAAACTCCAGGGCTCATGGAACTTTAATGCAGCCCTGGGCGAATGTAATAAGACTAAGAAAAATATATTTGCGTTGGTAAGATTTCTCCCCCACAACTTTCTTTTGTATATTGACCATGAATGTATTTAGAAGGGATACTTTTTATTTTGCATTAACTGCATCAGCATCAGGTAAGTTTTACTGGTAATAAAAGAGTTCATGAATTTTAGATGTGGTCGATAAAATGTTTTTATGTGAAATCAAAAATGATTCACAATCACAATGACTGTTGTGGCACTACATGTGCAAACACACAAAATGATCTCAGTATAAGTGTGTCATTAAGTCCAAATGTGCTGCGGGTGACACCTTCTGTCGTGGAAACTACTACCGAAGCCGTTAATTTATTTATCCTAATTTCTGTGGACAGATTTTGTTACTGCAGAAGTTTAAAAAAAAAAAGTACAAGATGCAGTAATAATACTTTCCTAGGGGTGTAGTCGAGTTTAAATGAAGGCCGATTTGAAGATGGCTGCTAGTTTGCCACAATTAGGGGCATACAAAGTGGGGAAAGTGGTCTTGCTTTGGTGTCTAGCTAGTGTGATCCGAACGCAAGATAGCCTCTAGTGTACTTTAATAACAAGTGTCTCCATGAGTGTTTGTTTGAGTTACCACTGTGCTGAACAGTGATTCATATTCTAGTTTTAGGTCCTTTATCGTCTTCTTTTTGAGGTCGTCTTTCATGAGAGACTTCAAAGACATAGGTGTGTTCTCACATTGATACCACCTAACGTTTCTTTCACATGTGACAAGTGCAGGTCCTGACTGTCAGCTTAAGTTAAAGCCTGAACTTCAGGCCAGTCTGCAGGAGAGTGTGTTTGTGAATGTGTCTGTGTGTTTGTGTGAGTGTGTGTGTGTGTGTGTGTGTGTGTGTGTGTGTGTGTGTGTGTGTGTGTGTGTGTGTGTGTGTGTGTGTGTGTGTGTGTGTGTGTAGGCGCCGCCAGGATGCTGTTTCCACTGGGGTACAAACTCTATTAGGCTTTTTTTAGGAGCTGTCATATGCACACAAATAAGACACGGCCACACAGTGTGAGAGTGCACTTTCAGCACGTACAGGAGCTGTTTAACAGTGTCTACCTCTCTGGCTCCCTGCTGTAGACCCCTAAGATGGCGGCCGTCACTGTCACTGACGTCAGCAGAGTGCCAGTGGGCTGATGGCAGTGTTTCAGCTGCTGTTACAGGTATGTGACTGACTTCTAAGTGATGATATTGAACCTGGCAGCCAGAGAGCCGACAGGGCACTTATATCTTGTAGAAGTCAAATCTTTGTCCATAACGTCACACCTCTTGCAATTCTGAATTTGAAGGCTGCCACCAGTCGCTATCCCTCTTATTCCCATACTTTTTATTTCTCTCTCTGTTCAGCAGCTTCTCCATCTCTTTCTTCTGCTCTTTATATGTCTTTCTTTCTCTCTCCTCCTCCTACGCGCGCCCCCTCACCTTGTCTCTCTCGCCGTTTGATCAGCGGAGCAGCGTCTCAGCAGCAGTATTTAAGGAAAGACAAGGCGCCCCGGCTTTATTCTCTCTTTCATACATCTCTCTGTGCTCTCGTTTGCCCCTCTTCCCTATTTTATGCTCAATTTAATATTCCTTCTTTACTCCTCTTTCACATACTCTCTTATCTTTTTCTTAACAATGTGAGATTTACTCCAGTAACTGCAAAGCATGTATATGCATCCCTGTGTGTGTTTCTTTAAGTGTGTGAACTGTGAACAGAGAGGGTATAGTAGTAGTGTTCAATTACACAGCAGGAGAGTTGCCTCTGAGTCACTCAAACTAATCTGGCCTGAAGGTTCAGCTCCAGAGAATTTGGATGTGAGTGTGTGTGCTAGAGTGTGTGTGTGTGTGTGAGTGTGAGTGTGAGTGTGAGTGTGAGTGTGAGTGTGAGTGTGAGTGTGAGTGTGAGTGTGTGTGTGTGTGTGTGTGTGTGTGTGTGTGTGTGTGTGTGTGTGTGTGTGTGTGTAGCATATCTATTTCTGTAGACCTAAAATGTGTTTAATTGTGTGTTGATGTACAGGATTACCTAAAAGCAATATAGTTATTATTACCATTAATTAGTATGCCATTATACCACTTTTCTGTCTGTCAGTCAGCTGGATTCGAAACGGTAAAACTACTGGTCCCATTTTCATGTTACTCAGGGGAAGGGTGTAGCATGGGTCGGCAGATAAAAGCTTAATATTTTACTTATGGAAAAGCTCTTGCTGAGGTCCTTGCTCCCAGGGTTCCCTTCCAATGTCATATGATACTAAATAAATAAAGCAAAACAGGAAATGTAATGTAAACAGTTGGAACAGTTGCTGTCAATGTATTTCACTGAAAGACCAAAACCTACAAAGACTTTATTCCTTACTGCAGTCCTGTGCCTGTTCCTTCCAAAACCAAAAACGAGCCAAAGACGTTGCACTGGATGACGTGTCGTTTGTCAACATGCGCAATGAAGTTTATTTTGAGATTTGAGTACCATCCTAATGCAGTCAATACTGACTAGAACTCACTGGAGCACCTAATGTGTATTCATCCGCCGTGCACTTTACTTCTGTTTGACTGATGTGAAGACTTTGAGTAGGAATGAATGGGCTTGGAACTATATGTCAGTTTGAGTGCTCGGGTAAATAATGAGAGAATTAAGGGGCCGGTTTACAGAGAAATGCTCGTTGGGTGATGAATCTTCCAAACCTCTCGGACATTAGAATCGATGAGGGGGGAGGGGTGGGGGGATGCCAAAGCATTTCTCGAACTTTCTGAAACCGATAATCTGGCATTGATAATATACTCGTAGGAACGTAGGAAAGCATTTCTCTGTGTCATTCTAAAGGGCATGCAAAACGGACGTATTAGATAATTTCATTTGAAAGATATTTCGATTTTAAGACTGACTACAACCATAAGCAATCAAATGATGTTCAAACACAAATATATATTTTTTAATCTAAGGGAGATAAAGAAAATATATATAACAAAAAAGGAGATTTATCTTCTATATGTTGAGAAAAGTTTAAATTTGTTTAGTAGCTTCGGTGAAGAGCAGCAATAAGTTGACAGAGCGTAAACCGTATGACACTGTCAGGCAGAGTGGAAGAAATATGGAGTAAACTTGAAAACCTACTCGAGAGGATACAAAGTGGAAAAACAACGTTTGTATGGTATGTGTTCATATTTTAAACAGTAGGAAACATTTTGTAATCATCATTGTTGTTCTCGGCACTTCGATGTGCGTATGTACAGTAAAGTATATAAGCAGGTTGTTCTCAGGGTTGAATCCCCTCATTGAGGCTCAGGAGACGTTACACAAGACAAAATTGTTCATTGGATGTGACAACTATTCTCACTGAGCTGCCCGAACGACGCCCGACAGCCTCACACACCTCATCAAGTATTTAATGCAAACTATGTTTCATGCATGGCTGTCTGCTGTGTGGTGTATGTCTGTGTGTGTGTGTATGAGAGAGAGATTTGAACAACTCTTGATAAAAGCAATTCACTGGCAGAGGATAGCAGTGCATCCTCTCAATCTCCCTGACACACACACACGTACACACACACACACACACACACGGCCCCCAGAGTTCAGCTGGCTCTGCCCATCGCCGTGGGCAGGGAGCCTTTGTGGGGCAGAGCATTGTGGTGTGTGTGGTATTGTAAGATTCCAAGGCTGTAAAAAGCGTGGAGGATAGAGTGAGAAGATGCAAAATTAAAATGAGACTGAATAAATGTTCTGACTGCAGTTTGTTTTTTATTGCACATTTTTGAAGGGGATAATTGTGCTTTAAACTATTTCCTCAAATGTCTATGAAAATAATTAAAACAACACATCTAGTTAAAGCATCTGAATGCTTAGGAAATAAATTAGTAATCGCAGACGAGTTAAATCTTTTGGGACGTGTGAACAGAACTTTGAGCAAGCTCTTGTGAAGTGTGAACTTGCACAACACTGTCTGTGAGGCCCAGCAGTGCTCTCATTACACAGCACATTTATGACCTGATTCAGGCCTGAGTGACACTTTTGCTTGTTTGAGCGCTCACACTGACGGAGTTGGGAGTGAGAGAGCAGGAAGGAGAAACACGACCTGCTGATCAGTGGATCCTGAAACATCCTGTGACTGCAGGTCTTTAAAGTCAGACAGAGAAGGTTTTAACATTTCAAGTGAAAGAGGGAAAGGTAACGTGAGAAACTGGACTAAAGTCAATTACAATCTTTGAGGTCCCGTTTTTGCTTTGTTTGTCCAACACATATGGCACTAAGCGGTTATTGCAATATATCTGATATAACAGTATAAATGTTGAAGATATGAAACTGAAAGCCTGTAAAAAAGGGATTTTCCTGGTTATTTTCCAAACCAGAAATGTATGTATGGCCCCCTCCAACCAGTAAAATGACACCCCATATGACTGCCAACAGCTACTGGTTACTGAATAACTACCTGATGGTGAGAGGCACTCGTAAAAAATGCAACAAGATTTAGTGTTGTGTTTATGGCAGGGCACCAAGTAAAATATATTCCCTTTCACCTCCATCATGTCCAACTGACTTGTTTTGGTGTTGGGAGTAATTGAGGCCGTGCCCAGAACAAGCTGTAAAAGAAAAATATGCTAAAAGTTGACAATAATAATGAGTTAAGCTCTTAGTATTGCCACAGTGAGACCACTTGAAATGTACTTTGGTTAATCTGTATTTTTTCTAAGTGATAATTAGGCCAACGTAGGGAAGCAGTAAAAGGACTTTGTTGTTTTCCTTTCGCTAAAACATGAAACATGACAAAGTTAAAGCCCCTCCATGTCTACAGTCACTGAAAAAGAGCTCCAACCATTACAATGAAAATATAGGAAGTCAATAACACAATCACATACAATGAAGTGCCATTTCACAGCCTCCCCTGCCCGCTGCGAGGTCCTTGATTTGCATTGGCCTCTCCTGCCAGGGCTCCTCATTTTTCTCACAGCTACAGGTGTCCCACTGAGCCAGGTGTCAACCCAAATGGCAAACATAATCAACTCCCCCAGGTGGTCTCATAACTCACATGTCAGCAGCCTCTCTTGTAGCTGTCCCCTGGAAGAATGTATGCAATGAAGCTTTGGATGTAGTCTCTACTGCCAGGGAGGGTGCAGAACTCAGTTATCTAAATGACTACAGGCACTTCTTAGTGGCATGCAGCACAAATTCACGCACCATTCTTCCTTTCAGTCTATGGATTTATGTTCCTCGAAAGCTCAAACCAGAGCTGACCACACAGATACAGAAAACAAAACATTGCATGTCTTGGGAAGGATTAGGATGGCTGGGCCCTGAATGCTTGGTCACATTGTGTTTGTACCAAGAAAGTCGGACAGAAATGTCCACTCTCTTTCTGTCCCGTGATGATTAGAAGAGAGTGGCTCTTTAGCCAACTGACTCGCGAGTGGCTTCAGCTGGAAGAAGAAAGAGACACTGAATACATCTATGGTGGTGGCATGATCCTTAGAGTGGGATCTAATCTGGTGATTAACTTTAGTCAAGGATGAGTTAAACATATAAAATGGGATTTACTGTCACTTGGGGTCTCTCAATCAAAACACGAGTTTGGTGGTATTCATTTCTGTTAGCTTCTCCCGTTTACGATTCATTTATTGTTATTTGTTCAGGAAGATTTGAATTACGCAAACACGTCTCACCTTATTCAATTCAACAGACACGGTGATACAATTAGTGAAATTCTAGTGGTGGAAAGTAACTAAGTACGTTCACATTAAAATCAGAAAACCATAACACTGACGCATGCTCCGAGGTGATACTTGCAGGCATATATGACATAGGTCTAGTTAAAGGTCAACAAAACTTGACTGGATTGCCAAATGGCCACTAGCGTAGGTGCATCAAGTCTCGTTTCCTTCATATATTAACACCTATTTGAGGTAATGTGGACAGGAATATCTCGCAATTGAATCACTGACCATTTGATTAACAGCTAACCTGCTCCACCTGGCTTCAACTGTAATGAAAATGACATTGATATTATTTTAATTATCATCATTTTGATTTGGTTGATGATCTCCATCAGTTATGTGGTTCTTTTGAGGCTACTTTTCTTGATTTTTTTAATAACATAATATTGTCGACATGATTGATTAAGGTTTTACTGTTGGACCACCTTGTACAATGTGCTTTGGTAATACTATGTTTCTGATATTGTCATTCCAATAAAGCTTCTTTGAATTTGAACTTGCCCAGAGAGGATTAATAACGTTGAGGAAGTATAACAAACCTTTTCTTTGTGCCCCAAGGAAAACCTCAGAACCAGAATACACTAAGAATAGGAAATAAGCCACAAAAACAGGGGGTACAACGCAACACACTGACAGGTAAATTACACCAAAACTATACTGTCAGGGAAACATGTTCAAGTCCCAGCAAGGAACGAAGCTCCCACAGTTTCTAAAGCCCAGCTGACAGCCGCAAATAATGTCTCAGTGATTAAGTAAGAAAGATCCCTCACCAGCGAAGTGCCTCCCAGCAGCAGCAGACAATACAGTCAGCATGAAACTCTTCACACACCTCGGACAGCTCCTGCACCGCTGACAAATCCACAATCAGCACCTCGGACAGAGACACAGAATACAAGCCCTGTGATGTCTTCTGCAGAGCACAATAACATAAAGGGAAGTGTTGACTTTATGTCTCCTCAGCAACAATAATCCAAACACTTTTGTTTCATAAATCAAGAAAATAGCGGGTAATAAATATAAATGATGTGTGTTGTAGTAGTTGCACAGTTGGAGAATAAAGAATAAATATGTTGAGCTCCTGTTGGTAAGTGAACAATTTAAAACAGCAGGGTTCACTCCTGCTGCATGACTCAATTTTTAAACACCTATGTGGTTACAAGTACATAATTTAGGGCTTCGGTCTGAAAAATAGTCCTGAAAGGTCGGTTTACTTAACTGAAAGACATGTTTGACACTGGCACTGGTTCTTTCATACATCCCTGACTCAATTTATTCAAAAACATGTCACCATAAAATGAAGCAAACCCTTTTCCCCTGCTTCACTTTACAAAGGTTTCTCATTGCTGTATCTTGCCTCTAAAAGGGTATAAGAGGTAGGTAATGTTCACTATTGATCATGTGACCAATAGATCAACATACATACAAGTTATCCCAGAAAACTACAAAAACAATGTCCATTAGTATCTGTTTCTGGAGCTTTTTTATCATATCACATGTCAGGAGATGTTTGCTCAGCTGTCACAAAATGACAGATAATTAAATGCTAAATGTTCGAAGCAATTTAAAGACTTCTGTAGAAAAAAAACTGCAATATCTGTTTATTTCTTTATGACTATTCTGCTTCAGGAAGGAAACTCTTTAGATATGATTTGCCTAGTTTGGGAGAGAAAGCATATTTCATTTAAGACTGAGTGATAAAATGACTTTTATTGTTGTATTGTAATGAAATGTTTGACCAATGTCTTATAAGTACATTTACTCACACAACAATACAAAAAAAAATCAAATTATACTTATAGAGAACTTTGAAGTATACGCCTATTATCCCAGTTATGTGGTTGTAATTCATTTACATATTTTGATAGTTTGACACCCAGTCATCTGGACTTCTGCATCATATATTTACTTCATGGACCAAAAACTGTCTTTATTGTGTCTTCCTCGTCTGTCATTTAACGTCAAATAAACGGAGTGCTTTGTTTTTCTCCCCCGCCTCTCTCACCTCACAAACGTAAATGAGAATTGTCAGAAAGATTTACCTTCACTGAGCTACAAATTACTCGTACACTTTATTTTTTTTTACCCTGCCAGCAGTTGACAACAACACTACAGATTGTTGTTGATGGTCACACTCACTCACAAGGTCAGTGATGTTGTAAACAGGAGAAAACTGCAGGTAATTTATGTGCACGGCTTTGACAAATGACTGTTTCGTGGAAGTAATGAGTAAACAACCAGATTTAAAAGCAATCATAATCCTTTGCAATAAGTAATGACCAAAAATACATCTTTATGGGTGCCAAACTCAATACTTTCAATACAAAAAACTACAATGAAGCCTGTGCGTATGTGAACATGGTTTTCATCTCCTGGTTCCACGTATGATCGTTCATTTCAGTCACACGCATGCACCAGCTGTCCTCGTGTGTCTTTCATGGGGTGCTGTGGTTTGGGGGAGGAGGGTGATGCTGAGGGGACAATGCCCAGCGGCGAGCACTCTCCCCCCAGGGAGGGCTGAGTGCCTCTCCCTCTCTTCTGCCTGGAGCTTCATCATTTATAGACGAGACAAAATAAAACAAAACCAACAAAACGGCGTGAAGTCTAAGAGCTGTGGCTCTCACATTTACAAGCTCTCACACATGGAGAGGAGAGCTGGAGATGCACACAGAGCAGAGTTTGTTCAACTCCTTGTTGCTGCCTCCCAGCATCCCTCAGTAAACAGCAGTCAGGTGGAAACCCTCTATTAGAATAACAACAACGCTGCACACTGTGCATGTGTGCGTCAGGCTGGATGTAACATTAATGGTGTGATTAGCCAGGTTATTAAAGCTAAATTTACTCTAATGTTCTGTGGCTATTTATGCACCTGGAAGTACCCTGATTAGCATACAGCTATTAGCATAAGCATAGCCTGGTGGAACTATTTTGTGTGTGTGTGAGATAGTGAGAGAGACACAAAGAAAAGGAGGACGACAGAGAGTGTGTCAGAGAGAGAGGGGAGGTGTGGAGCTGTTATCAGTCATGCATGACATCTCTCCACTTTGTGCTTATTTCAGATTTATAGCTCTCTACCAGGGAAACCAAGTTGACTTTGTTGCTCAAACTGAGCTGAATGACAGGGGCCAGGGTGTCAATCAAACATCATCTGTCAGCCAGCCGAAAGTCCACCACCAGAGTCGTGAGAGGAGACGTTTTTCCCGGATATTAAAAAGGGGTCCTCCAGTGATCTAGTACAGCACTTCAATAAACGTAACACTCACAAGGCACATATTAGAGACAGGATGGTTGAAATTGAAAGCAGCAGAGCCTCAGATGATCTCACTTTAGTACTTAACAAGAGTCATGATCCAAACATATTTCCATAATGTGACTCAATGGACCCTTTCTGCCTGATAACGTCTTTCAAACTATACACTTGCTATCACACAGGCTTTGTGTAAAAGGTCTCACAACTCAAGACGGGGTGAACCTCTTGACATCACTATGGGTTATTTCTCTGATTTAAGCTCTAGGTATACAAGTGTTTGCACTGGCAAAGTAAAACTACTCATGATAAGAAAACTGACTTTCAATGTGTAAAATAGTACACATTATAAACATTAACAACTGGAGACACGGTGCCAACTCAGCAGTGTTGAACTATAACATAGAAGTGTTGGCCTTGAACAACAACAATATAAACAACACTAAAAAAGTGTGAAATACTTACAAATATAATAAGCCTATGGATATTTGTGTGAAGGGAGAAGAACAGAAGGAGCGGTTTGGTGTGCGCTGCTTTTGTCAATTTCAAAAGTAGAAAAGTTTGATGTTGTGGTACGGAAAACAGAGCCTCCATGATGTTAAAGGTGGGGTAGGTAAGTTTGAGAAACCGGCTCGAGATACACTTTTTGTTATATTCCATGGAATGCTCTTAACATCCCGATAGCAATGAATATCTTAAGTGCTTTGACAAAAAATCCATAAAGAAATGTCATCTGTGGAAGCCGTAGTACTGTAAAAAGTACGACCAATCATTTTAGCCGGCCCGGCTAAAATAACTGGATGGCCTACCTGCCTGTCAGCCTTCCATCTGTGCACAAACTTATCTCGTGCCCTCATTGGTCATGTGCTCGTTCGTGTGTGTTGGAGGAGGGGCTCTGTAAGGAAGTGGCAGATTTGTTCCGGCTGTGTATTTTCAAATTCTAGCGCACTCGAGCTGGTTTCTCCAAAATTACCTACCCCACCTTTAATTGATGATTCTTAAAGGCGCACCTCATATTGTGATTGGTTGGTGTCTTTGATCAAGGTGCAAAAGTACAGAAAAAATGACACTGTTTCGTTAAAAACAAGTGGTTTGGTGTGCGCTTTTCTGCCATGTTGGGTTATATTTACGTTTTATGGCTAATTCATGACAAAAAATGTTTTATTCACTCAAAAATATATTTAGTAACCCAATATTCTCAATGTGGATACTTAGGCTAGTATAATGAAGTATACTCTGCACAGTAAGAACCAACTCGCAACATACAAAAATGTCAAGCAAATACCAAAATACTACAAACTGCTTAATCGTTTACCAAATAAAGCATAGGCCTACTCATGGATTATATCCTATAACAGTATACCGGTACTTAGTCAAATAAAAGATGTATAACTTACATTTCTTTGTTGTGATATTCATCGGAGCAACTGCTGCTAGTTCCTCCCTTTAGCATGTTAGCCAAGATGGCCACCGTTGAGGGTGAGAAGTCCTGGACAATTCATGTTATAAACTGGTATGGAGTCAGCAGGTGAAGGACCAAATGCAGAAAAACAGATAAATTGAACTCACTGATTTACTGAAAAATGGCTAACAGGCAGAGACCTGAAAGGCAGGCATGTAACAAGTGGCAAGTAGCAGGTAGCTTACAAATAACAAAAGCCTGGTGACTGGAAAAAAACGGGAACACACAGTTCAGGGGAAAAACTAAAAGGAGAGAAAAAGTCTGGCACTTTAGTACGAAGACAAACTGGCACAGAGTAAAGGGAAACAAACTGAATGTTCTGGTGAAGGGGAGGATAACAAGGAACAGGTGAAACCAAACAGGGCGGGGCAGACACTCAGGGTGTTTCTCAATGTCGAGTACGCTTGCTTGGTAGCACATGTCTTCTGAGCGTCTTGCTTGAGAAGTGAGGCAAGAATACTTCCTGGCATTTGGAAAACGAAGAGTGGAACAGGCTAGCAAGTGTGCAGGTGTGCGTCATATGAGAGGCCCCGCCTTACATTTTCCACCACAGATTTGGGGAAATTGGTCCGTGCGCAAAGCATTGTGGGGATTTTAAGACCGCGGAGTCTACACATGTGCAGCCTCGAAATTTCTCCAAACGAAGTACGCCAGGCTCGGTAGAATTCCAAGTATGCTGGACATTGGAACAGTACTTCGGCGGCACTCGATGACGTAGTATGCTTGAAATAGTGGCTCTGAAGCAGCTTTACTCGACATTGAGAAATACCCTCAAACTGGAGGGAAAACACAAAGACAGGAAGAAACATGACTAAATGAAATATAAGAACAGGGCAGAAAACCATCAAACTGCAATTAAATGTTAGAAAGTTGTACAAAACGTCAAAAAGGTCAACTTATCCATAAAACCGTTTGAGTCTCTAGAGAACCGAACGTTTAGAAACGCTAACAAATTGTTTTACAAAATCTCTTTTTCTGTTGCATAAAAAACTGTCCATTGTGCGTTTCTACAATGTAAGGTCAGGTTAGAGAGCAATAAAGCTAGACGCACAAAGTGGCTTAAAAAGCCATACACTTGATCCACTGTAAAGCTGTGCTGTCAATCAAACCTCATCTGTCAACATGCAGAAAGTCCACCATCAAAGCTGTGAAAGGAGCCGCTCTGTCCCGACGCCCAGAACAAAACGTCTTGTTTGACTATATATCAGCACTGAAGGCAAAATCAAAACTGCCTATCCCTCCCACCCTCCTCCCCCTGCTGGATGGATGACTTTGATGGTAAAATGCTGTCAATCGCCATCAAATCAGTAGGAACACAGACTTACGCAACACAATCACAGAGGCTTGAATGTCAACATGTTGAGAAAATGTAAACTGTTTTTTTTATATTTCCTCAAGCACAAGATATCATGGGAAAATGTGAAAACATTTTCACTCTCACTTTCACTGAAACACCACACACACACACACACACACACACACACACACACACACACACACACACACACACACACACACACACACACACACACACACACACACACACACACACACACACACACACACAGAGAGAGTGAGTGCTGACCGCTGGAGGCTTAGAATAGATGTTCCAAGTTGGATGCATTTGATGTAACTATTATTTCTCCTCTCTTTCTGCTATGCTCTCCGCTGGTTCATGTTACACCTATCTCATCTTCTTCTCCCTCCTCCTCCTCTGCTGCTGCTCTCTCTCATTTCTCTCTATTCATCTCCTCTCTCTCACTCTCTCTCGCTCTTCTTCCTCCCCTTTCCTCTCCTCTGACTAGGCTGAACTCACTCCAGTATTTTTAGTATTTGTGAGTAGGCGTCGCCAGGTCCTTATGAATTTTCATGGGTTTGTTTAGTGTGTAGGCTGACACGATGCTCTCTCCCTCTCTCTCTTCTTCTATCTATCTAGCTCTCTCACACATAAAATCACAGCAGTTTAAGAACACAAGTGTACATGCAAACACGCACACACGTGTTAAGTGTGTAGGCTGACTGCTGGTTAATGAGGATGTTTGAAGTCTTAGGAAGAACCAACAGCCTACAGCGGGCCTGTCAAAGTCAGCGCTATCACTCTCTTCGTCCTCCATCGTCCTCTGCTCCATCTCTTCTTTTCTGAATGTATGCCTCTTGTTTTCCTCTCCAGCCGTGGGGTTGCACAGATGCAGACATTACTAATCCAGGGAAATGATTATCTTAATTTATCTGCGTAATCGACAGTATCCGACCATATGTGTGTAGCCTTGGGATTGCGTTTTTTAATAAATGCACATGTATGATCATTGTGTGTCACTTCAGGGAGTACAAGAAACATGTATTCTGTTCCTGTGTTTTACTGTAATTAGATTACCAGCCTGACATGTTGGGCGGCTCAATTCTATTAATTAAATTAGAGGCAGGGGCTTGTGTCTGAGTGTGTGTTGTTACTCTGTCCATTAGATCCGAGCATATGGATCCCGTCAGGAAGAATTAGCCTGCTGTGGTCCTCTCGTCGCGTCTCAGAGGAAGCATCACACAGACGATCACACACACATGCAAATCATTGAACACCCTTATACTTGTCTTATAGCCACACTGTAGAGGGATGTTTTCCATGGGAGTCAATTCAAAGAAAGTCCTCTCTTCTTTGTTCTCCTCACTCCACATGCTCCTCTAGCTGCAGCCGGTCTATGACTTGTGACAGATCCTCCAGCCATGGTGTGTGCTGATTTGCACCATGCATAAGTGTGTGTGTGTGTGTGCGTGTGTGTGTGTGTGTGTGAGAGTGTGTTTTTGTCTACATGCTCCTCTATGCTACCCTCTCCTGTTCCACTTCAGCCCAGATTAGAACGTCCGTCTCCTAAGGGATAAAAACATATAAAAATAAAGCTTTTCACCAGAATGCTGATCTAAACACACACACACACACACACACACACACACACACACACACACACACACACACACACACAACACACACACACACACACACACACACACACACACACACACACACACACACACACACACACACACACCACACACACACACACACACACACACACACACACACACACTCATGCTAAGGGTGCATTATGAAAGCCTTCGGAGAGTGGGGCAAAGAGCCCTTTTGAAGAAGAATCCTAAAAAGCCCTTTTAGTAGACAGCCCCAGCAGAGATAGTTGGATAGATAGACAGATAAATAAATAAATAAATAGATGGATACATAGCATGCAAACTTTATACATTGTTTATAAGTTGTATAACATGTCCTAATAGATCAGTAAAAGCCATTATCTAAAACAACTTTTGAGCTGGCATGTTGTGAAATATCCCTGTGGCTGTTGTTTATCCATAACCTGACTTTTGACTGTTTAACAGAGCGCTTTAATAAAATCACCTTCAATTTCACCACTTACCTTCTGCAATCTACAGCCGTGCTAGCAGCTCTGTGAGGCTGCACGTTAAATGCTAACATCAAAGTGTTTTATCATGCTCATAATGACAACTTTAACCTGCTGAGAATAAAGTGATACAATCTGTAACATATTCACGTTTAGCCAATTAGCATGCTATCATTTGCTAATCAGCACTAAACTCAAAGTATAGTACATGATGATGGGAATTTAGTTTCTTTGCAGGTTTTGGTCACTTTATGGTGCAAGATGGAACATTAATAAATGGCCAGAGTTGTTATAATTCACCCTGAGGGGAACATGAATGTTAAATACCAAAGGTTATGGGAATAAATCCAATAGTCACTAAAACATGTGTCAGCCTCATGGTGGTGCACGAAGAAGAGTCAGAAGAACATCAAAGTCTGTAAGATTCCTCATGTGGGGATCATTGATGTCTGTTTAACATTTCAAGGTAATCCTTCAAATAATTGCTGGGTTATACTTCAGTGTACAACGACCATCACGTTACCATCCACAGAGCCATGCTGCTCGAGTGTCCAGACCAAAATCCCTTCATTAACAATGTATAAACTCAATTTATTAACTCAAGACATGATAGCTTATTAGAAAGTAAGAAAACTCTAAATTACAGACTTTCCAATGAGTCATTAGGTTTTCAGTTATGTTATCATTCATTTAGGCAACCTTAAAGTTGAAAGTTAATTTCCTTGGATCTTAGGAATTTGGTTGTCTGACCAAATGAACTTGAGTCACAGTCTGGTGTGTGCCGTCCTACATAACTTTAATTACATTTTTAGCATTCTTGACAACTTCCTAATGAGTTTCAGCACTGACTTTTCTTCCAGCAGAAAGTTGGAAAAGATGATCGATACCACGCTGGTATTAGTGTATGGTAAATATGACGCTTCTGCTAAGAGAAACAACTCAACTGGCTCTGTCCAATAGTTACAACACATTACTACATATATCTCTGAAGCTCGGCAATCACCAATCAAGGTCAAGTCTGTTCTTTTAATCTGTAAAAACTACAACTTGTGGTTTGTGTGCTATACTAAAATAAGATATCCAACTTAAGCTTGATATTGCATCCTCCAATGACTGATGACCTAAAAGCATTCATATCTGTATTATTAAACATTTAAGGACATATTCTCCCCCTTTCATGTGGATGTCGAATCAGTTTTAATGGTAAATGTATTCAATTCAAGAAATCAACCCCTCAGTGCTATTTTGAGTGAGAAAGCTCAGCTGCAAAATCATTTTCCTTCCCCTAAATATTTAGCTTGGATTTGTATTCTCCGCCTCTGGGAAGCCAGTTCATGCTCTCAACACCAGACCTTTCTCACTTTATTTTCCAGTTATGAAAACTAGCTCCAAAATGTTTTCATCTTTAACTATAGGTGCAGAGGATGTGATGGACGAGGATACATTTGAGCTCATTTTGGCTGACTGATAGTCAGGTGTCTTTATTTCAGCCAGATTATACGGCAGAAGAAATGCGGCAGGCAAGAGGTTTAGGTTTCAGCTGCATGAATGGCCAGTGGGGACCCTCCAGGTGTGAGAAGCCTGCATGCAATGCATCATGGTACATGTAGGCACTGCTGGGCAGGAAAACAGACATACATACAGACAGATATATAGATAGATTAATCAACAAGACCCAGACAAGTAGAAAAATGTAACCTTTACTTATTTACAGATTGTACAGAGGTACTGAGTGACAAGGTATTATTTACAAACACAACTAGTAGCTTAGAAACCCCTGAACTTATACACAAGTGAGATACACGGCAGGGAGACCTGGAGGACTACACACCAACGCACCCCTTCCACCCGGTACTGTATATAATATGTGTTCACCTTCACCGAACTGAGAACTGTACCGGGACCGACGTTTTCCAGGCGGTGGGGTGCGACTGTGGAAGGATCCTGGGCTCCACTCATGTTGAGGTGCACTAACCAGGGTGGAGGGGAACGTTACATGTAGCCTCGTTAGGTCAACTCAGGGAGAACTCAGGTGTTGCAGCAAAATAGGTACCACCAAAAACACAAGCACGTCATGCAATTAAAAAAAAAAAAAAAAAAAATCAAACAATAAAATTGGTTTAAAAATCTGTGTGATGGTGGAGGACGTACACATCTCATTACATGTTCTCTTAACCACATTAGTACAGACGCAACATGTGTGTGTGTTTGCATGTGTGTGTGTAAAACTGTATTTTAGTTATATGAGTAAGAGCCGGGTCAAATATTATGTGTGGGACGAAACCGAAGAGAGTACGGAAAAGTATACACACGCCAAAAACACACACCACAAACAACCTCTTGATACGCATATCCTCTTTCTTATATAAATGCCTGCGCAGTGTAAAACACATACACACACACTCGCTCTCACACACACACGCTCACACTCAGAGGTGAAACAGCACAGACTCGTAGTGGAAGAGAACTATGTGGGTGGGAGGGGGTTTTATATTATAACCACACAGGCTGGACTATCATTATTCATTGAGTGTGATTCAGATAAGAGACCCAGCTACGTGTTGCTATAGTTAACTGGTGTGATAGTTAACTAGCCTGTTAACCCAGCAGTGAGGACTGTACAGTGAGGTCCCAACCAACAACACACCAGAGGAAAAATAAATCACACAAGAATCTAAAAACATGCCAGTCTTTTTTTCCTTTTTTTTTTTTCCCTAAAGAAGCAGAATTAAAAGCCACGTCGTTATTGAAATGAATTCAACACTTAATACCATTCAAATCAAACAAATGAAAATCAGTTTCTAACATTTAAAACAAAGATTTCTCTGTACAGAAGTATAATATTGCAACCTGATATTGTGCATATAACTCACACACCAAACCTGTTAAGATTACCAAAAAGAGGGGCAGCGTTCACCGTTGAAAAGGTGCGTTTTTTTGTTCAAAACGGTCTTGCATTCTTCACAGCCGATATATATAAATGTGTGTATGTGTGTGTGTGTGAGAGAGAGAGAGAGAGAGAGGGAGAGGGAGAGAAAGAGAAAGAGAGAGGGGGGGAGAGAAAAGAGAATAGAGCAGAAAGATAATAGACACAGACGCTCAGCTAATGGGATATCAAGTCTTTTTTCCATCAAAATCCGTGTGCTCGAAAATCAATGCCCTTACTCAGTAGATTATGGATTTCTGGAACACTCATACACACATTGCTAGCTCGTCGAGTGTGTGCATATGTGTGTGTGTGTGTATATGAGTGAGTGTTGCCTCTGTAACGAGTCACTTTGCAAACTCTCTGCTTTGCCACGTGACTCTCAGCTGAAACACAGCGCTGTGTTCTCGCCAACAGAGAGCCACACAAGTACCAGCTACTCTGACGCTTGTCCAGGAGTATTCATTTGATGAGAAAATCTGCAACAGTGATGCACTCGGCCTCTAAATTCACTATGGAAACATGAAAATGGGCCTACAGTTCTTTAATTCAACATAAAAAATGTAGTAGAATAAAAGTACTGTATCCTACGAGAGCCAGTGTGGAATTTGAGGAATTCTAGCGACTACTACTAATATTGTGATTTCCAACAATATGCTGAGATTTAAACACCATGACTGAACTTTTATTCTTCTGATACTCAATCTACTCTATAATAGAAGGAAGCAGGGAATGATAAAAAAATGAATAAATAAGAGATTAAACAAAAAGCTGTTGAGGGAAGGAGGGAAGGCTGGTAAGGGGCAGATGAGCACTGTAAAAGTAAAAAGATAAGAAAGATACAAATGTGTAGTTGTGTATACTGTATGATGCTGTACCCATTTATCTAACACTGTTATACTTCGGACCTTACAATGGAAACTTAACGGTGCCCTAAAACCCAATGTCAAAGAGAAATAAGAGAAAAAGGAAAACATCTATCCAGCGAATGATTGAGAATATTCATATTTTTCAGTACAAAAGTGTTTTTGGTCAAACGTCCGTGTTAGGTGGCAGGGTATAAAATCTACAAAGTGCACAAAGAGAAGCTATCTCATAGCTTCGACACACACACCCACCCTAATCTACTATCCTAGACTACTGCGTATGTGCATGTGTGTGTATGTGCATATATGTGTGTTTGTGTGTGTGTGCATATATGACCCTGTATAGGAGTTTAACTGTAACACAGGGCAGTAGGAAGCATGCAGTATGACCTGAAGGCTAGCTAAGGAAGCAAGGATGCTATACTGTATGTCTTTAGATCTAGAAACACTAGAACACACACTTTCTTCCTGATAGGCTTTTACCGGCGGCCATGTTTGGTCCACTTTTTGGAATGTTCAATTAACTGACATCAACGGTTACAGGCAAACAGTCGGTAGTTTTTGCTCCCCTCCCCTTTAAAAACGGACACAGTGTGTGTGTGTATGTTCGAGTGTTTGTACATCTGCGGGCAGGAGCCGTCACGCATCTCAGACCTATGCCCTGACCCGCCCAGTCTAGTCTATTACTAAGAAAGTAATTTCCATTCAAGTCAAGGATTACTCTAGTGTAGGTTACTACTCTTTAAGCCATGCTGGCAGTGCAGTTTGGAGGCTCAGACAACATACGGGTTGACTGTAGAAATCATAGTGCAAGAGGAGAGTCCTGGAGAGAGGCGGGTGTGTTTAACTGTAATATGTGTGTGTGTGTGTGTGTGTGTGTGTGTGTGTGTGTGTGTGTATTCTCAGAAAGAAAGGGGTTTTCTGTCAGTCCCCTTCATCTCTAAGACGCTAGTGAGAGGGCGGGACAAGTCGGCTCGTCTTCCAAACACACGTGTTGTTCTTCCATCAGATCCCACTGTCGCCGTTAAAACTCCGTACACAGTGTCTCTTTTATTTCACCATGGATTCGATCCGTCTTGTCGGACATATTGTCAGTTTGTGCCCCTTACAGCTTGAGGCTAGTGCACACACTGACACTCACACACACACATTCTTCATCTTGTATTGTGCCTCCAGGTGTCCCTGTGGCCCTAACCCTGCCCTATAGAGGGTAGCGATAAAGAAACAATGATTTATTTATTTACTCGGCATTACCATTAACCTTTAGTCCTTCCCTTCCCATCTTTCACCTGTGTGTGTGTGTGTGTGTGTGTTACCGTGTATGCGCTTAGAATCAGAGCTGCCTGGTCCTGTCACACACAACTCTGTCTTGCATGCGTGTGTGTCAGTGTGTTTCGGTGAGATAAGTGTGTTGCGTGCGAGTCTCAGACGTCAGACTCGATGCTCGGCATGCGGCGGTAGAGCCGGGGCCGGTTGTCGCCGGCGCTCGAGGCTCGCGGCGTTGTCACATAGCTCATTGGCTGAGAGGCGGCAGGTGGGACCATGTAGGCCACCACGGGGGGCTCCTGTTGAGGGTAGAACACCTGTTGGTCGACAAGGCTGCCATACTGGTTGTTGTGATGGCTGCCATGGTTACCGAGGGTAAGCGACAGCGGCATTCGCTGCTTATAGAGCTCGTGGGCTGAGCTTCTCTGCGGCATGCGTGTGACAGACTGCGGGGAGGGGTCTCGTTGTGTGGTGCCAGGCGCTGACTGGAGGAAAGGGTTGTGAGAGGGCCGATCGGGGAAGAGACTCTTGGAGCGCCGGGGGAGCGGCAGAGGGGCGTCGAGGCTGTGGTGGTGGGAGGGGGACGGAGAGGGCGGGCTGCGGCTGCTGAAGGGACGGTCAGAGCGCATGGTGAGGACGTTAGCGTAGGCCCCCTCGTCCAGCTCCCGCTCCCGCTCCCTGTCTCTGTCGGGCAGGCTCAGCCCCCGCAGGTGGGTGTGCAGCTGCGACTGCCGCTCGGGAACGTCGTCCGGAAGCACGTTCTCATAGGAGTGCTGGCGACTCAGCTGAAGGTGCTGGGCCGACAAAGAGGTGGGGAGAGGAGACGGGGAGGAAGGGGTGGGCTCAAAGTGGCTTACGAGCCCGTCCCCTTCGCCCACCAGGCCCAGCTCGCTCTGGGGAAGATAGTGTGTAAACATGTCCCCGCTGTGTGGGTGAGTGTGTGTGTGGGAGTAGTGCGAGTGCAGGTGGTCTTCACTGATGTCGTAAAGGTTTCCCAGGTGGGCACAGGCGTCACAGCGAGCCCCCGGGGAGCGGACGGTGTAAAGGCCGGAGTAACTGCTCAGCTTGGTCAGGCAGGAGCGACAGTGTCCGGGTCTGACGCTCTGTGACCCCTGACCCCCGCCCGGAGTTTCAAATGAACCTCCAGTTTTGTCCTTCGAGCTACAGGGAGAGAGGATAACACGGATTATACACAAAAAATAAAACCTGTAACAGCATGAAACATGGTGTTTTTCTGCTGGATAGATACCTGTTGTGTGTGTAGGTGCTGTATTTCTTGTCCTTCAGGGAGTGCAGGTCGGCCTCCGCGCTGTGACTGTGGTGCAGCAGGCTGGCACTCAGCTGCAAGATGGGCGCATCCGCCTGGTGGGAGAGTGTGTGAGTGTGTGAGTATGTGTTGTCAGGTGGAAACAGGTCAGGGGGGTAAGTGTGGTCATCACCTCCCCCCTGGCTGTCTCGCTGGTAGGGGGGAGCTGACTGCAGACTGGCCTGGTCTGAGTCAATGGAGTACATCTTTGATCCTCCGCCCCCACTTCCCCCTCCTGCTCCTACCCCTCCTCTCTTCCTCAGCTGATTAATAGGCTTGAATCCGCCCCTGGCCGCCATCGAATCAGAATCTTTGTGTGATGGCGGCCGGCTGGAGCACTCGGAGATGTCAGAGTGTGGCGGCTCTTCAGGCAGGTAGCGCTGGCTCTTCATCTGTGGGGGTCCGGGTCCAGCGGCCGGGGTGGGGCTTGGGCCTGGAGATACGACAGTAGGCTGCGTTTTCAACGTCTCCACACTTTTCTTCCACAGGGCTCGAGGTTTTGAGCCCTGTGGGACGGCAGCGAGGGCCAGCCCGATGGGGCGGGTCTTGCCGTTGTCATTTGTGATTGACAGCTGGGGCTTGTTGGGGCTCGTCTGAAGAGCGGGGGTTTTCTGTTGCACAGGGAACGGCGCAGCATTGTTAAGAAGGTTTTTATGTCGCCCGGACAATGACAAGAAACTGTGCGGACCAGCGGCGTTGCTATAGAGACCAGGACCCTTCGGGGGCAGATGGAGAGAGTTACCTAGGAGACAAGGAGAGATGCACCTCAGACAGCAGATACAATAGATGGATGCTCAGCCGTTTGATACATTATCTACTGGCTATCCCTAGCACGCTGTTTGTGTGCCATCTAATGTGTTTATAATCATAAGGCCAGCCTTTAGATGAAAGTCGATGCGATTACACAAAAAGGTGAAAGGAGTCACCTTTAGATATGCATACGTAGACTGTTTAGGAAAGGCAGGGTGACCTCTGTACGTGTGAGCAATGGTGCCATGTCTACCTGCTCTGTGAGGAGGTAAAATACACTATATGCTGTGAGGTGTACAAGTGTTATAGTACCTTTCCCCGACATCACATCTAGGATGTTGGGCTGCAAGAGCACAGTGTTGCGTTTAGGAGAAGACAAAGCCATGGACTTGGCAGACTTGAGCAGATGCATCATGTTGGCTTGAGGACTGAAATCCAGCTCAGGATTCTTCTTCTTCATATCAATATGAACTCCATGGATGCAGCTCCATATACCCTGAGAGAAGGAGAGGAGAGAAAACAAAAAGAAAGAAAAAAAGGAAAAGGGAAAGGAGAGGCAGGGAAGAGAGAGAGATAATAAAATGGTTAATTCCCAACCCATTGACTTCACAAGAGAAAAGGTTCAAACATGCACAAGAGTAGTTTCCTAACACGGTAAATTAAGAAAGACCTCTGCATCCGATTCTCTTGCGCCTTTACTGCAAACCCTAACCTCATTTTGTTTTGTAATGTGGCAAGTAGAGATAATCGCCACTTTTTAAGATTAACTGCTTTCAGAGGCGCCTAGAAAATTACATTTAGGTGATGATGTCACTGGAGGGGGCCTTTGAGTGCAAGGAGATGTTCTTCCTGGAGCCACTTAACCTCCAGCATCGCCGCTCTAACACACACACAGTTACACACAGACAGTCACTATTTTTGTAAAACATTTAATGTGTGAAATGCTGCTCGTCTGGAATAAAAGCCCTGCCTCACACAGAGACATGGGACATGAATAATGAAAGAACGGTCTGACTGAATGTGCCCATTTTTGTTTTGTGTGTGTGTGAATATTTAGGTTTAAATGTGTGCGCGTCCATCTCTCTGTATCCCCGAGCGGTAAAGTCCATCCCTGACCTGTGGTACCATTTTTTAAAACTTTTTTAGAACAGACTTATGTGTTTGGCTGAGAGAGAGAGCAAGCTCTGTGTGTGTGTGTCTATACTGTATGAGTGTGTGTTCACATCATCCTCTTATAGCTTGATTCCTCTCTCCTGTCATCCATATGCACAGCAGTAAATCCATCTCTTCCTCAGCTGGGCTCCATAATCACAATATCCTCCTCTTTTCTCGTTTATCACACACATACATACCCAGACTCCTTCTTTATATTAACAGTAACTATTGTGTGTGCGTCAAAGACACAAACACACAATCACATTTCAGGCATTCACACAACTAAAGGTCCTTTATGTGCGTTTCCTTTGCGTCTGAAGAACTGTGAAGATTAGGCAAATTAGACCGCTTTGTTCGAGATGCAGTTTTTGCACACAACAAGACAGACAACAGAGTAATCATTTATGTAATTGACTGTGATGTTTGAATTGATGTTGTTAAACACCACAAAGGCTCCGCGGCTGCCTTCAAAGTCGCAATAATGTGCTGGTCTGTTGTATTTCTGCCTCAGTATGTAACCGCATTGAAACAATTTGAAAATACAGAGAGGTTTTGTTCCTCTTGCAGTTGTTCTGTTCCCTGCTCTCTCACTTTATTTCATACTCTTTTAAAGTAGTCTGCGAGTCCGATTTAGAGTTTAAAACTGTCAATAACGTTACAAAAAATTCCCAACCCGAGTCCTGATATTGATGTTGCAACAACCCGTGCTTTCTTACAGCCTGAATCAATGCTGTACATCAGCTGCACTCTGGAGGATGGTGTTTGATCAGTAAGTCGCTTTCAGCGCTGAAAATGTAACATCTGAGAGTACTGCCTCAGAAGCAGAGAACTGGACGATGTTCCTGCAGTGGGAAATTAAACTTTTCCCTCTCCTCACCCTGCTGATAGTGAAGAGCAGACCCGGCCTCCCAGTGCAGACGCCAGTGAAGCAGTATCTCAGCCTCCAGTAGAAAAGGTGTTCAGAAATAAAAGTGAGGATAGAGAGGCCCATGGCTGTGGCCAGCATGTAGAAGACACCCGCCATGTTGTCTACATCCAGCTGGCTGGACATCACCTCGTTCTTCTCACTGTGGCAGATCCCAGTCAGCCACTGCGCCTCCAGCTCCTCCATCTCACCTGTTGGAAAGGTGGTAAAGTAAAAGTTTAAGAATGCAGCAGGTAGGGCCGAGGAAGAAAAGAAAAGAAAAATATAGTGGTTGAGAAAAAGAGGGAATGGATGGGTGGTAGAGGGAAGCAGAAAGGTGTCGGGGGGAAAAAGTGCGTATCATTACGAAGAAAGATGGAGTGGAAAAGCGAGGAGGTGAGAGAAGTGAAGTGGTAAATAGATGGTAATGGAAAGGAGACAGGAGGTGGAGTGAGAAAAGGGGTTTGTAGAAAGAAGGAGAGAGAATTGATAGTGATGGAGTGATAAGCAAAGATGGGGGGAATTTTATCAGATTGAGTGTTTCTGTGTGTCGCATGGGCACGCGGACGTTTGCCCTGAATAAAAAGGACGGGTGTGAATCGAGGCGCTTTAGTGGTTTCAGCAATTTGGTTTCTGTCTGGCTCATTCTCCTTCTTGCATTCGCACCATCTCACAGCTTATTATACAGAACAATCTGGAGGAGTAAACATTACAGGACACGGTGGACACACACGCACGGACACACACGCACGGACACACACGGGCGCGGACACACAAGCACAGACACACGTGCGGACACACACGCGCGGGCGGACACACACACACACACACACACACACACACACACACACACACACACACACACACACACACACACACACACACACACACACACACACACACACACACACACACACACACACACACACACACACACACACACACACACACACACACACACACACACCACACCCACACACACACACACACACACACACACACACACACACACACCACACACACACACACACACACACACACACACACACACACACACACACACACACACACACACACACACACACACACACACACACACACACACACACACACACAGAGTAATGATGATGAAATGGTGTGTTAAGACTAGCCCCTGATAGCCTTCTGACAGAAGGAGGGAGGAGAGGGAGAGTGTTGGGGGAGGGTAAGGGAGGAGGGAAAGCGGAGCATTGGCACAACTGTAATAACACTAAAGGCTGGGAACATCTGAGAAACTTAAACTTCAATGCAGTGTGACTGATCTGCTGCAGAATGAGGACATGTGCGGGCGCCTCACCATCTCCTATGATGCCCAGTATGGCCAGATCAACCAGGCGTTTCCAGTAGGATCCTTTCTGTAAGGCGATACCATAACCCGTGGTGGCGAAGATGTAACCGCTGCCGATGGTGACAAGCTTACAGCCGTCGTCTCTGCCCGCCATGTAGTTCAGCACCGCAGCGTCGTAAATGAAAGCATCCAGCTTTCTGTAAGAGAACCACACATTCTGGATTTACTACATGCACCAGCGTTTGGATGATTCATCTGAGGGGTCATTACATTATTAAAATGAAAGGACAGAAAATTAAAATATTTCTGCAACCATTTTTTTTTAACATTTCTTCTCTCATCTTAGATAAAGTGCATATTGTTGCCTACATTATTCAGGCTTATATAAAAGCATATTTAGTTAAATCTGGGGAGAGGACATCAATTCTGAATGAACTGCTTGTCCTGAACATTTCACATTTTCTTTTGTAATAAGGACAATGCTGGCGCTGTCTTATCTATGACACATTTGCTTTATTGCTAAGAGTTAAAGAGGATTGAAAGCTCTCTTATGTCTGTCTAATGAATGTGAAACATGAGCCAGGATACAGTTAGCTTAGCAAACACACCACAATGTATTTTAAAACAAGACAATGTGAAATGTGATCCATCAGGATTCAGTAGTAAAGACCCCCACACTGCTGAGTCTTATGTACACATTGTGGTGCCAGTAGTAATGTTCATTAGATCCATAAACAAACCCATAGGATTAATCACAACAACTGCGTCCTCTTGGAGCCGAAATTCTCATTCAGATCAGATGATGGATCATGGGGCACAGAGTACTGTCCGGCCTGCACGCTGCTGCAGTTTACACGCACGATAATGTCTTTGTTTCACACTGAGAGATAATCTTTTACTTGCAGGTTTTGTCATCATTTTGACAAGACAAGCTGAATTCAAGCTAAGGAGCCCATCATTTGTATCCGACTCAACAGTCCTCCTGTGTGGGAATGTAACCTCTGAGCTCAGCAAAAAACACCGGCATGATGAATGACCATTAACCAAACAAAATGTAACACGAGCTGATACCCTATATAGCTGCAGATCTATTTTTATAACTTATTTATCGGCAAAAATAAGTCTTAGTGTACATATAACCTAATGAATACACCCCAGTGCTAATCAACCCCCTTGGGGCTCTCCATGTTAGAGATTTATTCATTAATATTAAACACTTTGAATTAAACTGTTCACCAAAGGGCATATGTTAAATGCAGTCATTGAGTATCTGTTTTGCGAATATGCACAGAAAAAGTCATTAATTTAAAGCGCATAGCATCTGAAAACAAAACGCTGCAGATTCATTAAAGTGAAGAGTGCTTTAAATGTATCACTGCCTATTTAATTGCATGAGTTTAAAAAGAGCTCCAAAGTGTTAACTTTTTCTTCAGCCTAAACAATTTTGCTGAAAAATTGAATTAAACGCTGATTATTCTGCTGAACACATTCATTATACAGTTTTGATGTTGTATAAACAAAGCCTAATGTATAAGGTATGAGAAACAAACATAATCTACTTGAAAAGGCAGTATCAATGAAGTAATTGCAGAGAGGGAAAAGCAAAAAAGTACAATTATATTTGAAGAAAATACCCCAAAGATCAAAGCACACAAAACTAATGAACAAATAAAAGCACTGCAGCCATCCTTCCATTAGTGTATGTTTAGGAGGGAGAATAAAGGAAACTCCAGAACAAATTACTCTCTCCCTGTTTTGGCAGCTCCCTCTTTCCAGCAGCAACAGACTCAATAATGAGCACTTGCAGGCAGCGTCTGCTTTTTACAGTGGCTGACAGAAACACTGAGCACAGTTTCTGCAGCATTTTAGCATGAGGTAAAGTCGGGCCCCATGGGGCTGAGTTTCGGTGTGATGCAATGTATTTTTTGTGTGTTTGTTTTCACATGATCTTATGAATACTAGCTGTCTGCAAACAGAATAAGCCTTTCAGGTATAATAAAGCTCAACTTCACATGGGTTGAATTGACAAGTTCACAGTACCCAGTCTTGAGGCTGACCAGCGCATCCACAACGCCAGTCTGATGGTATTTGGTCATGTATTGATGCATATTGGGATAGTTCTTCCTGATGTTGCGCTCGGTGCTGCCGTTAGGAACCGTCCCGAAGCGAAATGGAGGCGAATAGGAATACGGACTCTGGAACTACAGGGAGAGAAATAAGGGAAAAGAGGGACACATTTAATTTGAGACAAAAGCATTTGTGTATTTTATTTGTATTAATTGCATTCACTTGTAATTTAATTTCTATAATTCATAGTTTTATCATCGTCGTGAAGTTTCTTTTAGGTGTTGTGTTATCGTCCAATGTGAAAAATAAATAAAGACAATGGTAGAAAAAATACTTGTTGCTGAAATTGTCAGAAGGAACACAAAAGAAGAAACAATGAAGCTAAAAGAGAGGAGGGGAAAAACAGCAAGAAGTTTGAGAAAAGTACGAGAATAAAGAGAGTCTAAGAAAGGAGAGTGACGAGAGGAGACAGAGGAGAGAGGAGGCAGGAGAGACAGTGGAGTGGACTCATCAGTCATCATCATCGTGTGTCCAGTCTAGCGTAAGACTGGCTGGGGTTCTGCTGACACTGCCAGCTTCTGCAAACACACACACACACACATCCAAACAAAACACACACACATACGTCTTTGATCCATGCAGCCCATGTGCAGCCTGAGCTGGCACCGCTGTGCGGTGACAGCTACGGCCAGAGGGTTAGGGCTGTTGAAGCCCAAGGGCGTTCCCTGGAGAGCCCTGTCTGGCCTCAGGGCTGGCATCCATTACAAGAGCAACCCTGACTGTGACTGTGTTTAGTTTCTTCTGTGTGTGTGTGTGTGTGTGTGTGCGTGTGTGTGTGTGTGTGTGTGTGTGTGTGTGTGTGTGTGTGTGTGTGTGTGTGTGTGTGTGTGTGTGTGTGTGTGTGTGTGTGTGTGTGTGTGTGTGTGTGTGTGTGTGTGTGTGTGTGTGTTCGCACCTTCTTGTCAGACAGTCCAGTCACTTGGTCCACAAACTCTTCCTGGATCATGAAGGCAGCCAGGTTGGCAGTGTAGGAGGCCAGGAAGATGACAGCGAAGAAGGCCCACACTGAGACGATGACTTTGCTGGTTGTGCCCTTTGGGTTCTGCACAGGCACGGAGTTGTTGAACACCAGACCCCACAGCAGCCAGACGGCCTTACCGATGGTGAAGGATGGACCATGTGGGTCTGACGGAGAGAGGAAGTGAAGCAGAGGGAGACATTTAAAAAAGACGGAGTGTAAAAAATACTACGCAGCGAAAAAACGCCAAAGCCGGTTGAAGAGTCTCCAACCTTAGGGTCACAAAGTTTCTGATAATATGAGGCTTATTTTGGGGTTAAAAAAACAGCAAGCCAGGTAATGAATTCAAAGTTTAAATTAAAATAGTAATTGTTATATTTTCCTACCTTACTACTGCCTTCCAGTAGCTAAAACAACCCTTAGTCATTCATTACCAAGACCATCATTTTTGCAAATCATCATACCATAGCCATCGTCTATTTAACAGCAAGCAATGAGACCGTCCAAAAAGGGAAGTTAAACAAAGAGTTTATGATCCAGTTTGAGGGCATCACGCTTCCTCCGGAGGGGTGACATTGTAAAATTAATGTGACAGCAATAATGGCTTTCCTTTTTTACACCTACAGCTCACACATTTTGCAACAGTCATTGCAGACGACTTACATTAAATTGGGTTTATGACCATGATTAATTGATAAAGACCAACATTTATAAACCAAGATATTGACCTTTCTAGCAAGTCAAATCCACAAAGTAAACCACTGAACAAGGAGATTTAAAAGGAGAATTTTTCAGACTAAAATCTTATTGTGAAAAGAAAAAAAACGATTAAAATAAGCTTAAAGGACACCTATCATGCTATATTTAAATGATATATTGTAGGGCCATACCTATATAAGGTATATTTATACGTTTCTGTTTTCAAAATACCAAACAGATCATGCATTTTAGCCATGCCTCATTTCGCTCTATTTGCTGTTCTCCAGCCCTGTTTTTGCAGGGGGCTGATTCTGTGAGCTGCAGCTGACCACGCCCCCCTGCAGGAGAGGGGAGCCGTGCTCTGATCAAGTCAGAAGAGCGGGAGAAAAATAGATCTCCGTCCTCCGTGTTTTATTATATTATTATATAGAGTCGTTATTCATTTGTTTTAAAGCTCAATAAATAACAAAGAAGACCTTTGACCGGCACTTTTCTAATTTTGTCCGGAAGATTTAAACTTTAACGGACATCTTGACTGGCGAAAGAAAACCTAACTGAAACTCTGCCGCACGGTCCCCTCGTTCCTTGGAAGAGGCGGAGAGGTGGGTGTTTGTCATCTGCTGGTGGACTAACCGGAGAGAATTACAGTGCTTGCCTCGACGGGGAGGGATTACATTGAATTACAGCAGCAGGAGCAAACGCTTGCCTCTGGGAGGGAGAAAGAAAGCCACAGCGGAGAATAAACAGAAGGGGAACCATGGCAACCATGCACGGGAAGTCTTCTTCGCTGCTTTTGTGGCAGACTACAGCGCCACTTACAGGCCTGGCATATGTACTACAGCGTCTCCAGCGCTTTCGAGCGGCAATGGCCGGCCGTGGCCCAACCCCACATTCCCCTGATAGGTGGAGAGTTGGCCCAATAGCCGTAGCGCCACTTTCCTGATGTCAGGACAGTGTTCAAATCTGGATCAGTTTTTATCAGATCCGTTGCAGCCCCCTTTTTAGATATTTGGGTATGGAGGAAAATAGAGAGGGTTGTGTTTTCTGACACTTGGTGAGTTCCCTGGAACACCGGGGACACATATTCATGTATAAAAGACGTACAAAAGTGCATTTTGCATGATAGGTCCCCTTTAAGAGATTTAGACCTGCTACTCGTGAAGTAATTTGCACCTGAAACACACCACACACTGCAACTGAAGAGGTTCAACAGTCACTAAATTGTACTTAAATAAAAATAAAACCGATAGAAAGTGTTGGTGAAGAGAAAAGAGAGTTGTGATTGCAGAGTTGTACCGCAGCAACACATCTTAAGGAATTCGTAGTTATGTTGGTAAATATTTAGCGAAAGACAGCCGCCAATTGGCTCAGTTTCACAGTCAGTGAAGGTTGGCAACCTCACCGTGACAACAGGACTCCAAGAAGTTCCTGCTCCCAGCTAAGTCGGCAAATAAACCAACATGTTGTTTTAATTGTTTCGATTTTGTAAAAACTAAAGAAATGAGGTATAACGTGTTAATTAGAGAGTTGAAAGGTGCTGGGTGATGTATTTTGTTATCTTTGTACAAAGCCACGCAAGCTGTTTCCACCTTTTTCACTTCTTCATGCTGAGCTAACTGGCTGTAGCTTCACATTTAGCAAATAAACCAACCCAGTCTCACAGCATTTCGTGTTATAGTCACGAAATTAATTTAATCTATTGATTCATGTTCACCAACACGATTTTTGCATTTTTCATGTCACACAGAACGATTTTAAAAGCAATGTATTTCTATTGGTAGTATGTTTTGTGCCTGCACCACGTCTTTTTGTCCGGTCGGGTCTTGGAATACCAGAAGCTGTGTGGTTCATAAAAACATTTTCTTACTCAATATCTTACCCTAAGCCTAACCCTAACCCTTTTATTTAAAATTGTATAATGTCTGAGTTTTTTTGCCGTCCGCGAGGAAAATAAATGGCTCAGAGCCTCAGATTACTGAAATCTGTATTTAAAAAAAAAAAATGTCCTTCTAATTTGTTATTATTTGATGCAGGCACGAAACATACTACCAATATAAATACATTGCTTCTAAAATTGTTCTGTGTCAGAATACTGAAATCTTTATTTTTTTAAATCTCTTTTTCCTTCAAATTTGTTATTATTTACATTACTTTTAAAATCGTTCTGTGTGACACGAAAAAAATGCGAAAATCGTGTTGGTGAACACGAATCAATAGATTAATTTTGTGACTATAACACGAAATGCCGTGAGATTGTGTTGAATAAACATCAGAGTGTTAGGAATCTTCATCAGAAGCCAATTAGTCTATTTCCAAAAAATATTTAACCTTTATTTTAAAGTTACTTTCTTCTCCTCGAGATGAAACACATTATACTTATAAAACAGTTTTTTATTTGGGAATGTGTTGTTCATTGAGTGTGTAAGATAAAAAATGTGCCAACTAAACACATTGAGTTTTACTGTATTATGTACAGGTGGGCTAGAAATAAAAAAACACGATTCCATTGTAACACCTAGATCGGCCTTTAGGTCATTTAAATGTTGAATTAATCTAAAATGTAGTTTTACAGCATTATTCTGAGCCAGCTTGAGGACCTGCTTTCTGGTGATGTGCCTAGCTTTAGGAGAGATCTGCTTACATCAAGTGAACCGTCTAAAGTCTGGGTAATAATAGGTCACTTATTTCGCTCCAGGGGAAGCTTGTATCTGTGCTTCTCGCTCCTGGGAGAAACGATCGGTTTGATATTTCTGATTGTGTGTGTACGCTTACCTTTGCCTTGGGCCAAGTTGCGGTTGAAGCCCAGCGGACTGACAAACTCAAAGAGGAAGACGGCGATGGCTGTTACAAGAAGCAGCATCACAAACATCATCACCCAAACTGATGCACTGAAGGGCTCTGAGAGGGGGAGAGACAGAGGCAGAGAGAGGGTGGGGGGGGAGAGAGAGTTAAAGTTGAATCAAGTTCATGATGCACTGTAGTGCAGATGCATCAAAAAGTGAGGGACGGAGAGAAAGAGGTGACAAACTTGGAAAAACAACACTCAAAAAAAGAGAACAGGCACAAGTGGGAGAAAGGCGAGGAAAATATAATAGGAAAGACACAGAGAAGGGAGAAAGGGAGGAAGGGAGACAGACGGAGTGAGGGAGGGCGGATGGGAGGAGAGGGAGAGTTAGTCACAGAGAGTTTGACGGAGCACATTTCCATATTTCTCATTATTCCCTTGGATGAGAGAGGGAGAGGCCTCGGGCGGGGGAGATCGTAGAGGAAGGGGAGAGAGAGAGAGAGAGGGTGAGAGAGAGTGAGAGAGAAGAATCAAACCCTGAGTGATCTGATGTGCCCTGCTGCGGGCATGTGTACGTGATCTATGTGTGTGTGATTTGGGCATGTGTGTCTGAATGTGTTTGGTGAAGAGCAGGGCAGGAGTTCAGAGAGCGGGGGGTGAGTGCCAGAGATGCTGAACCCAGACAAAATGTGTGTGTCTGTGTGTGTGGTGTGTTTATGGTGTTTGTGTGTGTGCGTGTGTGTGTGTGTGTGTGTGTGTGTGTGTGTCTAAGTATGTGACTGCCAGGGTTAGCCAACCCTGAGAGATTGTGCACTGAGGTGCCTCAAATATGAGTGCGAGAGATACTGAACCGTCACTGATACCCTGGCCCAGGCTCAACACACACTCACACACACATGCATACAATGTGCTTTCATATAAATACACTCACAAAGCATTCACCTCTTAATATACATACGGCCAGAGCACATCCATTCTCCACACACCCCTGATTCAATACACAAAGACCTAATATAATCGTGCAGTATAACACACATTTTTTCTCCCTCCCCTCCCTTACACACACATGCATGCTAACACATGGCTTGATACACAGGGACCAACACACGCATGGTCCAATACATCCCCTCGCTCCTCGTCTCGCTCCAATGACAATACAAGACATTAGGCCAGCACAGAAGAGCGCTCCAGTTTCTAGTCATCTGAACAACTGGAGGAGAGGAGGAGGAGGAGAGAGGATGGGAGGAGGAGAGGATAGTATCAAGAATGCTTTGTCTGAAGCTGACTTTTCAAAAGACATCTGGCACACTGCTTCCTGCGCTCTGCTAGACATATTAATGTGCTCAGGGTGTTGAGGCCCAGATAAAGTCAGAGTACAAGTGGAATTTGGCCAGCATAATGTATACTGTCTGAATAAATGATTCTATTTTATGTGCAGGATTTTGCCAACATGTAAGCACCCCTTCCTCTGTTTTTCTGCTCCCAGTTGTCGGCCCACTTGCACACAAGCGGAGGAGAAGATGAAGAAGAAAGAATGTATAGTTAAGGAGGACAAAAATAAAAGATTTACCGAGGAAGGCCGAAGGAGAGACGGTCCCGTTGCTACGTGACACCATGACGCTGATGCCAGTCTCCACAAAGGGCACAGAGAAGTCAATAGCCACTGACCTCTCCTCATTGATAGTCAACGAACCGACCGCCATTATCGCCTTCTTGTACACCACCTGGTAGACAGAAGACAGAAAGGTAGCATTGCGTACAGGACTCACTGACAGAACAATAAATAAAGTGAGCTCCGTGAACATTTGGACAACATCATTCGTCTCAGATATGGTTTTATTTTGGGACGTGAAATATCACAGTGACTGAGGGTATAAGCTCAGAATGTCAGCTTTAGTTGGAGGGCATTTATGGCTGAAAAATAAAAATACAGCTGTCTTTTCTCGTTGTGCGACCATTTCCTGGTGTCTGGATGTTTTCTGACAGATGGAGAGTCTGCACATAAAGATGTCATCACTACGATGCAGTATAATGTTATGTTTCTTCTTCAGATTTAATTGCCTAAGGGCTCATAGCCGTCTTCTCCTGAAGACATTACAACTATGGATCAAACTCTGAGTTTCCATTATCGGACATTTTATGTGTTTAATCTCGACCTTTGGGGATTTTACTTTAAAAAAAACCTTGCTTTTCATCTGTGATTGAATAAATCATTTTTAGAAAAGATAAATGATAATGATCAACTGAGCCTCAAGGTATCTGGCTCCTCGAAGAGCTTTATCATCCGCACACTTAAATAGTTGATGGTATGGATTTTAAAGCCCCAAAGGGAAGCAGCATTGGAAATATAAATGACATGAGTAATGCATAATACAGTGGGATTTAATGATAACAATTTAGCATTTTTGGGTGATTCACAAGTGGTTGTATTCAAAATCAAAACCTTTTTCTACTCCTATAGCAGAAACACATGATCAGAAAGCATAGGAAAACATTATATTTTATATGTTTGTATCTAGTATCACAATATCTATTAATGATCTATGAATCATTTAAAAGTGATGCATTCAGTCCTGTTTGTTAAGATGTGTTGGTGCAACCATGATTATAACAGGTTAATAGCAGTACTCCATATTCTTTAGTCAACAAATCCCATTGAAAGACCCAAACCAGCAATTAATCACTTATTTTACAAATATCATTTCTGTATCTTAAGCCTGATACAGTTTCTTGTTATCAACAACCCACTACTTCCCAAGTAGGAATACATACATTTTAATCTATATGCAAAACACAGAGTAGGAGGTTTAATGGTATTTGTTGACATACAATAAATGATATATAGAAAAACCCTTCAATCATTATACTTAATAAGTATTCCATGACGAGTCCGACTGAAGGAAGGACTAATCCTGACAAGACAAATTCGGCTTGAGTTCTGTTCCACCATTAAATATTTGAAATCTAATTTGAGGACCCATATTTTTTCACTTCCTTTTAGTTCAATCTGCCCGTGGCTTTTATTGAGTTCCCTCTTTACTTATTTCTAACTTCCTCTGCTGCTTTTCAATGTTCTTTAAGTCTATTTCTCCCAACTTCCTTTATTATATTTTCCTTATTGTTTTCTTTGTATTACATGATGTATTTATTGTATCTATTATGCACTTTTAAATTCTTATGTATACCTGCATTAAGGTAGATCCTAACCCATGTGCCTCAACCTGAAGGCACATGGTCCTTATGTTTTTCATTGTGCTATAACTACACTGACTTGAAAGCTTATTTGCTTTGTTGCCAAAACTTAGATAACAATGTCAATGCCATTTTCACATTTGTCCATTACATATATTAAGCTACTACAGCAGTGCAGTGGGTTAACCAAGCTTAGCATAACAACTGGAAGCTATAGAGGTGATGGTTGGTGGATTTATGTTAAATCTGGACAGATAGTGGCTAGCACGTTCCTTCTGTTTCAAGTCTTTTTGCTAAGCAAGCTGCTGGCTGGATAAGCGTATTTCACAATAATTACATGGAAGGTCAGAACGATATGGTTTTATAGTAAAGGACAGACGAGTATTACGCACCTCTCCAACCATGCCGTTCCACATATTGTTGATCTTCTTGCCGTGTTTCCCATTTAAGACCAGGTAGAGGTCGTAAGTGAACTTGACGTTCCTCGCTATCTTCTTCAGAATGTCAATGCAGAAACCTTTGCAGCACTGCTTAATGTAGGAACCTCCTGATGATGTGCTGTTACTGCAACACACAGAAACAATCAACAATAAGGTCATATTTCTTTTATATTGTAGGACATTTCAGTGTTATATAAGCGAGGAATATGTGAGTATTACTGTACCCCTGCTCGCTCCACATCTGGTGGTTCCATCAAACTGTAAAACTAGAATTATGATCGTGCTGAGTAAACATAAACACTGCTAAAGGGCACAGAGAGCTTGTATGGAGTTTGTGAGTGTGGGAATGTGTTTCCCCTCTGTGCCTGAAAACACAGGGGTGCTGAGCAGATGCTGCTGGGCTTTAAATAGAGCTGAACAACCAACCCACATGATTAAAATATCATCTGTCCTGCGCCTCGTCTCTCCCCGTCCTTTTCTCTCCTCTTCCTATGTTTTACTGATTATGTCTGTTAAGAAGTGCTTTTCCAAAACTCTCGATCCTACTGTACATTCCCACGGCCGCCTTACAAACAGAAAGGAAAGAGATGTTTCCGTACACTTTTCTGACAACCCTCCCTGAGGACCTCGGAGCTGTGAACTAAACTGAATTGTTGGATCAAATGATACTCATAATCTATTAAACTCTACCAGCATTTTTTAAAAGTATTTTCATGAAAAGTTTATTCCTCGCCTGTGTCATCCATCTCTGATGTACTGTAACATGTATGGATTTGAACAGTGACTCTGTGACCTTTTCACTTGCCATTTCAGTCGACTCTGATTCATGAGAAAGTTCATAAAGAACTGAGGGATTCACACACCGAGAACAACTGTCAAAGAACTGAAACATCAAAGGATTAAAATGTGTTTTAACAGCAGTCAACTGTATCTGCAGCACAGCAGAGTGTGTGTGTCTGCATGTGTGTGTGTGTGTGTGTGTGTGTGTGTGTGTGTGTGTGTGTGTGTGTGTGTGTGAGAGAGAAAGAGAGCCTAGTTTGTGCACATACATGTGAGTGAGGCTGTGTATGTGCAGTATGTCCCCCAGGTGTTCTAATGCACACATAATGCATACATTAGCTCTTCCCAGCTGAGCCCTCCCTGTGTCCTTATGTCACTATGTACACACACACACACACGCACACGCACACGCACACGCACACGCACACGCACACACAAGGCAACAACAGCATCCCCAAGACGCACATACGGTGCATCTGTTTGATTCATGTTGTGCTTTTGTAACAACAAGCCCATACAAATAAAATGGAAGTAGTGACTGAGTAAATGTAGCCCTTATGGTTGGTTGGATGTATGCATGTACGCATATATGTGCGCATGGATGGCTGGACACAGAAAAAAGCAAATGTAACGTGAAAAATGACCCAGAAGAGACGAGTCATCGGGGCCGGCGACCGCTCAGACTTGTGCGGCCAACGCTCCCGAGGAAGGTTAAGATATCGGGTCACAACAAGTTAAACTTTCCATGCGCTGTGATTCAGTCGTCTAATTGTGTGCGCCTACAGTGTTGCAGTGTCGTGACTGCATGGGTCAGAAACTCAATGGTTGTTGTGTTGCATCTCCTGTCTGTCATCCCAAACCCATTTGACACAAAAAGCTTTTATTATGGTGGATTCTGTTTGATAAAAAAGGTAAATAAATCTTCAAAGAGTGTAATTACGGTAGAATTTCCTGCATTTACCTTGTGGCTAACAAGGACTCTCTTCCTATTATATTCTATCTAAATAGCTATCTTGAAAAATGCATATTTTTCTTTATTGTGTGGCAGAATTGATAGAAGTTTTGACAATAATGCTGTCAGTCATGAGAGGGGAAAAATGAGAAAAGATGGGTTTTTGATGGACTGTGTTGCGGCTAAATGATCATCAAGCAGCCCGGAGCGGGTGGCAAACAAACCTGCAGCAATTATGATTAACGCTTACAGGATGTACCCTGAACTGGCTGTATACAGATGAGCTCAGATGTGAGCTAAATAGTAGAAAAAGCAGAGAGAAGCAAAGCTCTCGTCATGCAGGAGCTCTCATTGAGGTGTCCACATATAGCAGATAATTGGAGTAAAACCCAAGATGTCAAAGAATCCAGAAGATTTACCTTTGAGGACGTTTTACTTCCACTGACTGCTTGGGAAATATCCCTGCATTGTTTACACACACGTGAAGGCCTGCAACATATTTCAGCCCCAATGAAAATGCCTTGAAGATTTATTCAAAGAGATAAGTACATTGTATTGTTTGACATGTTGCTGCTGAAAGAAATATAACTCTTAAGCTTTCTCCTGGACTGACACATCAAATCTTGATATATAGGCAATGTAAAAAAGAATCACAAGCAATTGAAATTATAAATTAAATCTCTAAATGAATCTATCAAGCTGTATGCATACATTGCGGGATGACCAGCGCTCCACAAGACTTAATCTTTACTAAGTTGCTTGAAGCATGAATACGTTCACTTCAAACTGATTAAAGTCAAACACTGCATTCATCTTTTCAATGGTGGATTTGTCTTCTTCTTTCATGTTTTACATACATTAGTTTCACTGTGATGAGAATTTAAAACAATATCTCTTCTAAGAAAGGATGATTTCAGCCATTCAGCCCACTGCTATTGTCCCAGAGGACAAAGTGATATATATGCAGTCAGGTGGTGAGTGGTGAGGTGGGAGAAAAAACTGTATATAATCATAAAAGATAATCACATTTGATGAAGCAGTGCAACAAAGTCGTAGATGAATTTGTGAAACATTTCTATTCCATTAGCTGATACTGTTATCTCGAGCCAAACAGAAAAAAAAATATTCCTGCGATCCCGAAGTGATGTTTCATAAAGAAATGCTAAAAAAAGATTTAAAAAGTCTAAGTAAACAAAACGAGGGATGTTTTCCAAATAGCAGATGCAGACGGAGGATATGGGGGAATTGGGATATTCAGGGAAGAAAGGCAGTTCCTTTTTTTTCTACAATGGAGGAAATGGTGTAATTGTGCTGTCCCGTCTGGATTAGGAAGGACATTTCATTATTGGGGAGCGGTAGAAAGAAGAGTCAAGGCCAGGTGAGACGATGACTTAGCTGCCGCAAGGAGGGAGCGCTAAGTGGCCGCCGGTAGCAGAGCGCAGGGAGGCGAGTGCGGATAGACCAGAGCCGGCAGAAAGTCCCTGAGGAACCTTGAATGCCAGGACCAGAATTCTGAATTTGATGTGAACATCCACCGGCAGCCAGCGGGGAGGGAGGGGGTCGAACACGTGGGGAGGCGACAAAGGGAACTTAGGGAGGTTGCAGAAAGGGCATGCTGCAGCGCGCTGGATGGTCTGTAGTGGCTGAACAGAATAGTTTACGAGCCGGGGTTCTGGGAGACGTAGCAGTCCAGATGGGAGATGACAAAAGGTTGGGCTGCGTCCCACATGAAACCTCTTTTCATTTGCTGTCTCAAGTTACAGCTCAGGCTGAGATTTATGTATTTATAGTTTTTCTCTTTAAGGCACACTGCACATTCACAGGCATTACTGTAAATGTGCCAGAGCTGTTCGTCCCAAGGCTATTCAAATGGAAGCTGAGACAGTCTCAGTCTCATGGGAACGATTGGGTATGACACATGTTTAATGTATCTGCAGCTACAATGTTAGAGAGTTAGAAATGTTAGCTCTTTGGGTCTGCTAGGCCTGACAAAATATTATGGGTACACGAACAGGTGACGGATGATTGTTGGAGAGGAGAGGAGGTCCATGGGGAGGAGCTAATGCCACCTGAACACAAACATGGTCTGATGAACCATGACTGGGTCACCAGGGCGAGGGTGTTTGATGACCAGAAACACCTGATGACCCCTGCTAACATCACTGGTGATGTGTGAAAGATGTACAGTATTTGATCAATGGCCACACTAGAAAAGGTGACGGTAGAAAAACAATAACTTTTCTTCAATGAAAAGCATTTGTTTATGGTCTTTTATTAAGAAAAACTTTATATTTTCATTATTGTCTAATCTACAGAACATTTTCTCCATTAACTGATTTAATGTTTGGTTGATAGAAATAAATTCTGACATTTCTAAAATCCAATGATATTTCTGCTTTTACAAGTACATGGCTGAGAAACTGAAACAAGGAAATAATGATGTTGATGTTTATGCTTTTAAAGTGACGCAATAATCAAAATAGATGGTTTATAAGTTAATCACAAGCTTTACACTTTTTACACTATCATAAACTATATTCAGGTCATTTTTGGATCTAAAATGAAAAGTCAACACAATTCGAGTTGAAAAGTCACATCTACAAATGTGGGCTATGCTCTGTCAGTCTCATGTAATCCATTTCATATTCCATGTCTAAATATGACGTTTTTGAAACAAATTTGTTTCATGCACGAAAATTGCCATCTAAAAAATGTCAACAAGGGAAATTTAAATCACAGAAATTCATATAAATTGTTTTCAAGTTCCACCATATTAAAATGTCGTCATGAAGTATTCAGTTATGGTTACACTTCAAAGTTAAGTTTGCCACAGCCTCTCTTTGCTTCCACACTTGGCCACATGGTAAATAATGTAGGACAAAATAAAGAATAAAAACAATGTGTCTATACAAAAGAGAAATACATTAAGCAGTATTACTGAATTATGAATAATTAGTAACTGTAACATTTAAAACGAGCAACACCATCTGTAAATCTAAAGCAACACATGCATCACACTGAATTAATGGAGCAATGAAACAAAGAGCAGAATGGGCAACACATGCAATTAGTTTGGTAGCAGAAACAAAACTCAAGTGCACCGACAGATTGGCATTAGCGAGCTGACAGCAACAGAGAGCAATTCATTATTAATGTTGACAGAACTGATTATCCCTGATCCAAATGAGAGCTACTTTGCCGGTAAGTGTTAGACTCTCTGACAGAAGTTGGATTAGAGTTTTACTCCTGAACAAAACTGTCAAATAACTAAAACAGTGAGGAAAAAAGAGGAAAATCACTCATGTACATCTTGGCTGCAAGAGCTGACATATAGAGTGGTTATGTATAAATCTAAAATTAACTGCAATGATTTTGATGGGAATACAATACATGCAGCTTTTCCCCTTTTAAAAAATACACTTGGGGCTACAAAAGACCTATTTGTCTTATAGTGGAACATGCATAAAGTGACGGCCAAGTTGTAACATGCTCCATCGAGTTTGTGATCTTAATATTAAGGAGAAACGCTACAGGCAAACACAGTGTTTTTCATTCACTGGTCAATTTGTTGTTTGGGCTATTTTGTTTCAGTAACATGTGTTCTTTCAGAATAGAGAAAGAACATATCCTAAATACAGATTTTGGAGTTTATGTAACTACACTTTGTCTGTTGGTATATATTAACCAGAAGTTACCATAAAAGAATGCCTAATTTCCATCTTTTAACACAAGTTTCATACAACGTTAAATACAAAAAGTAATTGTTTAAAGAGGCCCTATTATGCTTTTGGGGTGTTCCCTTTCCTGTAGTCTGTTATATAGGTTTTTGTGCATGTAAATGGTCTTCAAAGGCTAAAATCCCAAAGTTCCCTCCAGAGGGAGTTTCTCCCATTCCTGAACTGCAACGGTATGGCTAGGCCTCGTTAGGCCTTGTTAGGACTGGCTCACTTTATGCTGCGTTTCCATTACAGTTTAGGAACTGGGGTAGTAACTATAGTAACGCAGTGTAGGCGGAGCCGTGACGTCATCTTCAATGAGCACCCCAGAAAAACAACAGCAGCCGTTAGCTGTTAGCACTCAAGCTCACAGCTCCTCATATCTGTTCAGAAACTAGACAAAAGTTAAACAAGTACAAACCACAGACTGCCTGTGTCATGGCGAATACAGTCGCTGATTTATTTATGTCTGTATAGGCCGTTGTTGTGAGTGTGGACGGTCGGAGCATACTGCGTTAGCTTAGCCGATCTCCATTCAGAAAACACGCATTTTAAAAGGTTTTCCGCCTGCCGTCTGTCTGCAGACTTGTCAAAGCATTAATTCATGGTTTTTACTAACCGGTATCAGTATGTTGTTACTTCGGGCATCATTTTGAAACGTGTATTACAATTAAATCACGGTCAAATATGTTCATTTTGTAGTTGTAGCCCCCTTGCCAGCGATTCTCTCTCTAGTTTAGCATACTCAGCCCGACTCAGCCTGGTTGTTGGCCCGGAAAGAACCTCGATTTTATGGGGCCAGAAAAACTGTGAAATAGTACCCGCTAGCCGGAACTACGCCAAGGGGAAACGCAACCAAAAACGGGCCGGGCACGGCACGGCACGGCACGCTTAAAGCTGTAGTGGAAATGCGCCATACAGTAAGTGTAGAAAAGGGCCTTTTAGAGAGGGGGGCTCAAAAAGGAAGGTGCTAAAACGGAGCGTTTCAGACAAAAGGTGATAACAGGTATATTCAGACATACAGTATGAGAAAAAGAATGTGTTATTTAAACAGTGAAGCATGTTTAACATGTTCTGATAGATGCCTTAAATACAAGTATGAACCTGAAATTGAGCATTATGGGACTCCTTTAACTTGTGTTTCAACACCACAATGTGAATATATTACCTTAATATGCATATACAGCTGCATACATTTGGATTTCAGTGTCGAGGACAAACAGATGATGAGTCAGTATTATATAAAGTAAAAATGAGTGGGACAAGTATAAATCCTTGTAGATCATAAGTGGACAAGCAAAGGGCATATGAATGACGAGTATGTTCTCAGACAAATTGAGATCGGTAACAAAAGGTGTGATACTGAATATTCTTTCTACCTAGAAAAACAGGAGTAGCTACATTGTTAGATAATTGTTACACCTGTTCAGAATGGTATCACACCATTAAATAGCCATGTTTGGATCTCCTGTAACCCCCTGTGCATGTCTGAATATATGAGATGTTTTTTTTCATATATATTGTTCAACAAATTGGTTATCATTGCCACTGCCATGCATTAGGCGGGGCAAATATGGGCAAACTGCACCTACCCCCAAAATGATTAAGTAAAACACCTGCGTGATTAACGTTGTGGGTTGAAACAAAACAAGTGGTTTAGGTTAAGGCAACAATGCTACGTGTTTTTGTAGCAATAGATCATGTTTTGGGTTGAAATAAGTAGGGTTGATAGATAACTAAAATAGGTATTAAAATAAACTAAAAAGGAAAAATGATCTTTAAAAAAATCACAATATTGAGTTTTGGATTCATACGGGACATGAAGTAGTCTCCTTGGTAAAAGTGTTTACTGACCCTTTCATGCACCCCAACCAGGACCTCCTCCCAACATTTAGATTTGTATACTACAGTATATGACCTGACTGCTTTTATTACTTGGTCGTCTTGTATTGATATCAGTGATCAACCATGTGAAGATATGATAAAGGATTTCTGAACCTTCTAGTAGGTTCAGCAGGCCTCTTCTAACCCATAACTATGAAAACCCCTGATAACACACATCCAATCAGCTGATCACTTAAGGGAATGTCAGCCTTTTGTTAGTATCGTTGTGTGGCTCTTAAATGTGTAGGTGCTGTGTGTTTGTTGGTGTTGTGTGTGTCTATTTACTCTTTGACATGCTTTCGGCAGGGCACAGAGTTTCTCATGCAGGTGCCGGTGAGGATGTCTACGTTGTCGACGATGACGAAAGGTTTCTCCTCCAGTGTGACGATGGAGAGATGGTTTTCATCTGCATCCTCGTCCCCGTGGGAGTTATACCTCGGCCACACTGGGAACATCAGCGACAGCGTCCCGTTCTCCCAGCGGCCCATCTGTGTGTGCGGAAACACACACGCACACAAACACAAACACAAACACAAACAAAATCAGGGATCGCTATCTTAATTGAAGTGTTTTGACTGTTTAATTTCCGTGCTCTCATGCGTAACCACTGTGTTCATTTGTTACCTTCTCCCACTTCCTCTCACTATTCAGGACGATGACAACCAATTTGGGGTTGGCCTGGTAACCATCTGGAGTAAAGGATAAGTCACGGTCTTCATTCCACACATGCATCATGTGTCTGAAAACAAATGGAGAAAAACAGGGAGGAAGCTGTTATTTGTTTTGCATCAGTTTGAGTGCACAAGAGCAGATACATTTTAAATAACGAGTTAAGCACTCTATAATCACTGCAAGAGTATCCTCTTAAAATCAATGTTGTCTTCACCCACTGCGTGTGCATGCATGCCTGAGTGTGTGTGAGCATCCCTTTATGTGTAGGAGGGGGAAGAGTCAGAGGCCACATATCTCTCCCATCAACATTCTGCATTGATTTCTCCACAGATATACGCCTGAAAGACAAGCCACTGGTGCAACCAGGCTGCCCTCACTCTGTTACTCACTACAGTGATCTTTGCTGAAACATTTACACACTCGCGAAAGTGAAGCAGTGGAGAGGAGTAAATGAACCAGTATCACACACAGTGATATGGGATTAAGAATACATTCACTGACTCCAGTAAAACAATCTTCAGAAAGCGAGGCGTTTAGGACTGGAATGATAGCAGGATTCCCACTGGCGGAATGGAGGTCTGTCCGAGGAAGTTCACTAAAAAGACCAAATAACAAAAGCGACAGCAGTTGCCCAAAAAAGAAAACACTTATTCTAAGATGCCTTTTTTTCTGACTTATTACAAATGGTTTGATTCATTTTGACGCCCTGTCAAACACTGTTTGCATGGGTGACACTTCACAACTGAAATATCATCTGGCAAAAATAAAATATATAAACATATAAGCAGTCAAAGATTTAAAGCTTTACCTTTCCTTTACATATTTTTATTTCACACAATATTCGGCATATATACTGTATTTTCATGACTTATACATCTTACCATAATTTATATAAACACAGATTTGATGAATGAATTCAAACAATGCTTTAGGTATTCACAGATCAAAGCGTTAATATTCTAATGTAAGCAGGTCCAGGCACAGGGCCATGAGAGACTTGAGCCTGAACTCAAATACGGCAACAGAAAGTCAAGAAGCATTATGATTATTATTTGAGGGCTGTTTAGCAAGTGCCCTGCAGCTGAACAAAAACTATGATAATTGTGCTCTAATTCAAACAGGTGGGATTTGATGTTGTCTCATTTGCAGGAGAGGATTTAGAGTCGACACATACATAATGTTGTTGGGCAGTGGATTAGAGAGAGGTAAGTTAATCATCTGCTGGAAACAGGCCTGTGCTCTTTGGGAGCCGGCTCCACTCACACAGAGTAAAGAGTAAACAGTCAATACAAAGTCCCTGTCTCCCTCACAGGCTCTACAAAAACACAAACAGCTTGCCGTGGGTAAACCCTCTCAGCAAACACAAATAATTAAAGATAATCCTACAAAGGTTCACATAAGAGACACTTCTCTGCAACATAACTGAATGTGCCTAGGTTCAAATGCTTTAAGTGACATGTCTAGACAAATAGACATTTTTGTGTTTGAAAAGTCTTCATGGTGCGGCAGGTGATGCCCTTGTCACAGTGCATTTCTACAGCTGAACACATATGGCGGAAACACTGGTGCAGGCTATTCTGGGAAACTGCTGTCTCCTCCTATTTCAGGTTTGTTACAATTCTTTCTAAAAAAACGATTTTGATCTAAGCAGATGAGGCTGTTTTTGAGGCATGTAAAACAGGCGGATTATTCTTCATATATTCATATTTATAGTTGCATGTTTATTCATTGTGTGATCCCAAGTGATGTCAACAAAGCAAAGTGTACAGCTACATTAAAAAAGGGTTCAGTGATTTTAAAAGTACAGTATGCTAAATTATTTGCATTAACCCAGAAATGTAAGGCCGGTTTTAATAGCATCCTTAGCGGCGGCATTACAGAGAGAACCCTGCTATTATAAATGCCATCTTTAAAATGTGGGTCCTTTTACTCTGTACAGAATATTTCACTATTATTGAAGCACTCGGGTAGCCATTGTGTGAGCTCTTTCTAAAAGTATGAATAAACCCCTTCCCAAACCCTGTATTAGGGCAGGGAGCATCTTTTCAGAATAAAGTGACCGTTTAGGGGTTTGTATGGTACAGTGGTTCCATCAAATAGAATAACCTTTTATACATTTACTATCTAAATAAACCTGTAGTATTGTGAAGACCAAATAAGCTGTACTAGAGTCTGGGATATTAATCCCTGTCAGGCAAGAATGACAGGCAATCCAACAGGGTTGATAGAGTCTTTAAAGTGCCAGATTATGTTGTCCTATTCCTCTCCACCTCACAATGTTTATATGCACACTGCGGCAAGATTGTATCTAGACTAATGTATGCAGAATCCTGATCACAGTCTCTCCACTTCCAAATCAGGGAAGGGAAATCCAACCTGTCACTTTATTATAACAAAGATTGGCATGCAGTTGTTTTGACAAATATGCAAATTATATCTAATAAGTTGGTGAAACAAATGGGGTACCTCTGACAGACCTCAGTAGGAGATTAAACTATTTCAGAACCATCTTTTTCTTCCTGAGTTATATTGGATCAACCTGTCAACAACACCGGTATTGTATATGCTTTGATATATACTGTAATAGGCTAATAAGAGAGACATTTGATAATAAAGCCATTATGGTGAAAATCACTGTGGCTTTTATTCTAATGAGGCAGCTCATAAGTCAGCATAGATGTGCAGAGCCAAGCAACCTGACCTTCATGTATAAAGCCAGTTTAATTTAGATGTCTGAATTAATAATCATATTTTAGCCACTGAATGCCTCCTATTCAAAGTCGCACAAAAAACCCTGAAAGGCAGCAATGCCACTAACACATTATTAAATCATGGATTTTCAGAATGAATGTGCCAGCATGTGTGTCTCCCACATCTTTTTTGAAGGATTTTACTGTTTCCTCATCACAGAGACTTCGGAGAAGAGCACATTCTGGTATGAATGTGTGTGTGTGCACACAGAGACACACATACTAATTCATGCCACCTACAGAGCCACATAACCAGAAAAAGACAGAGAGAACAAAGCTAGCAAAAGCTGCTTTAATCCTGACTTAATGACGGTGAATCCAGTCATGTGAAGTAAGGTGCACGCACGGAAACACACATGAATACACACACATACAGCACTCGGGCCCAGTTATCACAGGGCAGCAACAACACAGAGGTTTGCCTGTACAGTAGTTCAATGTATTGTCTTTTGACTGGGGAGCAGAGTGAGCCCATACACCATGTACACAACAAGCTAATGGTGTTAAATGTCAGAAGACATCGCAGTGTTTAACACTACTGTCATCTCTGCTTTCCTTTCCCTTCTACCCCTCTCATTAGTACATTTAAAAGACTTATATAACACTGCTCAACACTCTACAAAGACAAACAGAGTTATGCAATCCCTTAGACCTTGAGCTCTTCACACTCTCTCACACACACACACACCTGCGCAGGGCACTGGGTGGCAGCTTCCCCGGGCTCCTGTCTGACGGTGTGCTGTAGCAGCTGCCCTGGGCCTCTGGCAGCTCCCCTTTCTCCCGAAGCATGGCGGTGGCTGCGGTGGAAATGATGCTAACGCCATCCCGCACCCGCGTGTCCAGAGGGTACTCCCAGTCATCGTAGGAGACGGAGATCATACCCAGAGGAAACATCTGAGAGGACAGATGAGGACATATTGTGTGAAAGATTCAATTAGATTTGTTTTAAGCATCCATATGTATCTCGTAAAGGTGTCAGCCAGTTGATTTATTGGTTTGGTGTGCCCGTTTCGCATTATTCATATCTGGTTATGAGAAAGGTGTGAATAGCCACAAACTGAATTGCTCATTCAGGTATGGCCTACATCTTAAAACAGGAAAAATGAAGCATTTGAGAAAAAAATGGTTCACGTTTCTTAATATCATTTTACTCAAACAGAATGAGTACAAATAGAAACATCTACTCTTGTTTATACATTTTAATTTCAATCCCAATGTGAATCAGTCCTTCTTCTTAAAGAAAGACAGAGGCCTAACAACCCAAAAAGAGACTTCAGAATGATGGAAAATACAAGAATAAACATTTGAGAGCCTTCTGAGTAAATGTAAGCACATATTGGATATTCTTTCAAATTTGAAAGTGAGGAGAACATTTGAGCTGATTGTAATTTGAATTATTCATACACATAAGACTATCCTATTCAGATAATAGCTACCTTGCTGTCCTACAGTTTCAGAGTGAATGTGTATGCAACGCTTGGCAAACATCCTATTAAGGAGCTGAGAAAATGTTTTCCGAAAGAGATGAATAAAAACAAAGCAGTAAACAAAAAATATGATACAATAGGAATTATTTGTTCCCAGTGAATATGAATTATCTCAATAATGTGTAAGGATTATGCTTATGGTTTTGTTGGGGAATCTTTGTTCACTTCGGGTTGGGTGAATGGATTGATACCATGTATGTATTTGTGTGAAAAAATAAGACAAATAGATGGTTAGCTTAGCCTGGTGCAAAGAAACATGGGGAAACAGCTAGCCTCCGAAAGTACCTAAATCTGCTTTCCAGCACCTTTAGAGGTCATTTTGGTAAAATATTGTATCTAATTTGTTCAATCCGAACAAAAAGAGTGTGAAAACGAGAGGTTTTGTGCTGGCTTTCTTGGTGGAGAGAAGTAACTGCCTTGAGTCTCGCTTGATCAAATAGAAACTGTAAGATAGTCGGGCACCCTGACAAATTGTCTTTTCTACAGAAAGGATTAAGCGAACAAGATATAAAGTGTTGCTAATTGAGCTTTAGAGAGGCTGGTATGCATATTTTGCCTCCGAAAAACAATTTCAATATCTATTTAACTCTGTATTTTATATTTCCTGTAGAGAATACAGGAGATCAAATATGACAGGAGAGGCAGCAGATGACCTGCAACGGCTTGGATTCAAAATCCCTGCTCTTGTCAAACCTCTCAAAAGTGGCCACCTGTTACTACACATGGGGCCTCACTACCTCGGGGGTGAAGTCTGGGTTGCCAGTGGTGAGGCTGGACACAATCCAAATGTAACCGGCTCCTATCAGGCCCAAGGATCGAGCTTCCTCCATTATATACCTGTCAAGGAACAGAGTGAGATAATTAATAAAGATTTGCTACAGAAAGGAAGACAGGAACAGCAGAAGAAAAGAAAAGACACTCACACAGCCTCATCCTTGGAGCAGTACAGCAGTATAACGGGACTCTGGATCCTCTTGAGGGCAATGTGTGATTTAGAGTTAGGGTCGCCGTCTACAGCATCAAGAGTCACCACACTCTGCAGGTCCCAGCGTACAAAGCTGCAACAAAACACCATTAAATAATGCACGGTACTTAATCCTGTCAGCTGCCGTAAATAAAGGTTGAAGATGAAAACAGAGTGTGTGTTTGTGGGGGAGTGTATTCATTATGTACCTGTGATCCACAGTGATCTTCAGTGTGCTGATGAAATCCTGGTACCCGGGGAACTTGGAAGTGACGATAGAAAATACATGCCAGTCATACTCCTCCATGATGGAGAGCATGAGCAGAGCCTCTTGCTGCAGAGCGGCACCGAACTGGAAGAACGTGGACTTCTCATCCTGCAACAACACACAGCAGCAGAGACAGTCAGCAGATTTGTCTGAGGAACTGAATTCAATTCAGAAAAGAACAAGAACAAAAAAAGAGCTGGAGTGAGTGAGTGCAAATCAGACTCAAAAACCCGGTGGAATTAAAACCATTTTCAATTTTGCAATCAGTGAGTCAGAACCGGAGAGATAAGAGAGAGAGTGTAAGTGCTAGAGAAACGAACGAGGGACAATGGGAAAGTGAGGAAGAGATACTGAGATTCAGTCAACAAGTGAGACTACACTGCAAGAGATTGACTGCTGGCAACAGGGGGGCCCTAATGGTGGGAGATAACTGCCTCATAACTCACACGGTTGATACACTTCAACCCAATACAAGTAGCTAATATAACAACAGCTGTGCATTGTCTCAAAACCCAAGCGAGCCAAATCCGAATGCTCAACCTGCTCGCTTATTCTGTCTGCTGATGTATTAATAAACTGTTGAAAATGAGTCATTAATGCTGAACATAATCTTCCTGTGGTACACTAACCGCAGAAGATATGGAGTCATTTTATAGCAGTCTCATTCAAAGCAGAGGATATCCTCTACAAACTGTGGCTCAAATGTTCCAGCATTTATTCACGATGCCACGTACAGTTAAATCATTTCGTCTCAGCATTTGAGGGAAACTGGGGGTCGGCCTGAGAGTGGGAGGCAGCAGCAAGCATTACCAAAACCAAAGCACATATTTAACAGAATGAAACCCAGCGTAAGTGTGAAATATGTTGCTAATGATTGCAGAATGTATGTTTGCATAAAGTGTAAGCTGAGTTTCTCCCCGGGGACACAACAAATAGACAGCGACACAGCCAATCAACCAGAGAGGAGAGAGGAGGAGCAGACAGGGAGAAAAAGAAAAGGCTACAGGGGGGAGTGAGAGGGAGAAAAATGTTCCAGTCTTGAGAGGGAGATTGAGATACCTGCTGCAGAAAGAGGTGGAAGAGAAGTGAGAGTCTCTGGAGAAAAGTTAAGAGAGATACAGTACGAACTTCAAACCTCCTCACAAGGTCCCTCCTGTTAAAACACACACACACACACACACACACACACACACACACACACACACACACACACACACACACACACACACACACACACACACACACACACACACACACACACACACACACACACACACACACACACACACACACACACACACACACACACACACACACACACACACACACACACACACACACACACACACACACACACACACACACACACACACACACACACACACACACACACACACACACACACACACACACACACACACACACACACACACACTCTCTGACACCCCTCTACAGAGGGCATCAAAGAGCGTGACACATTAAACTTCAAAGCCCTCATAAACACACATGGAGAATCAGCTGTCAGCTCCTGTCTCTGCCCCCGCCACCTCCACCTTCATGTGTGTGTAAGTGTATGTGCATGCGTTGGTGTGTGTGTGTAAAACCATAGTGTGCCTTTAGTGTCCCTCAGTTGAACAAAAAGCTCACAGCTCAGGCCATCACAGAAAAGAGGAAAAGAGAGAGGGTGAAATTGTTCTTCAAAAATATCTATCTCACTGTTTCCATCGGTGTGTTTGTGTGTGTGGCTTTATATTTGACTCAGAAGGAAACCTTTCTCCTCTGTGTGGCAACAGGCATGTCCTCAGTTGTATGCAGATAACAACACACAGATACAAACATGCATCCACACCAACTCACATGCAAGAGTCCAACCAACAGCACCATACAAATCAGTGTTTAAAAAACTAACTGTTGATTTTTTAAAGGAAAATTCCAATGAAGATCGGGAAGTGTCAGATTACATGTAACAAGATTACATTATTAGGATACAAAAACTGTATTCCCATTAAAGTTACATAAAAAAGGACAACATGTTATTAGATTATATAGACCACTTTTAAGAGGTAAAAACCGAGAGTGAGTGCACATTGATGATGTCTGGACTACTGATATCGCAATATCTATACAAAAAAAAAGCTTTTAATAGGTCAAGTATAGAACGTACTCTTATCTTTTTTTTTGTATGGCTTGGATTCAAGGACAGTTTAATAGTGCATTAGGTCAGAGAATAGTGTGTAACAGTTTTCTGACAGTATATTTGTATAACTACAGATCAGCTTTCTATAAAGCCAGATGGAGAAGCTACTAAAGGTAAAACTCACAAAGACAATGTAAATATTAAGCCACACCGCTGGGAATCTGCTCTTTGCTGAGGTAAGGGTATGATTTAAAGTCACCTTATTAAATGTACATTAGGTCAAGGCTGGACAAAAGTGTTGCCTGTCATGGATCAGAGTAAATTTATAACGGCACAGCCTCATACCGACTGCAGGGCATAACGATAGGACTAAGCATGATAGACTTAGGATATACAGGATATTTACAGTACATCTTAAAGGTGGGGTAGGTAATTTTGGAGAAACCAGCTCGAGTGCGCTAGAATTTGAAAGTAAACAACCGGAAAAAATCTGCCACTTCCTTACAGAGCCCCTCCTCCAACACACACACGAACGCGCACATGACCAATGAGGGCACGAGATAAGTTTGTGCACAGATGGAAGGCTGACAGGCAGGTAGGCCATCCAGTTATTTTAGCCGGGCCGGCTAAAATGATTCCACAGATGACATTTTTTTATGTATTTATTGTCAAAGCATTTAATATATTCATTGCTATCGGGATGTTAAGAGCATTCCATGGAATATAACAAATAGTGTTTCTGAAATAAATTACATACCCCACCTTTAAGACATTTTGAGTAACTATTTTTGCCATTCTCCTTATTTTTCTCTTCACAATATGTTTCACCTGAAGGTTTGTTTAAAACTTGTATGATTATGCGGCTATTATATAATAAGCTGGATTCATTGATCAAGCAAAAATGCCAAACATTTGCTGCTTCATGAATATGATGATGTGTTGCTCTTTACTGCTGCCTTGGGTTTGGGATTGCTAGTTAGACAAAACACACATTTTTGAAAATGTCATCTTGCACTGTGGGGATTTTACAAATTAAATGAATACCAACATCGATTTTTATATCAATAAAGTAAGCCTAATACAAACATACATTATCTTGCCTTCAACTACATGTGCCCACTGAGGAGCCACATCAGGTGGTAAAAAGTGAGGGTACATCATAAACAGTTACTAATAACCCAAAATGGTGCTCAACAAAAAAACAGCCAATTAAAAAGTGAGATTGTAACAAATAGCATACACTGAGGTGCTGACAAGATGAAGATGTTGCAGAGGGTGGTACTACATGTCATACACACTCATAACATGCTTTTAACATTTACACCTTTATTATTAATGAATATATTATTTAAGCTCTCAGTGGACTTTTTCACACATTTCCTTTTGAATACCTCCTCAATCTGAGGAGCAGAGGAGATGATGTAAGAGCAGATGAGAGGAAAGGATGGAAGGCAAGTGGGGAATTCAGAATGAGTCTTTTAAGAAGACTGAGAAGTGGAGGGGGGGGGGGGGGGGGGCGACGATAGTTACTGCTGGTTGCTGAATTATAAAGGATAAAAAGAGACGTTGACACAGACCTGCATCTTCTCATCAAATCACACAAGTCCACCATGAAGCTCACATATGAATAATGCACAAATACCACACACACACACACACACACACACACACACACACACACACACACACTATAGCCCACATACCGTACCTAGAGATTTACTGATGACATTGTGCATCAATTATACAAATATAGTGAACTTCATGTACAGTTTCAACTACACCCACACGCATGCACACAGCGCACATACACACACACAAATGGTCATGTGAACATGCACAAAGGCCCCTCAAAATATATCTTTACTCTTAAGCCGGCATACCATTAAATAATAAACCACCAAGAAAAGCATCTCACTTTTATATCCCCCCTCACACACACACACACACACACACACACACACTCACACACACGTGTCAAATTTCATTATTGTTTACAGCAATCAGATGAAGAAAGTACGAAGTGTGGGGAGAGTTGTACAGATTCAGGCTAATGAGAAAGGAACTGACACATTTCTAGAAATCGTTGTGAAACAATATCATGTGGGATGCATGAGGAGGAGCTGAGTCCCACACGTAGTGAAGGTGGATAAAAAGAGAAAATAAGCAGACAAAAGACAGGGAACAATAATAGTAAAGCTGGTAGAGCAGATGACATTGGGCAGCACAAAAGAAGAGGATATAGCTAGTGTGCAGAATAATTAAAATAGATGGGGGTAAGGAGGAAGATGGTGATGAGGCCAGCAATGTGCAATATTAATATTTAATGCAGTAGGTCAGTTAGGATCGCGCAGCCACATTAAGTTGGCCTGACAAAGTACGGCCTCCAGATGCTGCCAAGTACCATCCTACTTAAGACTGCACAAAAGTGCAAACAAACTAACATAGCAAATAAGTTCTGTGTCAACAAACTGATGAGTGCAAGGGTCATAGAAAAAAAGACACATCAGTACTTCTTATGCAAATTATATTCTGCCCACAGCTGAGTTGTAGTGAGAAACAACATAATTTTAGCCTGGAGAATTAAATATTAAAAATCATCGGCTGCACAGAGCAAAACAAATGAAAATCAAAGTAGCCGAGACTTCAGGCACAGGTAACACCCTGATTTACTATACACCAGGGGTTTTCAAAGTGTGGGAAGGTGAGCCTCCCCTCAGAGAATATAAGAACAGCCGCGCCCCCCCCTCCCAATTATTATTGCTATTATTATTATTATTATTATTGTTGTTGCTATAATGCAGGGGTATTATTATCCAGTAGAATGCCCTTACCTACTGGCCTAGTTAAATCAAAGTGGTTACTTATTTTGTCTGGGCAGTGTAGTTTTACACACCATCTTATTTGACTTTCTCAGGGCAGACCCCCACAAAGAAAAAAATATATGTACACACGTAAGGTCATCATCTTAACAGTTTTTAATGCTCAAGTCATCCGTGAGCAGAGCATCAAGTTGGCATGCCTATTACAGCTGAATGCGGCGATTACCATCTTGTTCAGCAAAACGCCTCACAAACGTATTAACATCCAAAGCTTTAGTGCGTTTTGATTCAATGCTGAGTACAGCCAAACTTGACAGTCTCTTCTCTGTCATTGTAGACCGCAAATACCTTATTCCTTCCGTGTACTTGGGTCCGAATGCTTCTCGTTTTCTGCCGCCCGTTCAAATGAAATCGCCGCCAATCACATTTCCTCGCTCGCGCCAGGGTTACAAGGCTCGCGTCTTGTGCTGCATTCACTTGCACTCGGACATCAGGGATTTTCTCTGATAAATGTCCGATGAGCCACAACTTTTATTTCAAAACAAAGCTGCCAACTGGGGTGGCCAGACGCTGTCTCCTCTCTCACTTTAGGTAACTTCACTAAAAATCGATCCATGTTGCCGCTCGCATAAAGTTAGCTGAAGTTAACGAGCTAGATTTCATTGTTTCTCTTTATTTTTTTCTCACGCTGCGCCTCCCCTGAAGCTCTCTGGCGCCCCCCAGGGGAGGCGCGCCTCACACTTTGAAAACCGCTGCTATACACCATTACATTTAAGATTATGCATGAGATCTCTAGAAAGCACATTTGAAATCAAGGTTATGATACAGTTATAGAAATGTCCTGTCCAAAGTATGAAAGTTATGTGAATATGTTCCACCAAGGTGAACATAAAATAATAAAATCACAGTTGAACTTCAGGTCATGGACGTCTAGTTGCGGAACCAAGCGGATATTTTCATGGGATTTTTTTTAGAAGGTGACTGAGAAAGGCAAATCATTATCTGTCTAAAACATAAAGGACTGCAGCTTTTAAAGGTGGTTTACTGTGTTCAAAAATACAATACTGTCAGATTATGTAGAATAGACAGTAAAATATTTAAATACAATTGTATTTGTGCCATTTCTTATCTAAAAAGTCTTTAATAAAAAGGTGTTGCAAAAAGATGGGTGGCCGTTATCAAAGTTTTATCTAGGTTTCCTTGTATTAATAACACTGAGGATTGCATTACGTTTCCATATAGTGGCATTGCTTATTTGGACACTTAAATGTAACACTGCCATCCCTTACATTTTTATTAACTTTCCTTATATTACAAGTCAAGACGTATGCCCTGAAAAATGATAGTGTGTTGAAAAAGATCAGACCAGTGTATCACAGAATAGCATCGGAGAGTATCTTAATACCAGTTGTAGTAGTCAAACATGTGATGCTATCTTTAGTACATGACCTGAAACAAGATTAGAGCATGTGGGGTGATAGACAGCCTATGTTTCTAGTAGGGCTGCTCAATTAATCGTATTTTAATCGCAATTACGATTATGGCTTGCAACGATTACGAAAACAACGTAATCGAAATAAAACGATTATTTTTTTATTATTAAAAAATTTGACTTTATGTCATGGTGCATACATAAAATATAAAAAACAAGAAATCTAATATAAAACACAAAATCTTTTACACCGTAATAAAATAAAATACAGTTAAATAACAATACAAATTAAATAAAGCAGTAATTTACATGGAAATAGAATGCTATGAATGAATTTTAGAATACAAACTATGAAATGTGAAATAAGAATATGTGCATCTAGGAGTATGAACATTGTGTGCATTAATGTAATGCATATAGTCTATGATGTGTCAATTATTGACCCAAATAATCGAGATTATGATTTTTGCCATAATCGAGCAGCCCTAGTTTCTAGTATTTAAAATATTCATAAAATCCAGGCAAAGCAAGGTTACCTCGGGTATTACAGCGGATATTTTTGTAAGCTAAATTCCATCTGGCAATGTTGGACCTTATCAGTGTAATTAGGATTAATTGAACAATGTAGATCTGTTAGAGTGAGGAAAGTTAGTCACACTTAAAAAGGGCATGTAAAACTGCACTAACAAGCAACACTGATAGACAGACACATTTTTTGCTGCAGCATAATTCTGTGTAAATTCTCAGCAGATGTTCTGCAAACCCTAGTGCTAACAAACACTGCTCTAAATCCGTCCACTAACAAATAATTAGCTCAGGAAAGCCACTTACAAACAGTAGAAAGGAAGCCGTTGTCATTTGACCAGCATCCGAAGTAGCATCCAGAATATCCAGAGAAAGACAGAGAAGGGCTGTTTATGTTTAAAAAGCTCCTGTTTGCCATTAGGAGTTATACATGGTAAAGAGAAATACCAAGCAATAACAGGTTTTGACCGGTCAAAGTATATTTGAGTAGGCATATGGAGACTATATTGAATCTTGCCTTTTCGTAAGAGCTATTGTGAATGGGTGGGAATAGAGTGATATAATGTGACAGGTATTGAAAGTATTTTGGCACAAAAAGAAACCTACACATAAACATTGATTTCTTGGTGTTTTAATTATTCTACGATTTCAGGAACAAGAAAACTGTTTTGTATCAGCTTGATAGTCAAACGTGTAACATCAAACAGCATTCTTTGAACGTAGCTGAGAGCTGTGAACAGGGACAGCAACGTCGACAACCTCCACAGCAGAGACATTGCATAACAAATTATCTTGACACTAACAGAATGTAAAGGCTGGTCCATCAATAGCTAACAAGCAGCGGCCCCTCAAGAACTGAAAGCTCTTCAGTTTAAGAACACAGAGACAGGTCCCAAAGCCCACATCCACTATCCGAACATATACTTTCTACATCCCCAGGATTGACAGAGCTATAGCATTTAGCATGCAGACATCGGCTCCCAATGCCAACAAAGGCTACTTTAGTATTTAACAAGAGGTAAGTCCCAATGCTTAAGTCTACTGTAGTATTTAACAGCCTCACACTCCCCAGGCAAACACAGAATAGCATTTAACACGGAGCAGAGCCCCCAAGCTAGCAAAGGCTAGCTCAGACTAGTGAAGCATTAGATCTCACCGCTAACTTTGACAAGCATGTAATGGACAGCGTTGCGGCCATGGACTGAGAAACAGCGAACAGCATTACGACACAACCTCAGAATGGAATATGGGACTTAAATGCAGCACGTCTCCTGACACTTGGAAAAACATGTTCCTGCTCCGACCAAACACTTACTTTTTCCCACAGAAAAGTTTAAAGAGTCTTAAGTTATTTTGCTTCGGAGATATCCAGCACTCTCAGTCAAGCGGACTTTCTGGATAGGTCGGTATTTCGGTAGAGTTGTTACTGCGTGACAGAAAGTGATGGAAGCAAAGTAGAAAATACCTCTCTCAAAAACAGTGATGGGTTTTTATGGACATGGTTGGTAATGCAAAGAATATAAAAGTATACTGCTTTTATACTCAATTGTTGGCACAAAAATGCTCAAGGCAGCACATCCCACAAATGAATGAAGAATCTGGATGAAAGGATTTGAATCAGACGAATCTGAGATTTTTATTTGACAATTTATACTTTGGAAAACATGATTTATGGTTTAAAAAGGTATGTTGTGTTTCAATTGTCATGTGCAATTCCAAATACTTTTCCCAAGAAATAAAAATCAAAGTGTGCAGGTTATTATTTATCTGAGCTTTTTTTCTTGAATAAGAAACTGATTTCATAATATACAACATTAATTATAGGATAGAGGTCCCATACATTCCTTTTATGTTCAAGTTTGGATTTGTATGTCCGAAAGGTAAGATTTTTCAATCTTCCATTAACCAATTCAATCTGAACAAATTCACTATCGTTTTTTATAAATTGGACACTTTCCAGTCATCACTTGTTGACTATAAAATGAAATGCTTAAAACACAAGTTCCTGAAATTGCACAACTCAAACTTCCCTATTGCCAAAAAGTGGAATTCACACCACACTGTGTTCGGAGAGTTACTATAAATTCATTACTATCAAAATGTGAGCCCTCAATACTCGATAGGTTTTTGGTTAGAGTGAAAATTGTTCTTTTGCTTAATAGATTCAGATCTTTATTGCCTTGTTATGCCTCCATAGAGAGTTAACCTCTCATCGAGACACTTCATTTGTGTCTAGGATGTGCTGCTGTGAGCATTTTTTGTGCAAAACATTTAAGTGGAATTCTAGTTACATTTTTTCCCCATTGCTATTAATGTCCATAAAAACTGAGAACCCACCGCTGCCTCTGCCACAGAGGAACTAATACACTCTAATTATCTCAGAAAAGTCATAAACTCACATTTGTTTTCCAAAATCCATTAAAAACAGCTTGCAGACATATTGCTGCCTTGAGAACGAACAGCCATCCATCATACTGTACCCACGTAATATATTTATTTCCTGTCAGCGTGTCATTTGAAAATCTTTACAACCTTTGTCTGTATTTTTTTTGTGTTGCAAAAACCAATGATCAGATACTAATACGTGATGAGATTATCAGGAGATTAGTGATTTGTTAATCCAGTGTCACACTCCTGGTAACGCGTCAGATATATGTTTACAGAGATTAAACCAGGTAGAAAATGTATTTCCAGATAACCTTATAATCAGTGAGTGGATGGTCAATTGTAGTGAAAATTAGTATAAAAACACATATTTATATATTTGTGTGTGTGAAGTGTTGATACTTCAGAGTATATTGAATGAAAAAGGGAAACTGGTAAATAAACAATAATTACTGTAGAGTAAATAGAGAGCAGTTGTCAGACACTGAGAAATAAATCATACAAATATGCAAGAGAAAAAGCCTAATTTGAGGCTTTGACTGAGAAGCAAAAACACACATTTAAAAAAAAAAAAAAGATTAAATAAGCAAAGCTTACTAATGCAGATTTTATAAACACCATCAAGCCTAATCAGGACAGCAACAAAGCTTTCTTGTGTTTGGATTGATCAAAATGTAAACTTGAGCACGATAAAAGAACCAGTCAGGTTAATGTTCTCATTTATACGGCACGTTTTTGATAAATAACCTATGGAAAAGGAGACGTGGTTTTGAGCTGCATTTAAAAAACACTTTGTGTGTGTTCCAAGAAACAATCCATCAAGTATGCCCTTTAAATCAGGAGCCATACTCTGCACTGCTGACTCTCTCACATATGCTGCTGCATCAGCGTGTGAAGAATCAACTAGAATATTACGAAGAAAAGACGTAATTATGTGGAGGACGGAAAATAGATTTCTAGCAGAACTTCAACAAAGCACGTTTTATAGGATGGCAGAAGTAAGCTTGCTGAGCTCCGGTAGTTAAATGTGTCTCCTGAGTGGTAGCCGATGGTTGTGTGCTCGGCTGGTCCTGCCTATCCAAGTGTCAGAGTGCGGCTCACGGCAGAGGCTAATCACAACACCTGTTTAGAGGAGATTACTGCAGGATCCGCCAGAATGCTGAGAGGCCTCTGCTTTATTAAAAGTGAAGTGTCTGTCCAGGCTGTGACATCTGCACACACACACACACACACACACACACACATATACCCACACACCTACATACACACACATGCATCTGTGTGGCAGAAAGAGAATAGGAGGCACGCGGCTGTATGTGTGAGTGCTGTTAGAGTAATAATAATGGTTTGACTTATAGAGCTTCAGAGAGAAAGAGATGTTTCATCACCCTACATGGAAAATTAATGACACAGCCAACCCTATTCCTCCTCGGTTTCTCTCTTCCCCCACCGGTGAATGAATTTAAAACAGCTCAAGAACTGAGCAGGACCCAGCATCCTTCTCCCTGCTCTGTCAGCCTTCATTGGCAAATCAAAGAATAACCAGTTTGATATTTATAGCCGAAGTGCCTTTGGGTGAAAAAAATCCCACTCTCACTCTCTTTCTCTTTCACTGTCTCTCTCAACCCACTGACGGTGACTCTGTTGGACTTTGGAAACCTTAGGCCTGGTGTAAAAATGGCACCAAGCGGTGAGTCAGCCCATCCCAGTTGACTACCTCAGCTTTGTTGATTGCTGGACCTGGCTAAGCAGGCCAAGTGCCTCAGGTGTGAGAACAGGACAGCCAGTCGGAGATGAGGTCAGGGCACTTCTCCAGTGCCACTGCAAAACAAAGGAATCTGTCTGGTGTAGAAATACCACGAGCCAGAAGATTAATTAGACAATTCACAGTCTTTTAGCTTTTAGAGAAGAGCTGCAGGCCCTGCTGAATACTTAAACATTGGTTTATCCCTGTTTTGGTTAAAATTACATTAGCCCAGTGTTTTATAAGTAAGCTGTTGACAGCAGAGGCATAATGTTTACTAAATACCACAGAAGAAGTTTATACAATGACACAGGCTTCCAGAGGGCATGGTCGATGGGCGCAGGGTGAATTCTGGGAGGAACGCTGAAAAGTTTTTGCAGAGATTGTTTGCGGGGAGAAAGGAGGGGGGTTAAACAATTCACTAATTCTGCAGAGGAAAGAAAAACGGTAGCTGAAGGGGGATTCATTCATTATATATAAGCCTTACTCAGGTCTGTGTAAGCCTTTTTATACCAAAAACACTCCCACGACACTATTGTGCACTCGCTCTCGCTTTTTGGAATACACACATAAAAATCGTGTTGCTACGTTTATTCAAACAGGCGTTAATCCTCTCATTCCCACCGTTGCTAAATTTGCGCTACTGTTTCCCCAATTTAACTCCACCACTGGTCTCCTCTCTTCCCCATCTCCCCCTGCTCCTCTCTCCTCCCCATCTCTTCTCTCTCTCCTCCCCGTCTCCCCCCTCCTCTCTCCTCCCCTCCCCAGTACAGCCACTTGTTCTCATCGCTTTTGTTCACACGACAGTCGCCATCCACTGTTACCATGGCAAATCAATGGTCAGTCTACAGATGGGAGCAGATTCATTGCGCACAAACTGGCACACACACACACACACACAGTGTTTGCTTCCCGCTTTGGCATTCCACCACACTGGTAATGGATAGGTGTTGATGTTCAGCATGGTTGAGTGCACACAGGCAGATGTGTGTGTGTGTGTGTGTGCGTGTGTGTGTGGATGTATGTGTATGTGGTCAAAGATCAGATAAGTAAATCTATTTCCTTTACTAATTAAAGGAAGGCAGTGCTCGCCAAGGAAAAGAGAGCATACCGAATGTTAGGGCAGGGTGTGTTAGAAGTGACACACACACACACACACACACACACACACACACACACACACACACACACACACACACACACACACACACACACACACACACACACACACACACACACACACACACACACACACACACACACACACACACACACACACACACACACACACACACACACACACACACACACACACACACACACACACGGCGTGTATATTATTTCTGCTGTGCATCCGTGGGGGTGGGTTGTATGTGTATAGATGTGTTTGTCCATCAGTGTACGTTCACAAAGTTAGAGTTAGAGCAGCTACATGGCAGATGCTTCAAGCCAGTGGCTATTAGACAGCAGAGCAGAGATAATAGGCTATGGCTGCCATTACCTACTACGCCCTATTAGCCAGTACCCAACCTGGAGACAAACAGACAGACACACACACACACACACACACACGGGGTGTACTTGCGCGCATGTATTTTTATATTCTGTATCTGTGGGTGTGCATGAGTGCGCTCTATTGGGCAGTGCAAGCTTGGAGAGATAGATGAGAGGAGAAGGGAGGAGGCAGGAGCGATAGAGAGGAAGGATGGAAGGGCTAATTTACCAGGCCTCCTATTAGATCTTTTCCAGATGGGGAGGGGAGGCCAGGCAAGACTGGGAGAACGGGAGGAAGTAGAGGAAGTGCTAACACATTCAGAAAACAAAAGTGCATTACAGTCCATGTAAGCAAGAAGATGAGCTGATAAGTGACAGGGAGAGTGGATGGGAGGCAGGGTAGAGTGACAGAGAGGGAGACTAAGAGAAAAAAAGAGAGATATGCAAGAAAAACCCCTCCATGTGACATTCAATAATAAAGAAACAAGAGACACCTCAGTTCCAATATCTGACTGTCTCCGTTGACGTTTCCTGGTGTGCATGCGTGTGCTGAGGAGAGTGCGAGTGTGACACATATCACATGCCGGCTCTCTATATCCATCTGTCTATCCATCCACCCCTCCTTCCATCCTTCTGTCACCAGCCGGTTTGATGCTGCAGTTCTCCGTGCAGACTTTGCCAACGCGGCTGCTCGAGTGGAGAGTCGCGCAGATCAGGACGGAGGCTCTAGTGCTGCTGACTGGGGGGTTACTCCACAGAGCCGCATAGAGAGGGGGGATTTGGTGGGGTGGGGGGATTTAGTGATGACAAGGATGATCAGGCACTGTTCACTTCACATCCCCTTCCTCCCTCTCTCTGCCTCCCTTCCTGCTCAAGACTCTTTACAGAAGTTTGAGCCACTGGGAGATCATTAGCACATGATCAAACCCCAACACTCACTGTCCACACACACACTCACTGTCCACACACACACTCACTGTCCACACACACACACACACACACACACACTGTCCACACACACACACACTGTCCACACACACACACACACACTGTACACACACACACACACACACTGTACACACACACACACACACACACACACACACCACACACAAACACACACACACACACACACACACACACACACACACACACACACACACACACACACACACACACACACACACACACACACACACACACACACACACACACACACACACACACACACACACACACACACACACACACACACACACACACACACACACACACACACACACACACACACACACACACACACACACACACACACACTTAGAGAAAGAGTACACAGACCACACACACCCACACAAAATAAAGAAATGGGGGCACAAAGAAGAGCACTGCAGCTTGAAATCCAAAACACAGAGCAAGGGAGACAGTGTGTACCCTTGTGTGTGTGTGTGTGTGTGCATACGTACGTGTGTTTGTGTTTGTGTGTTTGTGTGGATGTGTGGATGGGAGGTGTATTCAAAAGCAGTCGAATGAGATTTTGGGGAGAAAAAGGATTCATTGAGCATTATTTCTTCATTTGAAGAGGGACAAAAACTGTCTGAACCCCCTAATCTGAAACAGAAAACACACATTTACTTCAACAGACTTGACAGACGTGTGCGCACACACTTCGCCACATGCACACAAACTGAGCCTCCGCCCACACATCACAAGCCCATTCAATGACTCCCAGCAGCCTTTCTCTCCTACACTGTTTCTAGCACACAGATAAAGAAGTTGTATTCACACACATGCACGCAGAACTTATATTCTTCTCTCCCGCTTTCTAGACAAATGCATTCATGCATGCACGTACATGCACTGCAGCACCCAGAGACACACACACACAGTCACAGTCAGTCTCTCCATCAGGAGTGTGTTGAATTATTCAGTCTAAGGGAAGTACACAAGACTGTTAGGAGTGTATTCAGCACTGGCCTCAGGGCCGGCCTCTGCTCTAAAAGCATGATGTCAGTCAGCTTTCTCCTCCTGACCCTCGCCTCATTCTTTTTACCCGTCGCCTTTTAAACCATCTCCCCCTTGCTATCATTAGATGGTTACATTTGGCTTTGATGGAACATTTGATGCTTAATTGAGTCAAGAAAAAATATGTGTTTATCCAACCAAGCATATGTGCACAAAAATAAAAAGGTTTAAGGAGAAGTTTAAATAGTAATAAGAGTTGTCATGCTTTAAAAGTTTATTACAAACTGTCAGACTAGCCATGCACATTTTTTCTTTCCACTTCTTTCTCTCCTAATCTCTACCTCATTCGTTCCATCTCATCCTTTTTTTCAACCCTCGCTCCCCTTCCTTCTGCAGGTTTGCCAGCTGTTCTGCTGATCCACCGAAGCCTCCCTCAGATGTAGGTCACTCTCTCAATTAAGGCAATTAGCAGAAGCCGGGCGAGACTGAGAAAGAGCCGCTCTCATTACAGCAACAGGAGCCATAGACCCGCATCACAAGCATAGCACTTAACACTCCACTTGGCACCTGCATTAGCCCTGCCTAGCGCCAATCTGCCAGTTTTGGCGCTAGGTAAGAATTAACTTGTTCTAGCACTGAATGTGCCCCCTACTGAAGCAACGAAGCACGCCGTTTAAAACAATAACAGTATTCAAACTAGATTAGTTTTACGCTGTGCATGATTTCACGGATCGTTTAAAGGATAAAGAATCCCCGCTCATAGCCGCAATTTGAATTTCCCTGATCTTCTCTGGTCTGTCATAACTGCACAACTTTTACGTAAGAAAACCTCAGAAAACTCATCACTGCGGAGAGGAGAGAGTTACACCTCACGGAAGCGATGCTTGTCTTTGAGGTCAAGCATCTTTCCGCCTCCAGTACATGTATAATGACAATCTGCTGGCTGCCACACAGGAAACCCATTATTCAGATTATGGTGGTGTCACTTTGAACTGCATTGCTATTATCAGATGACATTTGAGTGTGTTGTTCCTGTATCATTTTTCTTTTTACATTTTCCATATACGCTCCACCAAGGCTGAGTTAATACACTTTTTTATATTGTTTTGTTACACACACTGTTCCTAAAGGTCAAAAATAAACTTCAAAACAGACACATGAACACATGAACTGTCAAGAATTAAAACTATATAGTAGTCTGGTAATACCAATAACAGAATAGAGCATTGAAACTAATCACACGTGGAGAGGAGATAGTTGGACATGTGATGTCAGCATCTGCAGTGTGCTGATCTGTAATGCAATCTTTTCGGATGTGTCAGGCTTGTAGCACCGCCGGCCATCATTAATTGGCTGCACTCGTGTAGGCCTCCCTCAGATTAGTCCAATCCAAATCTTCTGCTAGCTAACCTCGTACCAATAACAGCTGATTAGTCCTGGTCTGGAGAACAATGTTCTGGGATGCATCACCATCAGCGAGCCCAGCAACACCTCTGGCCATCATTAAACTGCTGCAGCGAGGTAGGTCATTTTGTTCCATATTGCTCATATGCTCCACACACTCACACACAATAACACACTTCTGGGGTGCAATTAATAATGGTTTAATTATGTTTATGACATCACATGTTCACGTAATTATGATACATTTCTTTCCTCCGAACTGATTTATATAAAAAAAATTGCAATAGTGCAGCTCAGCTATTAGGTCTGTTGAAATGTAAATGTTTTAAATTACCCACACAAAAGTAATTACTACTTAAACCTCTTTTGTCCAATACTGAATAAGTAATACTGGGCAACGGGACATTAAGCTGAGGAAGTACGTTTGCACTGTGTATATTTCACGTGGTTGGCGGTGTTATTCTATACACGACACAGCAATTACCATTCTGTCTATGCAGCTTTAGTTTAGGCTTAGCGACTATAGAATAAGCCATTTAATTGTATTTGGTGCCTTGAGTCTATTTGCAAGTCTGGATCATTACCGACATTATCCTCTTTGCTGTGGGACCAATTTAAATATTTTCTCACTGTCACAATGTGGACTTAATATTACATTATTGGGAGATGTTGAGTCAGCAGGTCAGCAGAAGTATTGGGGAGCGAGGAACAGGTTTAACCAGGGGCGTTTCCTGGACCTGGAAACATTAGGGGCTTAGCCCACAGTGGCGGCGTTAGATATTTTATTTTGGGGGTAGCTTCACGTTTCATAGAGGGTGCTCAAACATGTAGGGTTTCCCATTAAGGTACCGGGCGCTACAGTTGAATTTTCATACAGTACAGAACAGTATACCCGCAACTCTTACAATGAAAGCTCGATAATCAGCTCAGGGCATATAGGTGTAAGCAGGGGTAAAGTGCTATTTTTTATAAGTGGCGGGCGGACGTCACCTCCTCTAGGGGGGTCCAGGAAGATTTTTTTTTAAATATTGAAGTTAAAAGCATCAATCTGGTGCACTTTGAGAGCAAAATTAAGAGATCTATGGATACATCTCTCAACACCCATTTGAAACAGAACTGTAAACAGATTTTCTTTTTCTTTATGGATATTTTACTAATCACTCCCCTTTTAAACTCTATTCTTGTTTTACTGTCATATAGTATTTCATAACTGTTTTTCATTTATTCTCTTATTTTTTTTATAACTATAATGATCATATGAAGGTGTGCCTCGGAAATAATCTTTTGAATAATTCGTGACCAAACCGTTTGAGACCCACTGAGATAGCTTAGACCAGTGTTTCTCAAACTTTTTCATACCAAGGACCGCTTAACCAATAAAAAAACACTCGCAGACCACCTAACTCCACAAATATCCAAAATCACATCGTTTTTCTAGAACAGATTACAAATCGCCTGAAAACTGTACAAACAAGTGGCAACATGTGTGATGAAGGTGTTGCGCTGGGCTATATCATGCAATCGAAAGTGAAACTTAAGCTCGCTCCATTGCGGAGATATTTCCGTGAGAGTGCGGAAAACTTAAATGTATTTATTTATTTCAAATGTGAAATTTTACCAATATACTCACGGACCACCAGTGGTCCGCGGACCACACTTTGAGAAGCACTGGCTTAGACTAAAGTTAACTATCTAAACACTCAGAGAGTCCTTTAGCTCACCTGAGTCTCTCAGTCTGACAGGAGAGGACTCTCCTCTAGCAGCTTGTTGTGGAAACAGCTCCTTATGTCCGTTAGTGCAGCTAGCTAGCTAACCAGATGCTAACAACACGGTCCCTGCTGGCACCGGTGCGCTCTCTCTCTCTCACTCGCTCAATCACAATAAATGTGCTATTACCACACACACACAGAGCCGAGCTTGAATGACACAAGCACACGTTTATTTCCATGCAACTCTTTGTTTGGTCTGGTGTCTTGCCTCTGTTGCATTCACTGAACACAGGAAATTACAATCCTGCCGTCCTCTCTAGTGTCATGATGAGGTGCAGGTAAAGCACGGTTATATTATTGAGGGAGAATTGTCCGGGGCTACAGAAAAAACATTCGGGGCATCCCAGGCCAGGCGACGCTACTGGGTTTAACCATTTTGTTGAATATGCCTTGACTTTATTGTCATGGTTTTTTTGTACTGTAAGAAGTGTATGGCATCGTTTTGTGGGCTGTGTTTAAAACCAAAAAGCGTTTTCTATTGATAGTAACTTGGCTTTTCCAACATGGTGGGTTTGTGCAGGGTGTCCAATTATTAGTTTGCAGTGTTTTATCTTCATCACACTAGCAGCTCACTTGGAACCTGAGCTGAAGCACCACATACTACATGCTACCCACATATTTTGCAAATGGAAAAAAAAAGAAAGAAGAGATTTAGTTAAGTGCAGTTATGTTGTATCATGCAGTGGAAATGTGGCATAAGACACCTTATAAAGTAATCTTTGGAAGGTGACAAGGTAAAAGGATTTAAACCAAAATATGAAACTATATACTACCGATTGGCAGAGTGAGGTTGAAGTCTCTGTCTCACTTAAGATGTTGATGTTTAATATGTCGAGGTTGAAAGCAAATTAAAAAAGCGTCTGGTAGAATTAGCTGTTGTGCGTGTGAGCACAACCGATCTGAGATCTGCTGTTTGGCAGTGATGAGCTGCTGCAGTATCTTTACACTATTAATCATCTTCTGCATGACTAACACTGATGGTGTCATGCAAGTACAGCCCAAGACAGGCCACACACACACACACACACACACACACACACACACACACACACACACACACACACACACACACACCACACACACACACACACACACACACACACACACACACACACACACACACACACACACACACACACACACACACACACACACACACACACACACACACACACACACACACACACACACACCACACACACACACACACACACACACACACACACACACACACACACACACACACACACACACACACACACACACACACACACACACACACACACACACACACACACATTTCTCTCTCACTCTTGTTCTTTCTCTCTTTCATCCACTCAAATCGCCTCGTACTTAACTGTTACCATATATGGTTCAATTATTCTACAAGCCTTCTCAATCACCTCTCTTTCTCTCCACGCTTCCTCTCTCTCTGCTCTCTCTTCCTCTTGAACATCTAATATCACTGTGATCATCTGTGGTTTCTCCATCTTTCTCTTTCTCCCTCTCTCTTCCCCCATGTGTCCCCCTCTCTTCCCCTTTGTCTCCCTCATCATTCCTCTTGCTACTGTTATTGCCTCCCTCATCCTCTCCCTTTCTCTTTCCCTCTCCCTCTCTGATCTGTTCTGAGAGTGTTATTTATACAGCAACAACCCACGCAGAGTAGAGCAGAGCAGAGCAGAGCAGGGATGGGAGTTTGACTTACCAAAGTGGGCATCACCTCAGAAACACAACAAAACTATTCTCTCCTTTACTCCATCTTTCCTTACACCGCTCCGGTTCTGTCTCTTTATCTCATCATAACTTCACTGTTCATACTTTCTGATTGGGACTACGGATGGAAACTAGCTCAAAGCTAAAATCCGGCATGTTTACGTTTTTAAAGCATTATTTGTTTTAAATGTTCATCAATGTGCACTGTCCCTCGTCAAATAAACGATTGATTGAGGCAGCGCACAACATATTTAATAGTTCAATAGCAGGCAGCAGCTGAAATGGAGGATTGAGCATCAGCTGCAGATCCACTGCTGACTGAGGAGATGAAAAAGTAAAATATTAAACATACTAAATTCAACAAGGAATGCTAAGCATCCTTACTAATAAAGGATGCAATATGGAATAGTGTAGGGTTAATGTGAATATATATGTAAATAAACACTCATAAAATAATATTAAAAGGGTTGTATTTGAAAGCATCTTTCATGTTATCGGAAAAAAAAATGGCTTTGTCATTTTCTGTCATTTCCTGATTTGGACATGAATTATGTAAAGTGAGTCAGAGCTCTGTATGGAGGTCAGAGGAGTGGGACTATGACTCAAAGGTTGCTGGTGTGAATTATTGACTGGCTGGGAAAATTTCATGGAAAATAACATGCATACTCACTCAACTTCATCTGGATAAAGTAGAAAAATAAATCCCACTGCCTACCTTGAATAACATGTCTTCCACACTCTCCCCCTCTCATCTGTAGTCTTATTCAGATGAACTCAGAATATTTTTCTCTTTCTTTCTCTTTCATTTCTTGACAATGTCATATCTAGTTGCCAAATCCAGTAGGTGCTAAATGTAATATTAGCATACATACTGAAAAGCTTCTTAGTAGTATAATGATTAATTTAAATACACTTTAATGAATAGCATTGGAAGCAGACATCGTTCATCTTGTGTTAACTAACCCATATGTTTCCATATCGATTAATACATCAACATTTATTTTCTTCGCATGTCTAAGATCAGGAGATATTACATTTGCAATAAAATGACAAAGACAAAAGCAGCATATCGTCACATTTGACAGGTGGAAACAATGTTTGATTGCTAGTCAACCATTATTATAATTGCAACTAATTACATTTTTTATCAATTGTCTTAACTCTAGATTGGGAAGTTCAATTTCTTATATTGTTCCCATGTATTAAAGCTGATCCCTTTGCACAATCTGATAACATACATTTTTTATTTTCATTTCTAAAGATATTTGTGGGTGTTTCTGCTTTATTAGATCCTGAAAGCTTGGAGATAGACAGAAAACACGAGGGAGAGAGAGAGGGGACGACATTCAACAGAGGGCCGCGGGTTGGATTCAGACTCGCCTTGTTACTTGGTGCACGCTCTACCGGGTGAGCTACCAGACCTGCCCTGATAAAACCAATTCTTCCCATTTTATATAGCTGCTGCTTCTCTTCAGGGCGGTGGTTAAATTTGAGCCAATTTGACGGACCAGAGAGACTTTTCCCAGGTAACTTTCTTCCATTTCTTGCCAGGGATCTTGTGGGTTTATCAGGCATGTTGGAAGAACAAAATCACCTATATTTGTCTGTCCTTCACAGTCTCTTCCAAGGAGACATCGACAATGGGAGGCACCAAGGACGAATCCTGACGGGACACATTAACCATGTTGGCTTATCTTGCAAAGAACACGGCCTACAACCTCCATAGAAACCACATTTCTAAAGCACATTATCCACAATTTCATTCATTTGGACACAACCTCCAACTCATAAATACCAATGAAGACGGAGGAAGTAATCTGTACCCTTACCTTACCTCCTTCTCCACCTCCACACTCTGGTGAAGCTGTATCTGTTACTGCAGCTAACAGAACCTGTCAATCACGAACCTCTCTTACACTCATACATGAATATGATTCTCCACCTGATCCAGCTGCTCCCCTTTCATCTCAACCCAGCAGAACACAACCTCAAATTTGAAGGTGCTAACCCTGTTTCTCAGCCGCTTCGCACTCACTCAGCAGTACAAAGCTCAACATTAGAGGTCACAGGCTGATGAAGCCAGAGGGACAGCACCATCTGGGATTTGTAGCAAAGACACGATAATGTCCCTGAGCTGGAGTTTTTTCACATCCTAGCTTTATTTCACTCCCCATCCCATAAAAGTCAAGAGGACAAAGACAACAAATCCAATCTTTGATCTGTCTTGGAACAGGTTAAACTCCAGGTAAGAAAACATAAATGTCATTGTATAAAAGGACCAAAAGACTTTGATTACAGGCTATGGGTCCCTCCTCTATCACCACCCTGACAATATCCGTTGTTGCCCATTGGAACTCTGTCCAATATCCCAGGTGGTGAGGCCAGAAGACAGTGGCTTCCTGTTGCCTCTTCAGGCTGTGCTCAGACAGGCTATGGAGGTTATTCGTACAACAGGAGCCAGGAGTACAGCTTGGCTGCAAGCTTCACTCCCCATCCTGGCTCCAAGAGTTGGCGGCAGGCTCACCATTAATATGCACTAACTGTTACAATTACTGAATGTGAAATACCACCAACACAAAACGAGAAAGGACTAATTTAATATATAAAACTGAAGAGGCAATATCTTAACTTGAGCCCCACTTCAGCGTGTGTCATGTTATTATTAGTTTACAATTATTTGCATGAAAAGAAGATGTGCTTATTGCTATGGAAAGCGGATGGAGGACTAATGAACACATCAGGTGATTTCGCTAATTAACTGCACATGCTCAGCTTGAGGGTAGTGATATGCTGTGAGATGACTATTACATCCAAGAAAGCCATACTACTGACTTTGTGGGGAAGAAACTTCTTTACAAAATTAATATATAATTGACCTGCCAAAGAAACTGCCTGAAAAATGAATTTCAGTGTAAGCTGACAACAGAGTTGTGTTGTTTCATATAAATACTATCTTCTCCTGAATGAGGACGGTGATGCTTGCTTTTCTACTCTGCATTCTGCGATAGGCTCTCCGAAGCTTGATATTGTGCATGATCAATGACTTGCCATTTCAACTCTCTCTGCGCGAACTAAATAAAATGTCAGAGGGGACACAAGAACAAATATTGTGAACAAGCTTTTGTTTGGTTCAATGGAAGTGCTGAACACACAGAACCCAGCTCTCCATGGCATGTAATTGGACATCACTGCTGCATGAAATGCAATGTTAACAAATCACTCTGCTTCCTTTCACTCTCATCTTATAGCTGCACTTGCTTCTCTATTATTTCTATTACTCTTATCTCTTCCTTCCTCTCCCAGGACCACCTGGTCCCTCCGAGGGCGAGAGAAACTTCTTAACATGGAGGAAGAGGAGTGGAACTGACACCAACATGGTAGCTCTGACACAAGCTTCACTCAAGGCTTCTTCTCTTTGTCTATTTCCCTCTCCCACGTGAAGCACATGGATAGTGGATGCCTCGAGGCATGTGCCTTTGCTCAGAGAACATATGGTTGCCTGTCTGTAATGTAGATGGAGGTGGGAAACGCTGCTATGCATACATGCAAGTGTAATGACTTATTGTATCTGTCTATTATGTAAAGTAGAATAACAGCTTATCTGTGCAACTACTTATGTCAATATTATGTATGCTTGTGTAACTACCCGCATCCTCCAGCTGATTTAACAGTGAACTGATTCCAATCTAAAATTACAACAACTTTCTAGGTTTTAACATCTTAATGTTGATCAAGTGAAGGGTTTTTGTTTTTTTATATATTGGATAGATTAGCTGAGCCTACAGTTAACATTCCCAGTAAGAAATAAACCAATAAGAAGGAAAGGTGGAAAGGCTGTCAATAAATTCAGAAAAGGGCACAAAAGATTGATTATTGAGAACTGCCAAGAAAATGTATGAAATCTAATATTTCATCCGCAAATACTGTTAACAGAAAGGCATCTAAAAATTCCCTCAGCATTTTGCACTTGAGAGATGATTGATGTGAGACAGTAAAGCGCTGATAGCTTTTGGTCCCTGAAGTCCTGCAACTTTGTCAAACACATCCCTAACTATGATTGATTGGGTTGCATGCATGTTGCCAGTAAGTAACAATTTAATAGTTAGGAGGAAGTAGTGTACCTATAGGGACAATGTGCTCTGGAGAATGCATTCCTTTGTTCAAGAACCAATTACAGAGAGTTAAGGTATTAGTAGTAGCCCTGAAGAAGTATCTGCATAATTCAACTTTTAGCCAGGGCTTCAGGTAGTTACACGGTCGTCAGGTTGTCAATACTCAGATCTCCCTGCAGGCGGTGTCTGCTGTTAAAAGCACAGGTTTATTACTTCTTGTGGGTTTCACTCCATAAAGAAAATACTCACACCTGATTGGCCGCCCGTCACGCTACCTTAGAGAAGTACAATTGAGTTGCCCGTCTGCAAAATAATTTATTTTTATTGAGGTAAAAGTACTGCAAGGTTTGTGATATTCAAAGTCTGAGTTCAGGCCAGACCTGACAGCAGACAACATGTTTCAGTTCCGACTCTTCACACACCATAAAGCCACCACTTACAGTGATAGGCCATTTACAGGCTTGCTGCTTCAAAAGGGTCCTACAAAAGTTATTTTTATTTAGTTTTCCTTATCAAACAATGTATCTATCCTTGGGGTCTAACAAACATGTTGAGTGTATTTATTTCCCTTATAAAACATTCACAAAGCAAGAGTTTAAGTCAATGTTTGTATTCATGTTTTGTTATCTTCTTTTTCATTGCCTTTGCTGGCGCTTTGCTGTTTTTTCCCACAAAAAACCAAGGGCATGAATGTGTGTCACACCGCTGCGTGTTTGTATGTGTGCTTTCATGATATGAACAAAACAAGGACCCAACCGAATAATACTTGTGTAAACTGACTCCATTGGTTGATGGAGAACTAATATGCGCAATAGATCTACATCAGCTAGATTGGCCACCATGCCCTTTACCTAATGTTAATTAAACTATATTAAATAAATATATATTTTGATAACAATGTTATAACCACCAACTGAAATATGAGAAGCATGAACCTTTTCTTATAATTTATGAAAATATAACTATAGTCGCCTGAGCTATTGAACAGGAATTACATTTCATACTAAACAATGATGCTATTTATTAGTCGAAACATAAATCAAATATGCCAATTATGATATGTTCACACTAAAAGCCCATCAAGTGATGCATGTCAGGGATTTTTAACACCATGACCTCTTATGAGAGCCAATCCATAATGCATAACCCGCTAAAAGATATGTTTATCAATCACACAGACCAGGCGCAAACCAAAAGATTATTGATCATAGTAGCACCATTGTCAATTCACATTTGGCGGTCTCTAAAGGAGAGGGAGCCACTAAAGCTGCTCTCTTTCTCCCCGCCCACAGTCGTAGGAAGATCTAGGACAATTAAACCAAACTGTTTCTTAATGGTGTTCTTTATTATTGAATATCAGAAAAACAAGCAACCCTTCATCATAGACATTGATTCTCTCTCTCCCTCCTTCTGAAAGTGACACCAAATTGTCTGTCCAGATTCGACTAACCAATCGAAAAATCGATCAGAAGGTGTCAGCCGCCGTGACAAGTCATTCAAAAATCCATAGGGTAGCTTTAGGTTATTAGCCTTCCCACCATTAGGCATTGATTAAGCAGTGATCTGACTGTGCATATCAGATTAGACAAATACTGTTAAGCTTAATGTGCTTCTCACCGAGTAAGCAAGCCAACCATCTCACCCACACAGATACAATCTTTAAATCTCCACAACGATAATACACCCTATAAACCTTCATATTGACACTCGCAAGCATTTTTTAAATAAATTAATCAAAACCAAATTACTTGTGCATCAGTCTGCAACAGAATAATTGCCTCCTGCATGGTTGAGGGTCTGTATGTCTGTTAGTGTCTCTGTTGACTTTATAATTAAGCTGTTAGAATAAATGAATGAATGGAAACGGTATAAAGAGTTTGGTATTCATACTATTGTTTTTTTATATATTGGGTTGTACTGTAATGTGTTGTCTTCCATTAAAATCAACATCACTGTCTAACAATGTACTTGGTGTGAACAGCATTACCCAGCGCTGATGCTTTGGGGAACACTGTTTTTCATCTGCGATGCTGAGCACATGTTGACACAAAAACAAATGTTTATTACCAAATCACAGAGAATATATTCAAACAATAACGCTGAAACTTAATGAAATTCTACATTATTAGTTACATTTTGGATGTAAATCAGACAATGCCGATAAACACTGCAGTGCACAGCCTTGTTTTTCACGGGAGACACACTTTAATTATACAGCAGATGCTTACATTATTAATGCAGATGCTATTTTACTGTTCATTAGTATGTTTCCCTAAAATATGAATATTGCAGAGAGACATCTCAAATCTTATTTAATAAAAAAACGAATTACAGAAAACTACCTCCATGCTGCTGAATACATCACATCACATCACATCAGAGATAAAGGGCTCTTTAGTCTTCACAGGGACTCCACTACTCATCATCATCATCATTATCAACCTTATTATCATCCCTCTCATCGACTTTAACATCACTATCATCATCTTCATAATCAATTAGAAATAAGATATAATCCATATTTCGAAGAGTGAGTCTACTGTGACATGAAAGGCTATGAGGTTCTTTGTTCTGATGTGTCAGTGGTATAAAATCAGAAAAAAAGCTTTTTCTACTGGTGCTGAGAAGAATTAATCACTATATCCAAAAAAGACAAGCACGCATAATTCACATCTGCAGCCTAAACAGAGCTACAAATGAGATGCTTCTTCTTTGAGTTTGGAAAATCAAATAGCTCCATGTGTCATTAATTAGGGGCTCTTCAGAAACAACTCTACAAGAGGAGGTAAAACCCATTCAGAAACTCAATTGACATGGCAGACCTTACACACCACATGTGCGCTATGGCAATGAAGGAGAAGGATGAAGACCAGACAAAATGAAAATGTGGCCGACCCTTATGGATACATTTGTTAAAACCTGGCGTCAATGTACTATTCGAGCAGCATGGCAGCCTGGTCTCCAAAAAATGATGTTCTTATACAACAAAAAAGCTTTGTATGTGCTTTATGTTTCGAGGAACATTTATTTTCTCCGGGAATTGGTTTGTTTTTGACATATTTGTAATCAAAGAGAGTAGTAGTGTGTGTGGTGAAGCATACAGAGTAGGGTAAACAAACACTGGATTTGTTCCCAGTACGCCAGTGTCCGTGTCCCATGTGAAACCAAAAGTCAAATGTTGACTGATTTTGATTTACATCCATAAAATATACAACATAACAAAAACATACTTATTTGAAGCATGATGTTTTTTTTATGCCGTTTCTGTTTTGTGCGACCGCGAGTCAGGACAAAATGTGTTTTCCTCAAATAGTTGGAAATGCAGTTTAGTCGTATAGGAATGTCCTTTTTCTAGGAGACATGGAGGACGTTGAGGACAGACCGATCTATATGGTCAAGGAGTTACAGTAATCTGGTGGGAATTTAAAATGCAGAGGCCAGACATGCAGACCGGCTGCTAAAGAAACCCACCACTCCTTAAAAAAGGTTTACAGATGACGCATCTCCTCAAGAGGATCGATGAAGTGTAAATCAAAGTCCCCCTCTGCTCAAAAACGTGTTTTGCTTATAATTACCTCACATGGATGTTTGACCTTCACTGTGCGGAGTGATGTATGTTCAGAGTTTAATACTTGAAGGCTGTTTTCAAAGGGGAAAGTGTCTCTGTGTCTAACCTTGAACAATGTGTTTAAGACGTGTTTGTAGAGCGGGGTTTGTGACATCATTCCTTTGGAAGCCAATCGTGGTCCAACATGTGCACGTGTGATGAAGAAACGTGAAGCCAGCTGTGCACATACAAGTTGAATGATGGATTTACAATATTAGCATATTCATGGGTTTCTCATGAGTGAGAAGGTGTAGATATCTACTAAACATTTTTTAAGCTGTTTGTGGTAAACCCATATCAAAATCAAATTATTATTCCAATCGAGTGTGTATATGTAAATCAGAAAACATGCCTGTAGGGGATCTTTAAAGATATCAATGTGCTTTTACAGCTTCCATAACTCAATCCACGTTATTCGTTATATAAAATATCATCCTTAAAGTTTGTAAATATGATAGCGTTATTGCATGTAATCTGTGTGTTTCCATAGATAGCAGAACAGCGGATCAGTTAACAGAAGTCTTTTGGTCTGGCGCTGCAGTGGCTGCACACTCCTTCTGAATAAAGTCAGGTCAAATGCAGAGGACAAATCTTCCCACTGGGATTACTAAAGTTTGACTTTAATTAACTTAGTCGGACAATATCTCTCCACTCTGCTGTTAAATTGAGTATGCAGAGCTGGTGTATTTTCCAGGTTTTACAATGGATGATTAAATAGAAGCCTTCCACAGAATCATCCATAACAATTCGACCGTCTTTGTTGTAGTTCAAACATCATTTAAATTCCCTCTCGACAGCAACAACATGTGGAAATATTCATATTCTTAAGTAACTGGCCATGGTCAAAGTTATTTTAAGATGAAGAACTAAGGTAGACATACTGTAGGGGATTCAAAAGCCTTGCTGTTCACTCTTAATCTCCTGGAAAACACTTTCTGGCTCAGTTAACATTTACATATTGTCATAAAGAAAGTATTCTTTAATTGTACAGATCAGTGGACTTAAGTAAGACATACTGCTGGGTGTTGTCTACATACAGTATCAATGACTCAGTGGTGCAGCAAACTAATGCAGAGGAGAGATTCATTTGAAATTGAACCCTGAGGGACCCCATGAGAGTTAGTAGACAAGGCAGATGAAAAATAGTCTAAATTATTTGTTGTGACATAAGCTAAGCCAGGACAGTTCTGTTTACACCGGCCCTGTGCTCAAAACAGTCAATTATAATGGCATATTTACCATACCAAAGGCAGCCTTGAATGAGGACACATCATTCACTTCTATGAGGGAAAGAACCGCCCGGTCAAAACCGAAAGTCGGGAAAATGTTGTCTATAATGTGCCAACCTCTGAAAAGCAGACTGATTTCCATGTTATGTTGTTAGCTTTCACACAGAGCAGTTGAGACCAAAAACAAATGGAAATGGGTCTGAAATGGTTGGTCATTGTGTAATTTTTCCCAGAGGCAGCCCATTGCATGCATGAGGGTGAAACAGCCCCGATGGCAGCAGAGCTATTTACAGCGGAGATGACACTCAGGCAGACAATATCAAGAATCCCCTTAAGGAGGCTTGTGGGGATAATGTCAAGAGGCAGGTTGTAGATTTGATGTAGGAGAGGGTCTCTTTTAAGAAAGATGGAGCTTAGTGCAACCCGGCACTCAGCAGAACCTCGCAGTGAAGTTAAAGTGTAGGGGACATTTGTAGGGCACACACTGGTGTGAGCAAAGAGGCAGGAAACGTTTATCAGTGTGGAGCAGGAGCCACGGGAGCATCCAGTGAGGAAAAAACTGCACTTTTAACAGCTTAAAAACAGCCTGTGTTTCTGTCCAGTTGTAAAGTAGCATTGGTGGAATGAAAGTACATTTTCATGCAGGTACTTCTACTTAACCAAAGTTTGATCTGTTTTCTGCTACATTATAACGTAATTTCACACTTCAGAGTCAAATATCATCTTTTTACACATGCCGGATTCCTGGAGTTACAAGTTATTTAGCTAGTAGGGTAGGGTTTTTGAGGAGGACACTGAAGCACAAAGTGCTCCCCATTTGTGTTTCGGATGCTGGTCATTTAATAATTTAACACACAAAAACATACGGTTTATAGTTTTACCAAATATCTTGAACTATAGCAATATTTTAGGAATAAAAAAAGCAGTGTGTGTAACCAACACTACAGCAGTATAATTCTGCATCAACAAAAAACTAATGTTGATTTTGCACTTTCCCTCAGCTCCAGTGAATTGTTTTATGGCTTCTTTAAGCTTATTGTTTTGGTATTTGTTTGTTAGCCAAACAATCAAAACATCCCACTGAGAGATAAAGCACCTATAGGTCCTGAGCATATAGCAGATATTGCAAGTTAAATAGCCAGATGTTTACCTCAAGAGTTGGTAGGGGAGATCAAAACATGGATAAAAGCAAAGTAAATATTAAACATATATTTGTAAGGTTGCCAAAAACTTAAGTCCAATTTCCTGCAGATGTAGTTCTCTGCATGCTGGGTTAAACAGGCAAATGTTTGCTAACACATTTCCTATGATAACATGTGTTTACATTTTGCTTCGCTGCTCACAAGAGGACTCCATTAATGCTGCCTCGAAAATAATTAATTTGCCATTATCCCTAACCTTTAATGAGTAGTTAACAGAAAGGCAGCAGATTATCTAACGCTGTACAGTTCTTTGCGGTCTAAAGATGTTTTCAAGCCCTGGGGTTTTGACTTGGAAGTGAGGTCAGAAAAGTATTTTCTGTCACGACCTTGACCATCTCTTGAGCTTTTTCAGCAGCCCATTAAATACGTGAACATTTTTCCTTTTCACACCTTTCCCTCCTCGGAGTCCAGGTGCAGGTAATGCTCTGTTCATGTGTTAATAGTTTAAAAGGGGCATTCGACTTGAAAATGGAAGACGAAGCGCTACAGGAGAGACGCAACAGCTCCTCTGTGACAGAATCAGATTTACATATGATGAAAGACGAGATAACAGACACTTCCAGACTGGAGATATTACATTGCAGTGGCAATAATCGGCATGCAATATACTTTGAGTCAGCTTTACTGCAAGGTTTATTGTCTGTTTATTGTCTTGAGATCCTGCCTGTTTTATTAACATGACATCAGCTTTGCTTCTAAATATTCAACCTGGCTTTTCCCTGAGATTGAAATATGTATGTAACCCGGCAGAAGGGCAAATATGCAGGTGAGAGCTGGGAATAGTATATGGAAGAAAATATTAAGCAGAACAAATCCCCAAATAGATGTAAATTCAAACCAGTGAAGTCAGAGGGGACTTTTGTTTACCAGCTAAACAAATCTTCTGTATCAAAACAGGCTTTAAATTCATGTCTTTGTGACTAAGAATAATTCTAACATGAACCATATAACTGCTAAGAGTTTTGTTATCAGCTGGTCTGACAAACACACTCGCAAACATTCCTGCACCACATCCATGCAGACACACACACAGTTCACACACAATACACACAGTACACCGTACATGGTGAAGCTTTCCCCTTGAAGCTTCTTTGAAAAGGTTTATAGAATCTTAAAATAGCAGAGCGGTCTGTGAGCACAGGGATTAAAAAAGAGAGAGCTACTATAGAGCTGCTGTAGTGTGACATCATACAGACAAAACACACACACACACACACACTACAGGGCCTGCCATTGCCATCTCATTGTGCTCCCCAACTGGGGCGTGAGAGAAGGAGGAGAGCAGGGGGGATGACAAGAGAAAAGGAGAGGGGATGGGTTGGCAAGAGGTGAGGAGAAGAAAGGGAGAAAGTAAAAGGCATGGGGGATGACGGAAGAAAATAAAAGGATATAAGAGCGTGATGCAGGGGGAAAAGCTGGAAAGTCAAGTGTAAGTGAGTGTGTGTGTGTGTGTGTGTGTGTGTGTGTGTGTGTGTGTGTGTGTGTGTGTGTGTGTGTGTGTGTGTGTGTGTGTGTGTGTGTGTGTGTGTGAAGGAGAATGTGTGACAGATGACAGTGGGGGGGATAGAAAAATGAAGTTATAATAATATAGAAGGCTGGTTGTGTGCGACAACTGCTGAAGTGCGATGTCTTTGAGGTTGAGTGAAGATGACTGCTGACAACACTCACTGTCCACACACACACACACACACACACACACACACACACACACACACACACACACACACACACACACACACACACACACACACACACACACACACACACACACACACACACACACACACACACACACACACACACACACACACACACACACACACACACACACACACACCACACACACACACACACACACACACACACACACACACACACACACACACACACACACACACACACACACACACACACACACACACACACACACACACACACACACACACACACACACACACACACACCAGGTCCAGCTAAGTTAATTTTCTCATTGTGTGTGAGACAGAGGGACCTGTTGGCAGACAGCGACATGCTGATGCTCTGTCACAGACAAAACAACACACCAACACCAACACTAACCGTAATGTGAGCTAAACAGCTGCAGCCGCTGAGGATAGACTGACATCGCCAACACAGACAGATGAACACAACGCTGCATAAGTTGCATAAGGACTGTCAAAAATGTTTTCCAGAGAAAATCTAGACAGAAATGTGTTGCTGTACCTTACAATCAACAAGTATAGATAACATTTTTAACAGTATTGATTTTGAAATACTTGTATTGTTTTATAAGCTCTTAATGGTCTTGGTATTGATTAGATTTGTTTTTATCGTATGAGCTCTCTACAACCCTCTTCTGGTGATGGCCTGTTAATCATACCTGAGGTTATAACAGCCTTTAATGGTGGAATAGCCTACTAGAAGACTTGAGGCGGCAGATATGCTTTTAAAAAGGGCCTTTCATGCTTTGTGAGGGTTTCCTTTTTCTGTGGTCTGCAAAGGCTAAAATCCCCAAGTTTCCTCCAGAGGGAGTTTCTCTTATGAGTCAGAGAGGAGGCCTTAGTATTGTTTGTTTTTTTGTATTGTTTTTGTGACCTTTTGTGTATAAAAAGTGCAGTGAATTGTATGGATTTGAAAATACTAAGTTCTGAGCTAAAGTAAGACATGGCTTCAAGTGATAACAACCCACTTGATGCATGAACTGAATTTAGTTTCTGTGATGTATTATTTAATTAGACTTTTGGAAGATCAAGGCTCCTCAGATCAATCTGCAAACTAATCAGGGCGTCAGTTCATGAATCTGAGTATGTCCTCTATCTCATTCTGAATCTGGACATCTATTTGCTTTTCCAGTCAAGGCTTCAGGGTGAATATATATCAACACATCAATAATCCTCGGGTTCCTCCCATAAATGTCATTGCAATGATATTCCAAAAGCAGTATTCAGTTTTAACCTTTCTTTGTTTTTTGACTTTGGTCTGTCTGTGATTCAGGTTAACACCAGAATAATTTAACAGAACTCAGGTCCAAATAAAAGAGAAAAGTCACTAAGCATACCTTGAATGAATTTGTGTCGACTTGTGAGAGTAAGCAGAAAGTCTAAAAGTTTTCTGATTTTCAGCGGCACTATATTTAAGGTAAAGAGGTTACACTCTCTGCCTGTTATCGCAGTGCCCAGCTGCAGCAGGGTGGTTCAAATCCAAGTTTTTTTTTAAGATAACATTCGCTTCACTCCCTCAAACTCTGATGAACTAAGGGCACTGTGTTGACATCAGCATTTCGGACAGCCAAAAGGGCTTCTGAGTATAGGCACCCAGATGATGTGAATTATTTCACATTTGATAACGTGTTGTCAGCAGGGCTTTGCACAGGCAGTTTTCTGGGGAATGAGCTCAAAATAAATAAAAGTCCCAACTCTAACTCAGCTGAGCCAGAAAAGGTCATGCTTAAAAGAAAGGGCCAGGGCAGGGCCTGAAAAGTTTGGATTGCCAGTTGAAAAGGGCAATTTGCACCCAAGAGGAAAAAGGGCAACCCATTCCTGCCCCTATGAACGCCACTGGTCGTCAGTGTCAAATCTGACTAGCGTGAGCCAGCATCACCACTGAAGGAGTAAAGCAGAGGCGCAGGCTGTCGTGATTGGGACCACGAAGACTGAGCTGCCGGATATCAGCTGTGACTGACAGTGTTTGTTGCTCCAGTTGCCTGGCCAATGTCAACAGAAACACACTCACTAAGAGAGTTTCACCATAGGCTGTTTTTGGAATGTGAACCTAACACCAGTGGAAAGAGAGAGTGTATTATGTATGGCTGAAACGTTTTCTTTTTGTAAATACGAGAACAACCTGGTACCACAACATTAATCGTGGTTAATCGTAATTGTGGTTTTAGAAATTGGTGATGCACTTCATAAATCATGAGGTCCTGAAGGTTGTTTAATGCACTGCAGAATTCAGTGACTTGTTTTCTAAGGCATAATGAACTGATCTTCATGTGAGCAAACCAAGACAAAGGGGCTTGGAGGCGGGGTTAAAGGTTAAACCCAGACTATTTTATATTCAGCAGTCAAGCAATGTTGGCTTCATGCACCACTAAGCAACACTGGTAGGCATGATGGCTCCTCCGCAGACACTGAGATCAGTTCTCTTCGTACATCGAACATGTGATGGTGGTGAGTTCACAACTATAATGTTAGTGCATGTTTATGTAGAATAAAGTTGCTTTCACATGATACACAATTTGCTCTTTGCTAACACAAGGTTGGGTTCAGAGTCTATTGGAAAAACAGCTAGTTAGTTTTGTTTCTATTTTAACATCCCCTGCTTGCCTCTATTACATACAGCAGTTATCATGGAGGTCAAAGTTGAAATCATTTGAACTTTGAGCACAGCGCTCAAGCGGCACCGCTCTCTCCTCAACGCAGATTCTATTTGTGTCAACTGATCCTTCGCCACCGTGCAGAAAGTGGCCATTGTTTGGTTGTTGCATATCGTTGCAAAGCATGCATTACAAATTGTGTTTGCATATTCGCCAGGCAAACAGAAATGCATGCTTTTTTATAGGTGGACATGATTACCAGCTCACACTGACAGCCATGTAAATACATTCATCCTTGCCTGTTTTGATCATTTTACAGTATAACATAATGTCAGATAGGCACTGAGGGACAGGCGTTTTGTGAAGATAATCTGTGATTTCTGGTCTTATAAAAGGAACCACAGCGGTAACTTTAATGGATTATGTTGACCCTTCAGACTGGATGTCTACATTATTAAATGCAAATTATTTTTCGCTTTCAGCTATAATGTGCTGCGGGGTATGTGCAGAGTGGGAGCAGAGTGATGTGATTTTGCCTGGAGATTTTTTTTTATTAAGTGGAAGCATTGCTTCTCCCTCATCCCCCAAGACAGTGATCCATTCAGCAGCACTCAAATATAATGCAAACCTTCTTTTTTTCAGTCCTTCTACAATTACGATTTAGAAATGAAAAACTGGATCTCCCACTGTCGGCCCGAGCATGGCAGACACGTCTCTTCTTCCTTTTTCAAGATTGTTTCCTTTGTTATCATCCACGTTTTGGTAATAACTGTTGTACTATTACAATGAAAAGCTCTTCAGAGATAGCAGCAAAGATGATGGAAGCAAATTAAAAGATATGAGTTAAGTGCTCTGCATTCAGAGCCATGAAACCACAAAGCCAACATGGAGGCCAGAAATGCAATTAAAGTATTATTTTTCTGCTGATTTTCTTATCCTAATGCTGTTCTTTAGTTGCCTTCTGTTTGAATTAGAATTTTTCTTGGCATTTAGTTGCGTACAGCAGGTCCAGTCCAGTGAAATAAAATCAGCCAATTGCTTACTTTAATTTGTGTATCTTTTGAGAAGATTGATATTGTTAAATGAGAGATATAAACATTTTGTTTTTACTTTGATGATTTTAATCATTTTAAAAGTCAACATTTTCATGATATAATTGAATAAATCTGGGAGGTCAATAACCCTTAAGTCGGTTAAGTGCTTATATTATAAATATATAGCAGCCTAAGAATGTGCTTTACCTTGGCAAGCTAAATATTTCCTTCAATCGGGAATACAGATATAATCCAGCATCAGAAAGGTAATGAATGTATATATTAAAAAGCTGTGTAGGTTACAATGATCAGTGTACGTGAACATGGATGATGAGAAACACTAGAAGACAACTAGCAGAAAACTTCATCAACAAAAACTTGTCAAAAATAGAAAAAAGGAAAGTCTGCTGTAAAGAAAAGGGACTGTTTTCAATCCAAATGTAAAGTAAACATCAGCGTCCAAAGATGAAAAGCCCTCAAAGTCACAAAGGAATGATGAGGAGTGACTGTTTCAGAGCCAAATTACAGTGGGTATTTCAATGGACCTCCAAAGACCAAAACAACTCAAACACAAGACACTGTGTTGCAGATCTGTTGTCCTCCTGAATGGACATAATCATAGTTTTCTAACCAAATTAACAAATATTCAAACAAAAACCAGCCGTAGATTGGTTTATGGTTTAATTAGTTATTTACTTGTTTTAAGTTGTTCTTCAATAAAACATTTAGTTGGAAAAAACGAATTAAAACCCGTCTGTGTTTTTTTAGAGTTTCTTTTCGAGTTATGAACGATTTATTTACGCAGCTTTATGATTTTGTCGTTCACGTGCGGCACAGATTGCACAAGATGGGTTAAAAATCACATGAAGTGATATCTCAAGATTCCTTTTTGCTCATTGTTAAACTACATTAGAATGTACTGATGCAACTTATGCAACTTAATTTAATGCATTGGTATTCCAGTTACATTTATGAAACTTCTGATAAAACCACAGATGGCAAATAATCCATCCGAAAGTAAACTTCAAGCCATTTATTAAATAAAGGGGTTGTTTAAAAATGCTATATAACGCTTCACAACATATCTATTTATCTTTTTTATTCGAGTTTTTCTAAGGTTTGTATGGGACGATGTATAATATTACATAAATTATGCTCTTTGATGTACTGTACCAGTTAGCTGAGAGCTAATTTGGCAGATGTTTGCCTCCACTGCAGATGGAGATTTCATTGTGTATTTAGGTTAAGTCAATGTCTGTTCATCAAGTCTATGTGATATTTCTGTACACAGTATAATGCAGGCTGTTTCAACATAACCACCATATGACCCACAATATGCGTGCCTTTTTCCTTTATGCATATCTTAACCACCTCAACAGAGGTGCTCTAACCAACCAGCAGGAGAGTACTTGCCACTTGAGAATTTCTGTCCTCTATCTGCACTTTCTTCACAAAAAAAAACGTAAGAATTAGCATCTGCTGGTTGCCAATCACATTGACAAGAAGACTCTGGAAAGTCACTGTGCCAAGGCAAGAAAAAGTCCAGGACACAAACCACAGTAAAATACGAATTTTGTCATTTTAACATTTCAGTTTCGAACAAATATATATATTTTTTTGATATATTCTAAATTAAGCTGAATATTTTTACGGACAAATATGAGAGAGGTATGGATAATCTCTTCTAATTCATCCAGCAGAAAGCAAGTAAGCTTTTGATTTTTTAAAAACTATTCCTTCAAACTATATTTATGATGTTTGAGATGAATCCAAAATCTTAAAAGGATTTCTAATGATATGATATCTGAATTTGCTTTGGTTCACATTTCAGTGAATCATTGGTGTTGGTCTTTCTGACCTGTGATTGAAATACAATTTTCTGCGTGTTCAGAGTTTGTTGCAGCTGCGATTCAACAGAGAAACCAGGCTGCGTACATCCCACTGTTTACCAGAAATGGTCTGTGAATGTCACATAGTTTTTCTTGTTTGTTGACTGAAATAAGTCAAAGAAGAAGACATGTGTTTGTGTGGTCAAGGGACTTTTCCAAATCAACCAGAAAATACTAGTGTGGATATTTTCACACATCATAGTTAGTTTCTTAAAAAAACACTATGACTAAATGTGAACATAAACAATATTTTTTGATGACTAAGATGAGATGGCACAGATGTCATTAATCACCAACCGTGAATATATCAACATGCATTAGTGTTGAAGCAAAAGAGGAGACATATGTAGTTAAACACAATGAATCCTGACCGAACTCTCTCTTTGTTTGAGTCCGCAAATAAGGAGAGAAAATAGCATAGAATTTTTTCAAGTGTAGTTCTGTTTTCTCGACTGCGTACACCTATAAGAACGTCTGTTCAGCCATAGCGCATAACGAGAAAAGTCAGAAGTTCTCGGAGTAACTTACTTACACTAAAGGAAAGGGAAAGCTCCAAAAACTATACCAGTGCCTCTTAACATTACATGTCACTTGTTAGACGCTTTTATCCAAAGCGACTTACATACTCAATACTGTGGGCAATCCCCACAGGAGCAATTTGGGGTGAAGTGTCTTGCCCAGGGACATGCTGACTGCAATAGGGTTAGAACCTGTGACCTTCTGATCCCCATACCAAGGCTCTATCCACTGCGCCACACGCCTTTACAGTAAGTTAAAGTTAACAATGACAAGAACAGAGCTTGAGAAAAAGAAGCAAAGCTATATTTTTCATAGACTAGATTGACTGTTATATTTAATGTAATGTCCATAGTTTTCATTGACTACAATAAAATAGTTACAGTTTTATTATTTCAAAGATAAGACAAATATGCCAAGACTTTGAATTAACAAAAACTTGACAAGAATGATGTTGGTTTAATATTCATCAAAGTAACAAGGATATTTGACACACTATTACAAAACAAACACCGTCACACATAAAAAACATCTTAAAATGACCCATCTTGAAGCGGAGGTAGCTGGGGTTGTTATGATTTCTCTCTGGCCATCTCACCAACAGCCAGTTGTGTTAAATGTGGTGCCTAGCTAAGCCTGAAGGAACTGGGCATGAAAACGTGTGGTTTGAGCGACGCCAGAAACCTCAGCAGCAGGCGGAACAAAACCAAACGCTGTAGTCTGGTTTAGTCGCCATAGTAACCATATTAACCCAGCAACTTTGGCTTCCCTTTCCCCCTCTCTTTCTTTCTTTCTTTCTTTCTCTCACACACAAACCCATCATCTAATCTTGCATCACAGAGGGTTCAAGGCTAGCAAGGTTTCCCAAAAAGCCTTCTTACATAGCTGGCTGCTCCTCTCACACAGTCGAGCCACCAGAGAATAACAGCCGAGGATGGAGGAGCGGGAGAAGACACGACAAGATGGAGAGACAAGAAGAAGAGACAGGAAGGAAGAGAGAAAGATGGAAACAGGACCGGAGGAGGAGGACACGAGGAAAGTAAAAGCTTGAGAGCAAGAAAAAACTAAATTAAAGTGAGAGTTGGAAAGAGCTTAGTGAGTGATTGACACAGCAGAGTACTGCATCGTCTGCAAGTGACAGCAGGTGAGGGAAGTAGGTCTTAAATATTAAAGCGACTCAGCAGAGAACCTGGGCAAATGGCCCCTACTGATATGGGACATCCCAGGCTGCACACACACACACACCTACACACACACACATATTAAAGTACACAGACACCAAGGGCAGCATCCCAGAGCAAAGCAGAAAGAACACGCATGTTTAATTCACAACCCTCCATTTCAGCATGTTCGTGTTCCTACGCTACGCACTGTGACCCCCAACCCCCACCCGCGCTCTATGCCCCGCACAGCGAGAAGTAGGAAGTGAAGTCAAAAGATGAGATGAACAAGGTTGAATAAGTTAAAGGGGGGGGGGAGGGGGGAGGGGGGGGGGGGGGGGGGGGGGGGTAAATCCAACAACATCTCTTATTTCCCAAAGCGGTCCTGCAGTAATGGAAGTACAACATTCCTAACTAATCCGGTTCCTCTCCTGGGCTTTCGACATGCCCTCTTCACGTCAGCGCTGTGCTCCCTGAACGTGACTCCCTTCTCACAGCACACCATCCAACTTCCAATACATTATGCCTCACTGCTCCACACATGCATTATAAGTGATGACGAGGGGGATGGGGAAGATTGAAAGAGGGGGGGGGGGGGGGGGGGGGGGGGGGCTGGACCTGTTGTGACATCGATCCTTTTGTTTCATCCAGGATAAAAAAGATTGGTTTGGCATAACACAAATGAATGATTCTTTGATTTGTTAGAGCCGGTCCAATTCGGATGACATTTATTGTGGACATTTCCAATTCTGGCAGAGATACAAGGAGGAGTACAGAGTAGGCAAAAGCAGACGCTTGAATGAAAAAGTATTATTAGTGTCAGAGAGGTTCACTCCTGTCTTGTAGATCAATATTTCATCTTTTTCTTTTATGTTGTTTGTTAAGCCTTTTATTGTAATAACAGATGTTTTCTTTATCTATTTATTTTCAGGTGCATTCTTCTTAAAAAATCAATAAATAGTCAATAAAGAAATCACAAACAATTAAATAGAATTACATTCTAAGAGCGCGAAGGAAGATTTTTCCCATTCTGCTTCATGTATTGGGGTCTATTTGCAGGATACAGGCATCAGATGAGTGGGAGATGAATGATGGTGTGGACACATCACATCTGGTGATAGCCAGGGTTTGTAGTCGGGAAGAATTGCCTCAGTTTCTTGAGGTCTGAAGCTTCTTCTTATACAGCGTATATTAATTATAATTATTTAGAGATGTTACACATTTTCTTGCAACGTTACGAGACCACCAGTCAATAAGGTGGAAAAAGATTAAAGCAAAATCTTGACAGCACATGGTCCTGTCGTGATAAACCTCACACAACATTGAATATCAACATATTTATACTCAAATGAAAAGTGGTTAAAAATATTCTAGTGTCAAGAAAAAACTGATTAGAACTGAGCTTAAAATTCATACTGTGAAGACTTGAGGAAATATTGAGGAATAATTTTAAACCTGAGGAGTTTCTGCAGGATGTCTCTAGAATCTCGTACAAATCACAGTTTTCAGGGACACCTGCAATACCTGTGATGATGACTCTGCAGCCAACTGCTGATAAAAATGACAAGCACAGAAAGCCCTTACATGAAATGTGACATAATCATGACAGTTAAGTTTGCTTCTTGGCAACTTAAAGTCGCTTTAACACCAAGAATTTCACACGCTGCACTGCCCACCTCCACGTACTGTATTTCCAATATTTTAGAGCACTTGCCTGCCGAAGAGCTTTTTCTGTATTTTCTTGGCACTATCTCCTTCTTTCAGTTGTTTCGCTTTCCATTTAAAACATTAGTTGCAGATTACCACTGAGCCAGGATAACCAAGGCATAGCTATACTGTAGATTGATTTTAACATTAACATGTGTGTGTGTGTGTGTGTGTGTGTGTGTGTGTGTGTGTGTGTGTGTGTGTGTGTGTGTGTGTGTGTGTGTGTGTGTGTGTGTGTGTGTGTGTGTGTGTGTGTGTGTGTGTGTGTGTGTGTGTGTGTGTGTGTGTGTGTGTGTGTGTGTGTGTGTGTGTGTGTGTGTGTGTGTGTGTGTGTGTATGTGTGTGTGTGTGTGTATGTGTGTGTGTGTGTGTGTGTGTGTGTGTAGACAGAGACGCGAGGCTCTGCTTGCTCAGACTGCAGGAAGCACAATATTGTTTGTTAGACCGCAGTAATCAGGCTGAATTGTTACCGGCCCACTGGGATTTCTTTCGATCCTCCAGATAATCACCCCTCCACTGACAGCAGGTATAAAAGCAGCAGTCCAAGAAGTATTACATTAAGTCTGGTATTGCTTTGAAGGTCAAATGTGTTCGTTGGGGTTTCTTTATTCCAACTATTCACACCATTTTCTTTTAAATGTGTGTCTTATTTGGAAATGAATGAGCTGCTTAAGTTCAGAGCAGTGGTAAAGCATGGTCATTGGGATGAGATCACCCCCACAGTGTGAGTGTTGAGCACATGTGTCAGCCTCACAGAGTCCTCATCACCTCCATAATGGTCTAGTTTGGCTCTGCACCCCAGGCGAAAAGGCAACATGCTGCAACACAGCAACATGACTGGTGACGAAACAAGTCGTTGATCGATCAATTAGACGATCAACAGACAAATAATTGCGTTTATTTTGAGAATCAATCAATAATTTAGTAATTTATCAAGAAAAAAACGCCAGACGTGACAATTTGCTCATTTCATCTGGTTTATATCGTTATAAATGTAATATATTTGGGTTTGGTACTGTTGGTCAAACAATCAAAGCTTTTTAAAGATGTCACTTCTGGATGTGGGAATTTGTGTGTATCCATACTAATGTCTTTATTACTGTACATGTATTAGAGTGAGGAGAGGTTAAGTACTCCTTGCCTCTCAATAAAGGTGTATACTGCAGCCTGTTCAGTATGTTTGACAAAAGGGAATGTGTTTCCTGCTATTGATTCACATATTAGCAGTTTTCACCATTGTGCAGTATTTCAAAGGCGTACAAAATAAAGGATTATTTAAAAAAGAATCAATAGGTCATGAAAACAACCCTTGCAGGAGCTACAACAATACACAATGAAATCATTTAAAATGGACCCAGGGAATTCAGGGGAGGAAAATCATCAATATCCTCTCACACTTTTCTCCACATATTTGAACTATGTCCCTCTGACCACTCACACATCATAAATTGAGAAAGAAACAATGCATTCTCAATGATTTTCTGACTCACTGAGCCTCCATACTTGCCTTCCAGTGGGCTGCTTTTGCCCTTATTATAACCGGGCAGGGAGAGTTTTTATTTACAGGACAGGCCTGCAGGAAGGAGTTGCGGGGGTCTGCTTAGTTATGCGCTTCACACACTCACGCTCACACCTGGGAGATGCAGAAAACGGACACACTCTTGTACTTTTGGCCACTGAGCAGTTCAATTAGAGCAGTAGGGGGTTAAGCACCTTGTTTAATGGCACATCAACGGCAGCAAGTGAAGGAGGGAAAACCACAATTTATTTATTTTCCACATCATTATATACCCAGTGGGAGGTTTAAGCCGGTGACCTTCATTTTGCAACCTCACTCCCTTGACCTTGAGGCCAACGTCTCTCTTCCCTTCCTCTGTCTCTTTTTGTGTCTTTTCTCACTCACTGCATCGCCCATCAACTGCTACTTCAAAGGCTGCCGTTCTGCAGCAGTTATTGGTTCCTGTGTTTTGGCTGCTGTGCCCTGAGAGAATTAAAAGGTAAAGAACCAGTTGTGTTTTTATCAAAGCTTCAGTCTGTCTGTCATATAACGAGGTCTACAGAGTCAGTACCAGAGAGAGAATTCAGCTAAGAAAGAGATGTACATCCCTAACTTTGCAGTGAACACCACACCAAACAAAAAAATCCAATCTTAAAGGATGACTTTCTTTTCAAAAACGGGAAATACATTTTTCTGGCATCCCACTGAGCTCTTGGAGTGATGCAGCTACAGCTCATGATTGTTCTTTTCCTTTTTCTGGGCATTGCATAGCCCAGTTTCAGCCCAAGCAGAAAATGCATTATTATATATTTAAACAATGCTTGATCATTTGTGGAAACTCAAAAATGATGTACCAGAGAAGGCTGCATGTTCTATGCAAAGACTTCTACTGACCTTATGAATACTGCACTTCATAATGTGCACTATGTAACCTCTCGGATGCTAATGAACATAAACTGCTTAGGGTGATAAGAGCCATCAATCCAGTGCCTTTGCAGTGTTTTTACTCTGTACTTATTAATACTTAAAAAAAACGAATCCGCTAGAGCAGCTGTGATTGCAAAAACAAGCTTCCAAAACCTCCTGGTGTGTCTTTTTCTAATCTGCAACTTGCTGAATACAATTCCTCAGACTTAAAAATGGCACAAGGGAAGCATGTCCGTTCTTAACTCAAACAACCACAAACAAGATCCATTAGACCTCTATTGGAAAACGCTTTGAACATTTATATTGCCACCAGCTGAGAATATAAACATAGCTCAGATACTTTATAAAATAACATTTGTATATTGTGATTTATAGAGCGTGTCATTTTTCATGCAGTAGCGTAGAGGATAAGGTTGAATTGTGAGTTGCATTTCAGAGTCTGACCTAATTGCTAACATGCCAGGACATCTGAGAAAGTGTAGCTTAAGGAGCTTCATCCTTCAACATTTGAAGGTGGCTGAAAGGAAGGATTACAACTAATCTCCAAAACAAGAAACACTGTAGGGAAAGAAATATGTTCTGTGTGTGTGCTTAGATGTGTCGCGGTCGCTCACCTTGTCAGCCATAATCATAGAGGAGCCTCCGTGGACTCCCAGGATTGGAAGCTGCGTCTGAACGGAGAGGAAGTCGAGGATCTGGGCGATGGCCTCCTGATCGGTGCCATCAGCAAACACAAGGCCATGGAGACGAGTGCGGGACAGAAGCTCACACACCTGGGGACACAGGGAAACAAACTCAGGTGTGTGTATATTTGTGTGTTATAGACAGCGTGTGTATGTGTGTAATATTGATGAACAGTGATGTGACAAGTTCTGCGTTTAATGTGCTTTATTTGAATACATTGTACTTCTAAGATTAGTTGTTATGGAATACTCGTTTCAACTCAAACACATTTACAATAAAATATGTGTACTCTTTTTCAGCTACACTGGGCAGTGGGCAGCAAACTAATTGTTATCCCAACGGCTACGTTTAGCTTCAAATCATTTTAATTTTAGGCTGCGCTCACATGCATAACAGCAATTATCCAAGAGCGACCAATAACATGTCCTTCCAGCCAATCAAAGCACTGCAGCTCTTCCATGTTTCTCCATTGTGGGACTTCATAGGACAGAGTGGGTTGTATGCTGTACATACTGTAAAACCCCCTGAGTGTATTTTTATATATTTACATAAATAAAATGTGATTAATCTGACTGAATGGTGTGTGGCCTACCCCCTGCAGTTAAACTATAATGAAGATCATTGATATAAAAAAGCCATCGTTTCCTATAAAAGTGATCATCCCTAATAAAAAATGCAGACTTTGTTTGCTTTTTAAATGACAAGAAGCAATTTAATGGGCAACAATTATTGTGGGGTGCCCACTTTGTCAGCCCGGAACAGAGACAATCTCAACTTTCAAGAAGACCAAATCGAATCTAAAAAAACATTTGGGGATGTGTTTGAATGTTTTTGTATCTGATGAAGTTATTCACCTTTTGACGAGATACCTTTTAACGCTTATGTATTACTTTTACTTCTACTTGTGTTATAAATTAACAATACTTTTACTTTGTACTGTTTTTGTTACCCCTACCATCCCTGTTAATGACTGTACAAAATATTTCTAACCTGTGTGATGACAGATTTAGGGTCCGTCTGGTTGATCCTCAGTATAACCACAGAGATGTCCAGGGTGTCATCGGGGCGCCGATCCGGGCGAAGCTCCTGATCGGAGAGGTAGCGCGTCTCGCCCATGATGACACCCACACTGAGACCTGGAGGCTTCTGGGACGCCGCAGGCACCATCATCTGGGAGAGTAGGAGCAACATCCAGCCCACTACACCCATCATACCCTGAGAGCACACAAGCACGGAAAATTAACCCAAAGTACCATCTTGTCAATGTAAGTAACAAAGCTGAAATAAAAAATAAGTGACAATATTTCTTTGTCTTGTCCCGTTCTCTTCCAGCTATCAGCAGCATGCACATGTAACCAAACTTCCTGTAGGTAGTGCGGCCATCTTTCAATCAGAAGGTTGTGTGTTCGATCCCAGCCAACATGTAGGTGTATCCTTGGGCAAGATACTTCAACCCGAGTCATTCCCGATGGTATGGCCAATGGAGTGTGAATGTTAACTTCCTTGAGCAAGTGGCTCTGTATGAATGAGGTGTGAATGGATGAATGTACAAGCGCTTTAAGAGGTTGTAAAGACTAGATAAAGTGCTATATAAATACAGTTCATTTTCAATTTACCATTTTACATGTGGCTCAGAAGTAAGATTCATTCTGTTAGTGATTTTTTGTCTTAGTCCTGTGTCAAATGTCCTAGTTTTGATCTACTTTCGGCCTCTCTTTCATACACCAATGATTATGTTTTTAGTATTAAATTTGGGGTTCAGTAATCTTGGATTAATTTAGAGCTCAACTGTAGGAACTGCCAAACTCCCAATCTTCAAATTGTGTGCATGACCTGCTTTACTTCCTGATTTACAGCTGCCCAAATGTAATATAGAGACTATAGATTCATCATATACGTATATAAGTCTGGGTATTATTTATTATGTTAATCAAAGAAAAGTAGTGGTTTGTAGTTTTAGTCTGTAGACATTTTAGTCTTCAGATGATATGAAACATTTGACTCTCTCTAGTCCAGCAAAAAATATCATCTTGTTTCTTTTTCACAAGCCCTGCTTATATTTTCCCTGTGTCCTACATGAACTCCCACTTCTTGCTATCTTGGTTTGCTTGAAAGAAATTGAGTCACACCTTTTCAAACAAGTAAAAAATCGACTTCACCGTGCTGTGGACGGAATAATATATTTCGGACCATCGGGATATAAGAGTCTTGTTTATTCTGAAAATGTCTTCAAAAACGCTGTAAGTGCTGTAAAATGACCTGCTGGGTTTCTCAAAGAGTGGCTTGTGCTAGGAAAAACAGTGCGGTATGTGAGCTGAATGTGATTATTAGTGCATGTCTCAACTGAAGTGGCAAAGACTACATGATAGGAACACACTGGAGCTGGGAGGTACTGTCCTCATTCTGTCCTCCTCTATTCAACAATCACACATTTCATTTTTCAAAGTGTGCAACCATTGGTTGAGCAGGGTTAAAGGCAAACTTTATTTTTGCAAAATAACTAATCGGGCTTCATGAGACACCCTAAATCTCTCTCTCTTCCACTGTCTGTCTTTATTTGAACATAATCTATGCCTGTAGGCAATGTTCAAAGTAAAGTGTTAGCTATTAATGGATAAAATAACCCTGAAATAAATGTAATCTGATTTACCCAAGTCATGGGGGTATGAGGGGAAACATTCCAAAACGCTAAAGGCACACAAGTGTCTGCATCAATCAATAACATTCACCGAGATGATAAATAACGTTTCTTTCAACTCTATATCCTAACCAAATTCCAGTCTAAGACAGAAGAGTTTAAGCTCCTGTTCCCACTTCAACTTACTCTGTGTTACCTTTTCCTGTCATGTGAGCAGATCTAAGAGGAGCAGATGAGTAGAGCAAATGCAGTGTGAAATGCCTTGGGCTGAATGAGAGCTAATGAAACCATGATGCGAATGCTACGTTGCATCTCAACAATTTCTTACACCACCACAGTCCAGCAGAGCTGAAAAACACCCCGGGAGGAAACATCACGTCCACAAAATTAACCCAGTGTCTCTGTATCTCTTCATCCTGCCCTCTCCTCGTTTTTTTACTTTGCATCCATGTATGCTCTCCATCTTTATCCCAATCATTTGCTCTTAATGTGCCTCAGCTTTTAACTCTTTCTATAATTCTGCCACTCTGTCTTTCCGGATGGGTGAGTGTGTATATCTGATCCATGTCATCTCACACCCAGTCTAATCAGGCCAGTTAGTCAAGTCAGTACTTTCCCAGCTTGCTCTCTCTGCCCTGGCGCCCACAGACTAGCCTGCAGCTCCAGCAGCACTTAGCATACGCCGCTAAATCACACACCGCTACACTCCTGTCCCAGGAAATTAGTGTCAGCTCCAACCAACAGGACAAGATTACACTAACTTTCCCTGGAGTTAGCATCAAAGCTAACATCACTAGATGAAGTGTGCTGTGCCACAGCTTTCAAAATGGTCAACATAGCAGCAAAACTTTGGGTCACTGAGTGTTCCCGCTGTCATGCAGCACTTGGATGTCTGCTAAAAATCATTTCCGCTGACTCTTGTGATGAGCATCCAAAAGGTATGTAACCGTATCTAATGTCTTAGCGTTTATGCTAATATTTCCAAAAAAAGGAAATAATACAAGACCTTAATAATGTAACAATATGCAGCAGAATAATTTTCCAGTGTCCTGCTCTTCAACAATGTGTTTTAATGGTAGAAGAGTAACCAAAAGCTGCTTTACCGCAATAAAACATGGGAGCTGTTATTTGTCATCATCTAAACATGTTTCCTCAATTGTACAAATGTGCCTCTAAGCAGCAAATCAGTCTTGTCTATTAATGTTTTTATTCTCATGGCTAAAGTTAAATCTAGATTTGTGAAAATGATGTCTTTCTCAAAGCTATGAAAAACACACCATGTGTTCAAATGGGATCTGGCGTTAAGAGGCCCTCAAGCTGCTTCAGGGACAATGAATCAGAGGACGTCATTGTGCACAATGTAACACAACCCAGAGTGATTTTACTGGGATATAAGCACATCTTTTGGTTCAACAATGTTAGCCCTAACTCCTATTAAATAAAGCTCATGTGGGTGTAATTGCTTAAATCTATCAGTCCACAATTTCATTCTTTCATTCATCGCCAATGAAGCAGCTCTACAAAGTGTCTCTAGATGACAACACAAATTAGGCTCGCGGTTATGTGGCCTTGTTTCCCTAAAATAAAGAGATATTCCACTCTAATTCTGTTTTTTTAATAGCAAACACTCAACCTTTGTGGGCTTTAAATGGGGCTTTACAAGTTAGTCATTTCCTCATTACCGAACAACAAAGATTCATCTGAGTTTAAATGGATTTAAATGATGGCCAGTTTTGACTGTGGACAAAAAATAATATTCACTAACTGAATCTTCTGAAGCACAACCACATTTCCCATTGTCCATTAATGTTAAACACTAATTTATGCCAGAATGAACACATTTACAAATCAGTTTGTGTGGAGGATCGTTTCATGGCCACAATTGTTGTGTCTAGTTCCTTTTTCTATTAAATGTTTCCAACTAATTCTACACTATTTCCCCTACTAGGTATCACTTTGACATGCGTTCAGTGCAATGTTAGAGTGAACATTGAATTATACAATTGTAAATGTGGATGCTGGTGGAGACAATATTATTATTGGCCAGCAATAAATACAATTGGAGTGGTGAGCTTCCGGAGAGGGATCATCTAAAAATGAATTTTATACCAACTATGCAAAACTAATTCAATAAAAATGTGAGGCCCTGTGTGCCCATCTATTAATCCCAATCTTGTATGTCCCCCTTTATTATCCTATTATAATTGTATCGAGCCTTTCCCTCAAATATTGTTATTAACGCACCTGAGAATTGTGTAGTTGAACCTAAAGGTTTTGTAACATTGAGCACATATTAGTCGCCACTAAATGTAGTGTATTTTATTATTAACATTTCCTTCACAGCAAGAGAACACCACATTAACCTTCAACCTACACACTTATGTATTTGGCATTAAATGAGACAACATTTGGCTGTAAGCTTTCCAAAGTCTCAAGGTTAAACAGTTTATCATTTATTTTGTGTAATGTGGCACAGCCTCTGAGGCTTATGATAGAAATTGCCACCCTAAAATTACGTCTTGGCACCTCATTTTCTACCACAGTTCTTTTCATTATGAAATGTTCTTTTTACAATTTGGTTTTGTTAATCCCCACAGTACCCAGTTCCAAACTGAGCATCAGGGCAAGATTTATGTACATATTTGCACTGGCAATCTACATGAAATTAGTGGCTGGATTACTAAAGCAGGAACTAATTATCAGACTGTTTTTTAGGTGCATCCTGCATATAAACCAGATTCCCAAAGACACAGTGCAGCAGTGAAATGGGGGTAATATGGGGTAATGAACCATGAAAGAAATCATCCTTAGAAAAAAGTTGTGATTCTGAACTTGTTAAATGTTAAGTTTCCAAACCCTGATTGAAAAAAAAAATCAAGTGTGCATCAGCGTAATGCATTTTGAGGAAGTCAAGTTCAAGTTCAGGTTAGGTGGTGGCGAAGTGGATAGGGACTTGGGTTGGCAACTGGAAGGTCACCAGTTCAAGTCCCGGCAAGACCAAGTGCTACCGAGGTGTCCCTGAGCAAGGCACCGTTCCCTACACAATGGCAGCCCACTGCTCCTAACACTAGGATGGGTCAAATGCAGAGAAACCATTTTGTTACATAGTAAGTAGGCCTACTGTGTAATGACAATAAAAATAAAAAAAATTGTTTAAAAAGGTGACCACAAAGCCACATCTCTCCACACTGTTTGTGTTTTGTAAAAACATTGTGTACTGTTGTGCCTGTTTATTATTGCTGCATTTTTTATTCTAAGGAGCTGTCACTCATTTCTAAATAATTCACTGTAGCTCTCCTACACATGTTTCTGCTGTCATGGTGATTTATGCAGAAAGCAGGATTATTAATTTGTATCTCCTCCACCACAACCTTCCCTACAATTTCAAAACTGCACCGGTGTGGTAAATGCAAAGACTTTTCCTTGTCAAATTGACCCTTGAATATTTGGTGAGTCTCAATGTGCTAGAATGTGCAGTCAACCACTTTGATCAAATACTCCCCGTTATGTGTGCAATCCTGCTTTAAATGCATTTGCATGAATAAGAGACGCACACTTCACTGATCGCACGCAAGCAGTGTCTCAGATGAAAGGCAAACTGCGCTTCCAGCCCGGTGCACCTGTTTGATAAATAACATGCATCGACTGAATTTTATGTTGACTACTGCTGTCGGTTTTGCATTTGCTAAACAATGCAACTTGACAACATTGGCAAAGTTAGCAATGTGTCCTCAGTAGCTAGCAGCCAGCGCATAATGTGGTTATGTGTGTTTGATGCTCATACAAAAGCAAGATCTGCAAGAAATATACTGTATACGAAATATACAAATGGTAAAAATAGTTTTCTTTTGTTGGTAAAACCTTTAAAGTGGTTCTTTGAATAATTGTTTTTTGTATAGAAACAGGAGATTAGTCGGTAACATTTCATGTCTCATTTAAATGGAGAGCAGTTATTTAGTATGTTGGGGAAGATACATAGTGTTCAGGAGTTAAAAGAAGAGTGGGCCACCCACCTTTATTGTTTCTTAGTTTTATTTGGCTGCTGCACACTGTGAGAAGCTAGCCAAGCTTGTCACATTAGCAGGCAGTCTGTGCTAAGTTGTGTCTCAGTTGGGTAAAAGAAAAACTAAAAACACATTGCAGATGGTGGTGTGACGTCTTTAAGCACATATTGGAAAATGTTTTAAAAGGTGTGGAATCCTTTGAAAACAACATTTTGCAGCTTTGTGTGTATTTTTGTTTTAATTGGCAGTAGCTTTCCAAAGTCAGTCTGATGGCAGTAAATGTAATAAATCATTTATTTAAAGGTGGGGTAGGTAATTTCGGAGAAACCAGCTCGAGTGCGCTGGAATTTGAAAATACACAACCGGAGAAAATCTGCCACTGCCTTACAGAGCCCCTCCTCCAACACACACGAACGCGCACATGACCAATGAGGGCACGAGATAAGTTTGTGCACAGATGGAAGGCTGACAGGCAGGTAGGCCATCCAGTTATTTTAGATTGGTCGTGCTTTTTACAGTACTACGGCTTCCACAGATGACATTTTTTTAATGGATTTTTTGTCAAAGCACTTAAGATATTCATTGCTATCGGGATGTTAAGAGCATTCCATGGAATATAACAAAAAGTGTATCTCGAGCCGGTTTCTCAAACTTACCTACCCTACCTTTAAAGTGAATAACATCTTTGCTAATAAAATAAAAAATAGAGCAGTGTTACATATAGGAGAAGAGCTGCAAAAAGTGAGTAACGTCTTGATCATGAAATATTGGTCGCTGCCTGCAGTTAGCATGTCATGTGTGGTTTGAATTAGGTAAACAGGTGAATCACAACATCTCTCTTCATCGAGGTAAGAAGCAACACATTCAACCTCGGTGAGGGGACATCTAACCTTCAATATATTTCCAGTTCTAAAAGGATTTAAATAATATCATCATCAGTCAGAAATAAAAAATGTAAAGAAAAGATATGACCATAAAAGGCAACCTTTCTTTTATAATGTTTTTTTTTCTGTCGATCATATGTACGTGTTTATCATAAGTGATGAACTTCAAAGAGAAGATGCTAAAAATCCTTAGAGGACAAAATGTACTGCTGGGAATAAAATGTGTTTGATCTGAATATTTGTGTTTGTGTGAATATTTACCTACATTTTGGAACAGTGTTTTTTAAATGTGAGGTTAAGAGAGAGGCTTGAGAGAGAAAGTCTAGCAGACAAGTAAATGTTAAAGCAATGTACACACAGACCAAGCACTACATCTACTGTATGTTTAATTGGTTTAAATAAATGTGTCCAATACTGACAGCTTAACATTTATCCAGTTGTCATTTTGCATTTAATCACTTTTAACTCAAAAGATGGTGTTTAAAAAAGTCACTTGAAATATTGCACTAACATATTCCTCTGAAGGTACAGAGCAGTTTAATGTTCTGAATCAGATACTCATTTATCAGATTCAGCACACGTTACAATTATCTTGTGACAAAATCTATTAAGTGATTTTTTTAAAAATGTTTTATTTATTTTCATTTCATTTAATCGTTTATTTAAAGAGGGACAGTGCACATTGATGAACATTTAAAACAAATAATGCTTTAAAAACGTAAACATGCCGGATTTTAGCTTTGAGCTAGTTTCCATCCGTAGTCCCTCACATACAACATTTAAGAACATGACACAGAACTTTATCCTCATACTTTGCCCATATTTGTTTATGAGATTCTGCAATATCAGTACAGCACTCAGTGTAGTTATGTATCACCTTAGTGTCACTATTATTGTTTTGTATAAAGATATATAGACAATATAGACATTTTCTCTAAGACTACAGCTTAAGTCAGAAGAATTACAATATGTAAAGGATATTTCTGTAATAGCAGTGTTTAAAAAAATGCATAGAATTTAGTGTATTTGTTCCAGATTTATTCAATAGTGTCAGTACAAGTCAAGGTCAGTACAAGTGTTAAAGCGTTGAGAGACAAAATACTCTTTCTTATCTATCGGCACTTGACCAAATAATACATCTCAGAGGTTAGTGATATGTAATCTGTTAGGGAGGGACCAGCAAAACGACCCTGAACCTCGACCCATCACCTGTGGAGTACCACAAGGCAGCGTCGTGGGCCTCATAGCTTTTAAGCTATGAGTAATTAGATTAAAGTGGATCAAGTCATTTTATTATTAAATTGCTGGAGTAACTGAATACGTGGAATGATGTCATAATTAGGATACAAAAAAGGTACATGTCTTCCATTAAATAAATAAAAACACCCCATTATGATACCATTCACATGAACACAAATTACTACACTCTGACGATAAAAACAGCTTTCACTTTGTGAATATTTCGCTATTATTTTAAATCTGAAGAAGAAGTTGTTGACATTATAGTACACCGAAAGTGATGCCTTCCAGCTATGAAAATGCATGTGACGTGTGACTAGCATTCTCAACAAAGAAACGTTACATGTGAGTGCTCACACTTAGGCTATGTTGCAGCAGCTGTACTAGTCTAGGCTGGAAAGCAGTTTCAGCCATTTTATTTCTGTACTAACTTAGCAAAACAAACCAGCAAATATTGCAATCCCAAAGTCTGCCTACACATTTTCTTTACTGCACGAACAACTTTCTTGCTACGGCAGGTAACAACAAAGCACATTTCTAATTTCTTCCTCTCCAAGTTTTACTTCAAAAATCGAGCAGTATTCTCAACAATACCACTCGTTTTTTTAGACATTAAACAAGTGTTGGTTTGTGCTCAATGTTGGCTGTTTTTGCCAAACATAATTTACCAGTTTGAGTTTTGAAGGCAGGATAAGGAATAGGGATGTCATCTTCCTACATAGCTGGCTGCATAAATACACGTGTGATTGATGTAGCTTTACTAGTTGTAAGTCAAATTACAGAAAAAACAACCCATTAATTACTCATTGTACAGGACTAATTGAAAATGTAAGTACATTAATAGTTGGTTATTTGTTACTCAGCAGGAAAAGTACAGTAGCCTACTGAGTTACATTATGTGCTACTTTACTCTACAAAGCACAGCTCCATCAAACGTTTTTGAAATAATAAATTCTAATCTTGCACACGTCACATCACAGATAGACATTTGGCTTAACAAATAGATAGCCTCGACAATTTTAAAGGAATTTAATAATCCATGTTATTTCAAATTGCTTACAAAATATGTGTTGGCCGGTTTCAGTTCTTCAGGTTTCAAATGTAGGACTGAGCATGTCATATTTGATTAAACACACATATTTTAAATGCAAGGGCTGCCAGATATTTCCACATTTAAAGTATTCAAGGTCCAGGACTTCTAACTTTCAAAAGTCTGATATAATATATTTTAGGAATGTATGAGAATAGTTTATAAAAGTTTTAATAAACCAAACACCAGAAATATGTGATATTGAAAAAAAAACTTTTTCCACAAGGTACAAGTTTTATGATTAATTTGAAGGCACAGCAACAGAGCACTTAGATATGGAAATGTTTGCAACAGAGAAAGAAACACATCATAGTCCATAATTATTCACAAACGTAACACTAATGCCCTTTTACCTGTACTACAACTCCTCGATAAAAAAATGAATTGGTTTCAATTGAAAGCAATTTAAGTGCATCCTGTCTGAATATTTCTTATTACAGGTGCACTTTCAGATTATACTTAAATTTGCTTTTCTCTGACCTGGGAGCACCAAGGTTTGTATTTTCCCGAGATTGCTCTGCATTTACTAACAAGTAGTGTGCACCATCATCCACCCACCCAAACATTGAATTGCAAACACAAATGTTTGTTGTCTTCATTTGACAGCCGATTAAGAGGTCTTGTTTGAAATATCATATTTGTATTTTTTTAACAGTGATGCAAGTGCCTTCCTGCTAGTCCTTGATACAACTGCTTTTCTGCTAGACACAGTCTTTTAACAGCCCAACAGCCTTTTTCCACATTAAAATTTCAGCAATGCAGAAAAATGCGTGTACATGTGTTGAGGGACACACTTTTGGCCAGCTCCATCTTCTTATTTTTTCAACCCTGTGGTACGTGTGGAACCAGGGGAACAGAAAATGTCTGCAAAAGTTCTGTCATTCATATTTAATTCGTAATAAATATGAATAAACAAGGACAATGCCAAACACGACAAAGGACTCGCTCCCTCGTTCATCGGGGGACTGCTTTGTGTTTTTTTTGTCATGTGCATGGCTTAATCTTTGTGTTTGACTTTGAGGGCATTTGTGTTTTTATGCAGCAGGATGTGAAGCAAAAGAAAAGCACAACCCCTGCAGAGGAAACTTAAAGGCCAAAGGTGAGGGTTGGGCAAAGGGAAGAAAGGGCATGAAAATAAAGTTATTGTGAAGCCGAGCCACGCTGGAGAAGTGTACAGTATAGTCAGCAAAGTTCTGACCCTGGAGAGGCTTTATTATTAAGTTGGTTTTACATTAGAGTTTTTCTTTTTTTAATTTTAATATAATTTCCCTTTCAAAGACGTGAAGGTGAAGCCTTGGCTTGTATAATAAAGATGTAACCTGGCAAATGTTTCAGTCAAAGAACTTGCATAATAAGATATAGCGATACGATAAATGGATATAATCAACCGCAAGTCAGACACTTTGGAGGATGTGTCTGCGTATATGTCAAATGGATTAAACTTGTATTAATTATAAACTTAACAGTGTCTCACCCCAAACTGTATGAACAGCAGGGTTACAAGAATAGCGCAGTAAGATGAGCTAAGACTGGGCCATCCTTATGAATATAAGATTTGATTCTTCAAGCTTTAAATTATTGAAAGGACCTGAACATTTCAAATGACACACGATGGTTGTTGACAATCATTGGTAAGCCTTGTTAGACAATCTCATGTAATGATTGAGTACATTTCTCTTTTAATTTTTAACCAAAAACTCAATTTATACTAATTTTAATGCATGTCAAGTGCACTGCTCTCTCAAATAATCTATTATGGATGAATGTGAAGACATTTATTAATTCATCATTCCTTTTCTACGGACTATATATTGCTGTTATACGTAAAGGAAATAAAAGTATAGGTTTGACATTTTTGAAGCCAGACACATGTTGAAAGACGACCGCTAAAAACTGTAGATGGATTCAATAATGGACATTTCAGCTGGTCCTATTCCTTTGTTATTAACATGCTTGTTCACATAACTGTATTTAAAAATTAGTCTTTTTTACTTTGCCATGAAGAAAACATTGTCCATGCAGCATGTTTTTTTCCCTTTCTGCATAAGCCCCTTTTAGACATGCACATTATCTCGTGATGTGCTGCCAGTTTCGCATGTCGGTCTCATGTTGGGAAAAGAGCCAGAATCTCTTCTGTTCAGTCACGACAGCAATCTTGCTTCTTTGGACCGAGTAAAAAAGGCTATAGCAGCAGAAGGTCCAATAAAAGTCATGGTCTTAGTGTAATTATCATCTCTTATGCAAACAGAAAGAAAATCTAACTTAATGAAAAAATGAAGGTGCATTAATACATTTTAAGCTATTAAGGACATTGTTGGCAGTTAGATCTGTCTATATAAGCGTTTTCCCATATTTTTGGATCGAAATCTATATGACTTTGCAATATCATAGAGTAGTAAAGTGTTACTGAAATAAAACCATGGAGTGAGTTAAATAGAAAATGAATATTTCCACACACTTATGGAAGAATCAGGTAAAAATGTCATATTTTAATAAAGCAGATCTGCTCACCCCCTCACACTAGCCTGATACAACTACAGACACTAACAGAATATAAACTGGAAACATCTCCCTTAACATCAAAACAAAGTATAACATCTAGAGAAACCTCAAGGCGAAGGGTTAAGTAAAAAAAACTCCTCCAATCATAATCATCAGACCCGTTTCCATTGCTGCCAAATGCTCTATGTAATGAATTATGATACTGATGTGAAATATATTAGGGGATTTACGACTGAGAAATGGGGGCGAGCGTCCCTTATGCTCATGATAGTCATTAATTAAGACTCTAATGCTAAATATGTTTAAAAATCTAACGCTGGTGAAGCCTGTGAGTGGCTTGAAAACACTCAATTATTATTTCTGTCTCATCACTCTTCCCTATCAGTGACAACACATTGTGGCTCTTTCCATAATGATCCTGTTGGGTTTGGATGGGTCTGAAAAATTGTGCTGTGAAAATAATTAATGTCCGTGGTCCAGGCAAACATTTGATTACAGCTTTTCAAAAGGCTCCAGCATGGGATCTTTAATCATGCATCTCTGGGCACCAGCGTGTGGTCAACATGTGTTTTTGATGTGTTGCTTATCACTGTTAAAAACTGCACTTGGCAGGAGGAGACAGAGGCTTCAAATGTTCCCACATCACCAGCTGGCTGAGACAGCACCTGTCGCCACTCGCCAGCCTGGAACCAGTATTTTACCTGGAGTAATATATTTTGGATGATTTGCAGATACTTTGGGAATATTTTTGGCCTCTGCTTCTTGCTGCCTGGCAGAGTTCTCAACGAGATCATTCAGGGGAAAAAAGGCTACACGCTGACACACTAAATCATGAAGGAAATGAGGTCCCATTGATGAAATAAATCTAGTGAAAATCATGACTTGTTGAAGATTTCCTGGCAAGATATCCGTGTCATATTATTTGATGATGCTGTTAACACAGCAAGATACATCTCAGTTGCTTTACTGTCATTGCATTTTTAATGTACCAAATCATGAGAATTACAGATTCAATTGCACAGTGTTATTTTCATCTGTCCTACTTCACAATAATGGATTATTATGGTCAACTTTTTAGGCTTTTATTGGTATGCAAATGTTGTGTTTTTCATTAGGAAATTGACAACACAAATTGCAGGTTTTCTGTTATTTGTTTAAATATTTATCAAAGCAGTGCAGGATTTTTTTCAAAGAGCGGCATATCTAGGGGAATTTGGTGTAACGTATAAAATCTACCTTAGCACCACTATGCAGCACTTAAATTAGGATCTGTGTACAGATTTACTGGCTGATCTATGTAGCTGGAGTAACATTATTTTTGATTATTTTAATAGCATAATAGCATTTAATAGCCTGGCATAATCACGCACAGCACACCTTGCTTCACAAACGTACGACAGAGGAAAGTCAACAGCATAATCAATAAAAGCAGAGTCAGTGCTGCAGGAAGTCTTATGTGTTTGTACAAATTGGAGAAAAGACAGAGACCTTTGACTCACAAAGTCTAAGGGAAGAGATAAAAGCATGGAGGACTTTTACCAAATCAATAATGGGAAAGAAAAAAAGAAAGGAGGAAAAAGCTTAATTTCTGTGGAGGAACCTGCCAAACAAGTTCTTAACAACTTTTCTCAAGATGGGGGATTTATATTTTTATTATAAACATGTGCATTATTCTGAAAGTACGCCCTTAGATGGATCTGTATAGGTGGGAAACATATTTTCATTTATCCCATCATAATTTTTTTTAACCACATTTGCAATAACTAGTAACATCCCTCTCCTATCAGTGAATAGTGAAATCCAGTGAAAGACTGACAACAGGCCCTGACACTGACATAAAGGAGCCACAGGTGTAAAGATGCAAATGTATGTATAAAACTGTGTGAACTATCTAAACACGCAGACTTGCTAAACAGGCCAGCAAAGAAAGGGTATAGCATTAACATTTTTAGGTAGGCCAAGGATGTGAGCTAAATAAGCTTTCAACTGTAACATTTTAAAGGGATAACCAAAGCAATGCCATGTGTATACCTTTGTATTTATAAATCTTGCAAAGTGTAACTGGACACTGGGGCTGATAAATATCTGCTCAAGTCATTTGTCCCATGGAATAAATACCAATTGTAACCATTCCTAACGAAATCCAGATTTTTGTGTTATTTGTCCAGTGGAAAAGGGGGTTTAAGAGACTTAAGATGAATACTGGCTCAAAAAAGCAACATGAAATCACTCAGAAAGAAGCAGAATTTAAACGGTTAATAGATTTTAAGAGCTTTACAAACATACTGGAAGGATTATGAGATCATAATTTAATCAATTCAATTCAATTATATTTGAAAAATGTAGTTATGTTATGCCCCTCATGTGTTCGGGAAGCCAACAGGAAGTTAGCCAGCTCAGCCAAAGTTAGTTTATATCGTACATACAATCAAGCAGGCAGACTTTTAAGTGCAAAAACACATTTTCTTAGAGGTTTAAGTTGTCAAATTAATCTTAACGCTTCTTGATAATACTGTAATGAAAAACACATTCTTGATTCTGTTCGCAAACTTTACTCCAAACATTAATGAAAAACTTCAATTGTTTTAATCTCTGTTCATATAAAGCTCTTTCAAAGAACTAAGACACATTTCCTCTCTTAAATGAAATTCAATGTGTGCTTAAGGAACTTCTATTTTTACAAGAAAAACAATATGAGGAAGTTAATAAAGCCTCTTGTTCTAAAGCTGAATGATGAAATTCCTTATGGACTTAACATCATTGGCACAGTTACACTCGGCACACATTGCCAGAGTTTCTTTTTTCGTAATGTAGCTGCTGGCTTATCAAGAGAATTATAATAACTATTCTTTAAAACCCTCTTTTGGAAACACAATTTTGTTGGAGCAGTTTATTATTGTGCAGCTCCATAGTACCCATATGTAATCTCCTCTAGTATAAATTGTTTTAAATGTATTAGTGATCTAAGAGCCACATTGAGGTAATTGTGCTCTAACATATGTAAAACATGAAATTGAGTAGAAACAATCTTTCCTTGAACCACTCACGATGATCCCAGTTGGAGACAAATGAAGAAGTGAAGTAGAACTGATACATTTATGTGACTGATCTGTTCTTAGTAGCCGTGGAAAACTGAATCAAATTGGATTTAAAATGCTGAAGAATGTCTTACCTAGGCCAGACTAATATCAGTGTGAGCCAAAATCTGTCTGTAAAAGCATAAAATTGGAATATAGGTTTTGGGTGTTAAGTTGGCCAAAATGACAGGGCCAGAGAAGCTGCACTGAGGCTCCCATAAGCCTCTTTTTTAGCTTGGAAAAACCTTTTAGACAGGAAAGGTTCAAGAGCCATCATTTAAGGTAACAACAAAGCCTCCTACCAAGCTTGAAATGTTCTCACTCTTCGAGCCACATGTTGTGTTTTTACTAGTCACGCTAATTAAAAAGCACCCTATTCAAACAGACACAGCAGGGGGTTACAATCCAAAATGAAACATCCACCCTCTTGAAAGCCTTAAGCTTTTTACTGAAAGATGAAAACTGACATCAAAAGGGACAACATCTGCGTGCCTCTTTTTTTAACAATGACCACTGCCTATCAATAATAACGTTATTGACTTTTAAATAGGAACATAAAAGTATCAAAGCAACACTAATCAACATTTTGAAATAAATAATGGATCAAATCACAGCTGTTCATGTAATGTTTAAAGTGTTGCTTCTGAAAGCACAGAGATTCATCACCAAACCCTGTAGTTCATTTCAGCTTTTTAAACTGTTTCAGTGCCTGTCATTGTTTTGGTTTTCTGGCTTGCAAATGTACTATGTTGGTTCAACATTTGTATCAACCCAGCCAGAAAATGCAGGTGTTTTAAGTGAGAAAGCTCTTATAAACCAAATATGTGCTACCTATCCGGCACCACACAGCAGTTAGAGACTTGCTAATAAACACAGCAGAGCATTTAGGAGCTAAACAGTAAGATATTTCCCCCAGGAGTTGGTAAAGACTAGACAGAGAGGCAATATTGGACATTCATTAGGCACAGGCACATCCCTGAATGAATATTTAAAATGCTTAATGTATGCTGGAAGTGCAAATAAGCATTTGTTTGCTAAAACATAACATTCAAAAGGAGATAATATGTCAATGTTGTCTTTACAGCTTGTTATGTTGCAGTCAAGTGGCTAACACGTGCACATAATGAAGCTTTACAAATAAGAAATGTACCAATCCAATGTCAAATCTTTTTCAGTAACAATATGCCGTCCATCTGATTCTGCAAAAACAAAGTTGTAGCGAATCTTGAGTTGAGTGTATAGTTGCACCCCTGAAAAAACTCCTGTAGGCTATTTCGTGTTTTATGCCTGAAAATTACACTGCTTGGAGATGATGGACAAGGACTATAAACAAAACAAGTCCTCAAGCAGAATTTATTTTTTAGGCAAAATGTTTGGGACCACTTCCTGTCAGTCACAAACACAGGGAAGAAAAACTGGGACACATTGAGAATTTTTCCATTTACAACTGAGAAATGGTCTATAGGGGAAATGACTAAGCAGTAATGTTACAACATTATTTTACTTCTTCACATTTCTGTCTGATCTGTCCCCCAAATGGATTAGCTTTCACGTTTTTCTTTTTTTACATTCATCAACAGTCGCTGTGAGCTGAGCCAGAGACCTATTTTGTCGGAGGTCTGAATGACTGCCAATACATCGCCTGAAGAGCAAGAAATTAACTTCACATCCCTATAAAGGAACTTTCAAACTGTCACTGACTTGGTAATGTAATCTAAAACGAAATTGCTTTTCTGCAAAGTTTTAAATTGAAGAAACAAGCTAATATAACATTAAAGGGGACCTATTATGCAAAACCCACTTGTTCATGTCTTTTATACATAAACATGTGTCCCCTCTGTGTAAAGAGATTCTGAAAGTTTCAGGAAAAAAGATTCACTCACTTGTTGTCCTGATCCATTTATATAAAAACCTGTCTGAAAATGAGCTGATCCGATTTTGGCAACTTTATGATGTCATAACGTTGTTTGGCTTGTGTAACCATTAGCCAATAACCAATCAAGGTAACCAACCAAGGTAACCCCCCCACCTTATCACCTGAATCTCCTCCTAGAGCACCATTGTGTTCTTTTTAACCAATCATCTCGCAGAGGGGCGTGGGGAGTGGCTCCTTATTTTCATCTAAAGTAACAGACAGAGAATCAGCACTTTTGAAACAGGGCTGAAACAGAGGGGATTATGGGAAGCTACAATGCACGATCTGTTTGGTATTTTGAGCCAAACACTTCAGAGACATGTTTTATATATATCTGAAAGCTATAATATATTGGTGAAAAACAGTATAATAGGGGACCTTTAAAATAACATGAATTCATGCAGCCTTATAAAGAATAAAAGTTCAAAAATGCCATTTTTATCGACCATCCAGCTGGTCCACCCGTCTGCAACAGAGGCATTTGGTGTTTTCGACTGTTTTGACGGATTTGTTAATTAAAATAGAAACATCAAATGCTGCTTTTTAATTCATGCTCAAGACGAATAGGCGGCAATTTCTCGTCATGCCTCTAAATCCTCACTGAAACCACCTCTCAAGAAGGATCAAGATTATCCTGATTTTCAGCAGCAAAACGATCTGCCTTTGAGTCACGAAAAACACAGATATGAATTTTAAGATTGATCAAAAGTAGGATTTGATCTCTAAAATCAGAGCCTGAGAAACGACAATTATTACTTTTGGGGTTTAAAGAACCTGCATGTTCAGATCTATTACAATCCGATTACTTAAATCTTATCAGCAACGTTGGGCTGGAGCTAGATAAGACTTATCTGGAATCTTTAACTGAAGGAAACACTTAAACATTAAAGACACGCTGACATTTAGTCACAGACCTCTTAAATATCTTCAAGCTGCAGGACTTTAAAGCTCATTAGAAAAGCTAAATGTGTTGAACTTAATATACCAGCATCTTCTGATTTCTCTTTACTATTTAATAAGTGTAGGGGGTTCACTGATGATTCAAAGATCACTATTCATTAAATGTAACATAAAACCTTTATAGTCAAATAATGTAAAAATACTGTATACTTGTGTTTTAAGTCAAGAAGTGGTCTGAAACACAGAAGTAGAGCATCATCACAAAACAAAGAGTGCCCCACTTCATTCTAAAAATATCAGCTCAAAAACCTGTATTAGTCAAACCCTACTTAATACCACCACGGCTCACTAACTCATTAAATGAGACCACCAACTGTGTTTTGATTAAATGATTAAACAGAGCACGTTCTTAAAAGGCTTTTGGGTTATTAACTTGTGTCTGAGACCGTACTATCACACATCAATATACAGAAGATCAGTGGGGGTCAAATGACTCATTATCATATGTCACTCAGTGCTTTTCTCTGGTAATTACAGGAAAATGAAAACGCTTTCTCTCATCCGCTCAAACTTCATGTGAGCGGCTTCTGACCTGTGACTGCATAAAAGACAGAGCTGTGAAATGTGAAAGCGTAGCATAACTTTTGATAATTATTCTGACCAGGCAATAAAATGTGGCCAATTTGTTGGCCACTGAAAATCAAACGGTAATGGATGTAGTCGGGCCAAGATGATCGAGCGCAACTCAGAGCAGGCACAGTAGCAGGTTTAATTGCCATTAAAGAAAGCGCTCAGTCAGCAGATGACAGCTGAAGCTCAGGGCCACGCCAGAGGCTCTGTGGCTGCACTCAGGTTAGCATTAATGTTCTCAACAAAACCACATCATCAGAAATCTTATTTTCAAAACATGCAGTTTGTCAACTTCAGTGGAAAGTAAGCTCCAACCAAAAATACTGTGCAGATAAGGAGATTATTTGCTGTAGCTCTTATCCCAGGATATGTCAATACCTCCTTCAGGACAAATACAGCTACAATGCAGGGCAGGAAGGTGCACATTCCACCCACAGGTTCTTTGGCTTTCTCTTTTTTAAGCGTCTTTATAATTATTCTTCATAAGCTCCAGGTTGCAATCTTGTGTGTGTACTCCTACCTAAAATCCTCTAAATGTTCACAGAAAATGGAGTAGAGAAAACAAGGGAGAGATTTGTTGGCTTTATCCTAGTGTTTGTGACTCAAAAGGCTTTAACTGAGCTGTGAAAAACAACATTTATATCTAGTACCATAAAATAACCTGAAAGATACCAGCGCAATACTCTCAGTGCTGTGTTATGATCAAACAGCCAATCTCAAGGTTATGCTATTACGTTGATAAGCTATATTCTCCGAGACGATGACACAGTAAATGCATGATTATAATTGAAATACTTTTGGACCACTTCAATAAAACGGTTCAACGGGGGTCAAATCTGCATTTTTCATGAAAAATAAAGAGACTTCTGCATCGGTGCTCTCTGAACCTTTTCCCACTTGCAGGCATATGTAGATTTGAGCTGATTTTGGGCACTAGCTCTAAAAATGTCTTGCACACAATTAAAAACCAAAACACTGAGACCAGGATGACACAGAGCAGTCAGATTGCTCATCACCTATCTCAGCTTTTTATCTGCGAGAAAACTCTCTGAAAACGCTCTTTAAAAAAAGATCATTACAACAAGACTGCATAGAGCAGGGTACAAGAACTTAACGTCTGTGTGAATATCACCAGTTTCACTTGGTGCCATCAAAATAATCTCAAGAGGGCCATCTTGTTAAAGGAAGCACGACAACATGTTGAGAACAGAACATTTAATGTGAGGGATTAAATAGCTTTAACTGCAGAGAAACAGAACAGCACAGTTTCATTTCTCACTACAAGCTGCTTACCCAATGAGCTCTGAACTACCTGTTTTGCCAACAACAGGATGGTTCAGTGAACACCTCAGTGAGATGCATCTCGACATAATTTTAACACTATGTCATGCTGGAGCCAAAATGGGAGTCAGAATATAGTATGCATCGCATCACTGGGAATATTTCATTTGATGTTTTCCCTGTTAGGCTTTGTTTCAGTAGTTGGTTAATAGCAGAGAGATGAAAATACAATGCCCAACTGAGCAGGAAACACTCTGGAGTGATGTCAACAAAAAGAAAGTGAATAGAAAAGTCGGCTTACTATAAAATACTTGTATGGTTCTCAAGGTGCTACGACATCACAATCAGAATATATATTGCCGCTTTGTACAAGATATTTATATTAATGGAGACAGCAACAGCTTTCGACATCCACTGCTCCCACTCTATTGCGTTTAAATGCCCTACAGAGTTGATCTCTTTTTGTGTCATCCCACTATTCAAGAAAATAGGCTACTGCTGAGCTCAACCATAGCCTCTCTTCCCATTCCCTACAAGCCCACAATGAGTCTGCAATGGCATAAAAGATAATTTGCCAGAAATGATCATGATACACTAACTCACATACACCCCTATTTTTTTATGCTAAATACCATTAAAAATGACTTTAGTGTGATGGAGATGTATGGGAATGAGTGCCTTATATACTGTCACTTCAGGCTCCTATAGATATATCAGACTATTATAGTTACCCCCCATGTAACATCTGTGTGTGTGAGTGTGTGTGTGATGGCTTCAATGTCCCTGAGAGAAGGAAAAGACACTTCGTGTGTCAGACTTGGCACGAGAAGCAGAAGGAAAACGGAAGAAAATGTGTTTCTACAACGTGACTGCATTCAAAGCCTGAAAACTGTAATTTGAGATATGAATTCATTACACGGCCTCTCATCAGTAGCCGGGGATAATGTGATGCAACAGCGCCGCTTAGCGTCGCTCGGCGCCGTGTCTGAGCGGCTCTGGCGGTGAGTCTCCCCCCATCACACGCGGACTCACCTTCGGTGTCACAAAGCGCGGCTGCTGCAGGTTTGCGGTCGCGGAGGTTTTGCGCCTTCTTCTTCGGAGTCCGTGCGATGAATGCTGAGTTTTACTGCCGTGGTCTGAGGGCCCGTGCAGGCAGCCACCATGACCTGTCCGTTTACTGGCATTGTGGTTCCTTCTCACAGCGTCAGTGAAACCAGAGGAAAAGTGTTCAAACTTGATCTGAAAAACAAGGACATAAAAAAATGCTATTGCTTATTGCACTGACTGCAGCCCTCAAAATCGCAGACTTGTTGAATTCGACTCTGTTCTATAAAAAGGACGCGCGCCTACATGCTGGTGCCTATATGAGCGATACACACTACCCAATATTCCTCATGACTCACAAGCATTTTAACAGTCAGAGTTAGATCAAATACGAGCTCAATCCACGTGCCTGTATGTGCATGTACACGCGCGCGCGTTGCTGTTATGTATGTTTGAGCACAAGTGCGTGCGCGTGTGTTTGTGTTCATCTTTTGGGGGAGAGGAGACTAGGGCTTATTGAATGGAAAACTGGCGTGAGGAAAACGAGTTAAATTCAAAGGTAGGAGGGTGAGAAACACAAAAAATGTGGTGTGTGTGTGTGTGTGTGTGTGTGTGTGTGTGTGTGTGTGTGTGTGTGTGTGTGTGTGTGTGTGTGTGTGTGTGTGTGTGTGTGTGTGTGTGTGTCAGGGAGAGAGAGAGAGAGAAAAAAGAGAGGGCGCGTTAAAAACAGCCTGTGGCTCCTAAGCGAATATTCCCCTCACGCTCCTCTCCGGTGCTGGGCTCGCTATGTAGGGCAGCAGCAGGTTGTGTGTCGGGGACTCGGACGAACGAAAGGAGCGGAGAGAGGAAAACAAACCAGCCACCCCACCAACCTGCCTATATGCTCCACTTTTAAAGGAGAGCGAGTGTGCGGGCAGATTGGAAACCACTGAACCCCCACTATTTCTGCTCAATATCAGCGTCACCCCCGAGAGAAGAGAGTTAGTTTGAACCCAAGCCAAAAAAACACTAATTAATCCAACTCACCCCATTCCCGTGACACATCTCTCCAGGCGGCCAGGTGGAGATGACATTGCAGCCTGTTACTCCATTCGGGTGCCCTCGGCAGGAGTGGGAATCACATAAGACTCTCCTCCGTCAAATTAATCCATCAATTTCTCCTCCATCCAGTCCCCCCAAAAACACCACCTCCACACGGATAAATCCACCTGTCTGCCTCTGAAGACCACCCCCCTCCACAAGCACCTCACCCCCAGTAGATTGGTATAGTATTCCTCTCGGTTAAGATGTCAAACACCGTCCACTCAACGGCAGAGATGGATTGGGGGGAAAGGGGGAAGAAGAAACGCCGTGGAGGTGCGGGGATCAGTGAGACTCCTGAATCCAAAATCAGCCTATTTGGTTTGGAATCTCCAGCGGCAGCCCCGCGCGTTCCGCAGTGAGGGCTCGTGGACAGGTCCGCGCGCCTCCTCCTCCTCCTCCTCTCCTGTCCTCCTCCTCGCGCCGCTCGCGGATTCTTGGAGACTGAAGGGGGGATTCCGTCACAAATAACATCAAAACGCACGCAGACACGTATATAAATCCCCCCCCCCAAACACACTCTCTCCCTCTGTATTTTCCCACTCTCTCACGCGCTCTCCGAAAGAGCACCGCACTCTCCCCCCATAACACCCTAAACAATTCAGAATAAGTTTAAAGGGGTCGAGTTATTTTTGTAGCTCTGTGCGCCGCACGACAGAGGTGATGCTCCGGCAGCAGATAGAGCGCTGGGTGGAGAGGAATAAGGAAATATTCTCCGGCAGTCTCTTTACCCCGCAGCCCGCCCGCCCACGCTTCGCTGGCTGAAGGTACTTACACATCAGCCTAGTTAATTAAACATATGGGCAACGGGCCTGAATGAGAAAATGATGGTGTGGTGAAGGGTGGAGAGGGGAGAGGGGGGTAGTGGTGGAGGGTGACTTGGGTGACTTCATCTCCTCGTCATAAAATATCAAAAAGATGTGGTGAGTTGAGAGGGTGCGCGCAAGAGGAACAATTGTCCATGTCTAGCCCTCCGAAAAAAAAGCGACTTCAACTTCACAGTTCGTTAAAACTGATGTGTCTTGTCCTTGTGTCTCTCGGGGTTTTTGCCTCTATGCGCGTCGCTTTTCCTGTTATGTCTTCTCCCCAAAAATAGGACGCAAGAAAGGTATGGCGCACACCATCATCCGTCGTTTATCACCTGGTGTCAACTCGCCATACGAAACAGCATGCGTTTTGACAAGCATCTCTTAATATCTGTGTGTGTGTGGTTGTATGTGTGTGTTTGGGCTGTGACGACCGTCTCGGCGTCAAACAAATCACCGCGTCGCGCCTCCGCTCCACAGAGCATCCACTGCGCACAGATAAAACATTTTAATTTCCGCTGAACTGTTGTAAACCAATAATCTAGGGCTCCCTATTCCCAAAATCTAAAATACAGATTCCTTCAAAATGACTGCACCGAAGCGTTTATGGCTGATGATATGTCATGTTCTCTCGTCAGAGCCGGGGTTTGTTAAACGGGTGAGATAAGGGAAAATAGAGCCGACGCTCGTGAATTACACAGCCTCAATTAAACATAATTAGCAGATCAAAACTGCAGCACAGGGGGTCCTCGGGGAGGGTTGACAACCCCCCCCCCCCTCGCTCTCCCCCGTGCCTCTCTGCATCTCCCTCTGAGTTTTCCCTTGGAGTCCCATAGCGGACAGATGGTGTAGATACTGCATGGGGCCATGTTAGCAGGCCGGGGATCTACTAGGACTGGCTGTCATAAAGTGAGTTACACTTTGAGGTAAAAAAAAACAGCCCTGTGTAAGCAGACCTAAGGGCTTATTATTAAGGAAAACTTCTCCTCCTCCTCCTCCTTTATCCCTAGAATAAAAATCTCCACCTGTTGATGTCCTCCTCCGTCAGAGCCTCCAAGGCTTGAAATAAAAGAAAAAGACGATTGCATAACGTGTACATAAAAGAGAGAGGGACAGACCACATGATGAGTGAATGGTGGTCCACTTTTCTTTTGAGGAAATAATTCCTGGGGTTTCAAATATAATGGCTCTGACTTTCTTTCATACCATCCCACCCACCACCCTCTCCTCCTGCTCCTTTTCACCCATTAGAGGCACCCTGTTGGGACAGGCTGGACACAGGACATACCCCCTGGGAACTGTGGAGAATGCTGTTAGAGGCTAGAGGCTTTTAGGCTAAAACAGCAGCTTTTATTTTTACTATGTTAACCAACAATCAGTAACGATAGAGTGCCTAAGCTCTTCCTATTCTATATTAAACATTAAGCTATTTCCAAATAAATAAAATCATTATACAGGGCCACCATAAATACGCTTTTAAGAAATTCAGTTTCTTTAAATATTATCTAATTCAACGGCATTCATGCCTGCAGACTTCCCTAAAGCGCTTATTGGGACCTCAGGCTTCTGGTGCAAAGTCTTGAGAATCTCTCTTTCTCATTTAGTATGCATTCATCCGGTACACAGTAGCACAACACATGGACAGTCAGCTCTGCCCCGTTTGAAGACAGTTGCAGGTCCACAGTGTTGGAAATTCTCTGAACAGGCATCCCCGTTATTATCACTGATTTATAACCACCGGGCTCAGCTGTCATGCATCTTTCATGGGCCAACATTGAACAGGAGTTACTCAGGCATGTCGTGATGCGGAGACGCTGCATGCCGGACACGCTCACACATGCAGACACTCAGCTCAGGTTCAGATTTGGCTTCACAGCATCCAAACACCCCAGTGAGCCAGCTGCCCAGTGAGTGATAATATAATATTTGAAAAACAAGAGAGACCCATTGTGATAATGGGTAGTGTGTCAACTATGTTGTTATTACTCTGTATAATTATTGTAGACCAAAGCTCATTGCACTAATGTTGTTTGGTGAACAGTCAAAGCCCAGTACTGCAATATTCCTGTATTGAGGGGAGGAAACAGAGTCTAATTAAAGCAGCTCCAACTATGTAACCAGCAGGCAGGCTCACAAACAAACTGATAAATAAATATATAAATAAAGGAATAAATAGATAAATAAATTACAGGGAAGAGAACGATTACACAAGGCCTCTGACAAAAATGATGTGGGCAAATTTTGTATCCATGGTAACTGACTTTTTCAGAGTGTCACCACTTTTGTTTTGGAAGAGGCGCAACCCAGATGCATATGGTTTATGTTTCGCAGAACTGTGCCGGGCTACTTAAGTCCCCATTCATAAACAACTGGCCACACTAACTACAGGATGCCATCTACTCATTCACAGACTGATGTGCAGCAGACCCAAATCACACAGTCGTTCACACCGTACACACACACACACACACCCCCGTCACAGGCAGCTGATGCAACTAATATGGAAATCTTTTAAAGCACACGCTGCTAATTAGCTGCACAGCTAACTGAAACCAAGTCCATAAAAGTCTGTTACTGTCAACTTTGCTTAAAAATCTTTTTAGTAAGAAGCACATTGTTTCCATGACAACAAGACCTGATGGCATACTTTGGGTTGTATTTTTTACAATCAATTTGTATGTTTTATTAAGAATAGCTTTGTGGATTTTATGCATCTTACTCACTAACTTTGTAAGTCCCTACATGCTGATTCTTCTATTAAAATGTCTTTGCATCTTCACACAGGCGGCTCACACTTATCGGACCATCATCAGTCCGTTTGATTGACAGGCAAACACAATAGAAATCCACAAAAGTATGATTCACTTTAGTGTTTCTATGCAACTGAAGTAAGCTGGTTGATAAAGAAAGTAGGTGGGCTGCGTTCATCCTGATGACTGTATGATGAGCCTACGAGATAAATGTCTTCTTTTTTTTATCTCGACTCTTCCTCCTTTTTTTCTCCGACTGAGGCACTGCCATTGCATTGTAGCTACAGTACATGGCTTTATATAGACTCAGGAAATGAATCACTCCGTCAATAAATGGCAACAAAATAAACAGACATGTATTCAAGGCTCTCTATCTGGAGCACAACGGTGTGATAGCTGGCATTTACCGAGTTATAGATACTCTCTCTAGTCTGTCTTTTTACTTTGTCTCCCTCCCTCTCCTGCACTCTCCACCCTCTCCCCCTCTCTCGCCCACAGAGAGTGGGTGACCTGGAATGAGCTCTCCTACAGGCGGCATTGTTTCCTGCAGCCAGACAGGGGCAGTGTGTAGGTTTTTTTAGACCTCAGGCAAGCTTCAGCTTCACTCTCTAGGGTCTACCTTAGCTAAATCATTACCTCATTCAAATGTATGGTCACCTTTGAAAACCACTCGTCTCAGAAATTGATATCTGATTACTTCCTGTCACAGTGCTGATCACAGTGAAAAGTTCATGAGTGCAGCTGCCAAATCAATTAGTCGGAGGTGATGCACTGCTGTGTATTTTTCACTTGCCCACACCAGCATTTATCCTTCCCTTGAAAAGGTCAGTCAATAGTTTAATAGTTAATAGCAAAGAAGGATTTAGAAAGTCTTGCAGCTTGAGTGAAAGCTCTTTCGTTAAAAAATTATTCTAGGCTAAAATAGGTGAACTAAATATGCATTAAAATGAAAATCTCTTATTTAATTCAGTACTATATTTTGGCTTATTTCATCAAGTTTAAGTTAATGAGAAAAGGAAAGCGTAGAGTTTTGAATAATTCATGTTAACTTTAGGGCCAAAAAAGAGCTGGACTTAGTTAACTTTTTTCCAAATGTACGCATGCTAATTATCCATCCATACACATAGTTCAGCTTGGGGTAGTTGTCATAAAACTGTGGAAAATGTTTTTTTTTTAAATACAGTTTTGGGAAATAGGCTCATCATCTTTTTAAAGCTACAGCCAGCAATATTGTTATCTCAGTACAAAGACTGGAACAGCTAGCCTGACACTTTTAAGGCCGTACAATAATCAAAGTGTAAAATTGACTTGTTGCGATGTTACGGGACATTAAGTGTCAATCTATCCCTTCTTGTCTCTGTAATGTTGCCAGGCAACCAACCAGTAGATCCTTCAAGCTTCCAAACTCTAAACCTGTTCAGAAAATTGAATTAAATAGTCTGACATAACCGGCCATTAAACCACATATAGACGTTTCTACAAGGGTTACACAAACAATATATAAGGTTTTAAAGGACCAGTGTGTAGGATTTATTTAGGGTAATTTATTGGCAGAATTGAAAGATAATATTCATAACCGTTTTCATTAGTGTATAATCACCGGAAATGTAGTTGGTGCTTAATCCAGATTGTATTGCATAATAGGCAATATGACAACATAATTAAAATAATTTTGTGTTTGTTCATTAACGGACCAACTGAGCCGCTAGTGTCTGACAGGCCGTGAGCAATTTACTGGCGAGGCGGCCTGAAGGCCTTGGTAGTTCACCGACGAGCGAGCAGAGGGGTGAGCAGAGGGGTTTTCATCTAGCTGTGGCAGTCACTGCAAGATGCCTATAAATCCTACACACTGACCCATTAAATAGTTAGCTGGCTGAACGGTTTTGTTATGTTTAGACTGAGCTAAGCAAGCCGTGTCCAGTCTACAGTGTATGCTAAGATAAATAATTGGCTGCAGCTTCATAATTAATTACAAAAAAGCAAATAGGCGTAGTTTACAAATGATCAAACCATCAACATTTAAAGACTGACCTGCAGGTTCTCTGAAGTTGACTCTAACTTGGGTATCAGGCATTCACACGTTGATAATCAGAACAGTCATATGGAGGTCACAGACTCGTGCACACAAAGAAGCAAAGAGCACACAGACTCCTCAATATGACGCACCTCAACAAGCAACACAAAAATATGCAGAAATGATGTCATCCAGTTGATCTGGGGAAGCACACAATTAGACTGTGTTGGTTAATTTGCACTTAAAGCACCAGGGCACACTCTGATGCTCCATTTGACAGCTTGGAAATTCACAGTGCCATAGGAAATCCCATTTGTATATTCAGGGTGTTCAATTCTTGGGGTGCTCAGAGTGTACGTGGGGTACTTTAGGCACAGTGGCTAAGGAGTTGGTGAAATAGAGCGTTTCATTGTTGGAGGCTGTAGCCAAATCAAACTAATTGGCCCAGTCCACAGAACAATTTGAAATAGCTCATCTTGAGGCTCTTACTTTTTATGGGCTTTTTCTATTATCAGCATAGCCAGAGTGCAGGGTACATTTCTAACTGATATTGAAATGTTGCTAATTTTCAGATGAGACCTCACAGTATGGCCTCTACATACATGATTTACTGAAATGTTTGACAAAACATATTAGCTGTTATAGGTTATAGGTTATAGGTTGAAAAAACTATAGGCTGTTTGCTTTCCAGTGTTGTTGACGCTGTTTGTCTGTTAGCAAGATCAACACCAGTGATATACTCGATGGAAAAAAGATTGAACAACCTGCAAATATTTACCACCGACATATGCCACTCCAATGATGCATTTTTTGGTTCCTCTTGAGCTCTTAAAAGCTACAAGCACACTCAATCCACTTGTTTTCCATTAACACAAAAAACGACATGTAATGGTTCAGATGCGGAGTTTTGTTTTGTGTTGTTGATTAAACATAAATTAGATTTGGATAGACTTTATCTGGGGATAATGCCCGATTATGGGGATGAATCCAATAACGAGACAATAGCATAAACTCCCAGCTTGGCCATCATCCAACTGCTGAATGCGTCTTTATTCTGATGCTGGTGGGGAAAGCAGTGGTTGGTTGCTGGCATCAGCATATTGGGTTAATAAAGAGCACTGTGATCAGTTATTGGCTTCTCTGTGGGTAAGCAAATAACAAGAGGCACTAGCCCGTTTCATTTTGAAGGCTTTAAAGGGAGCAGTTATTAATAAAGAAGAAAGTCTACCAAAAAGGGGGGCAAAGATAGAGGGATGGATTATGCATCAGTTAAATCTGAAAGACTGTCTTAGTTTTTAATTAATCAAGACCAGTGGCGAGCCGTGACTCTCTGACCCCCACCCTAAAAAAAAAAGGAGTTATTACGTCACAGCGTATACTTCAGCGGAATATCAAAACAACGGCCCGGGGTGCAAAACGCATCAATGACAGCGACCCTCTACCACACAAAACACCACCTGTAAATAACCCAATTTGTGTTCTTTGACATTGAAAAGGATATTGCATTGCGTTTGTTACTTTCGTTGCAGTTGTATATGTCTTAAGTGTAATTTGGCATGCTTTTATTTTGAAGGCGAGTTTACGCTGTTGACAGGAAGTTGTTGTTGCTATGGAAACAAGAAAAGCTTCACAGCAGGCGGAACTTGTCATAAAGTCCGCGATAATAAAACCCACCCATTTAGAGGGAAGATATGATTGGTCAATTGTACTGTCAGTTGACATTACTCTCTCGGTCAGTAACCTACGTCACTTACGGGCGGAAATTACGGCCCCGCCCACTTTTGGGGGAAAACAACGCTGTAATTTGAATGGCGGTCAATGCAAATTCTGAAGTTTTTGCCAATCCGATCAGAAATGTAAGAAAACCGTGGATTTTTGGATCTTCAAAGAGCCCGATTACGATGGCCAGTCAGGCAAACAATTACATTAAATCATTTGAAATCGACGATCGGTCTCGATATAGGCTATGGTTAAATTAAAATCTGTAGGCGAGGCCGTCATTTCGCCAGCTGTTACTCTCATGAGCGAGGCGGAAAATAATTGTTTTATTATGCCAAAAAGCTGCTGTGTCGTTTATTGCACCACCAAACATTAAAACAAATCCAGAGTTACGTTTTTCTGTACTTCCTCTGACAGTAAAAGAAGAGCTCTGTGGCTTCAGGCTCGATCGCCATTCAAATGACAGCGTTGTTTCCCCCAAAAGTGGGCGGGGCCGTAAAGTGATGTAGATGTTACTCTCATCTACATCGATCGCCAACTGCTATATTTAACCATATATTGAGCCCGATCTTGGATTTCCAATGATTTAATGTAATTGTTTGCCTGTCTGGCCATCGTAATTGGGCTCTTTGAAGATCCAAAAATCCACGGTTTTCTTAAATCTCTGTTCGGATTGGCAAAAACTTCAGAATTTGTATTGACCGCCATTCAAATTACAGCTTTGAATCCCCCCCAAAAGTGGGCGGAGCTGTACTTTTTGCCCGGAAGTGACGCATGTGTTACTCTCATCTATAGCTGGGCCCTCTGTGAATTCATAGCTGGACCACCAATCAGCTCCTACAGTATCTTCACCTCGCAGAGACGAGCTTCTTTCATTTAACCCTTCACATTCCAACAGAAACTGAATAGGCAGATTTGAAGGATTTATTTGTTTGGAAATGTTATTTTAAATACAATTAAATCAAGTTATTTTGGTAAAACTAATGAAAAATAGAAAAAAATATATTTTTTAAAAATATATATATATTTTTTAATGTTTTTAAATATTATTTTTTAGAATATCTTAGGACCTCAGAGAGGGCCTAGAGGGCCCTGACGGCTCGCCACTGATCAAGACACTATAAAAAAACTCAACTCGTGTTAAACTGTGATTCCCTCAGCTGATGCCGCTCAGATGATTCAAATGTTGCTAATGCTGCTACACACAAGTTAGCTTAGTTGAGTTGGAACTTTTGGCCTCATTTCACATTTATTAGCAAACAGATATAAGACGACAGAGCTTTTCTTTCATACATCATACATTTAGTGAACTTCCGTACGGTTAAACTTTAGTTTGTTTTAAACTAAGTTTGCCTTGAGTTGCTGATATGTATTTTCTTTAAATTACCAGTGCAGAGAGGGCTAGAAGAGACATCTGGTCCGGCCTGAGCAAAGTTGAGGCCCTTAAAGCAGAGCTCTTAAATACAGGAAATAGCCAATCAGAATGTACCAAGTGCTGCCACATTATGGGGGGGTGGATTTTAATTTCTAGTTGTTTTTCTGTACACTATTTTAGTGTAGGTGCTTTTGTTTTGGTTAAGGTTAAAATATCTATACTATAATGAGGGTCATTGTTTTTTTTGTCGTATTTGTATTTTAGTTTGTAGTGAGTGTTTTTCCCCCATTGTTTTAAAAAATGGTCTGATCAGCCATTACACATGTTCCCCTTTTTGCTATCATGTCTTTCTTGACCATTGTCTGTTTGGTCCTGTTCATTTGTTTGGCTAGCTTAGCCCGACTTACGCTCTGTCAAGTTGACTTCTTCCCTTTTATGGATCCAATATTTACACATCTGGTAAGCGAACTGCTTACCAGATTGGATCCATAAAAAACCTTCATCTTTAGGTAAATAAAACGTTAAATCCACCTGTGACCTCACGCCTGCCAGCTCGGTCCCACAAACAACTATTATGCATCCACCTGTTATACCAGAATACTCATGCTCAAACTAAAGACAGAAATAATTGCAAAAAACTAATAAATAATGGAACACTTTGATCATAAAAAAATGATAATAAAAAGAACGCTTTACGATGCCACAAAGCAATCATTCTTTTTTTAATTTAGTCTAATTTCAATTACTTCCCATATAAGACAGAAGCCTTATTCAATAAAACCAGGTTGATTTTCCTCATGAGAAACAGAAGACGTTTTTCAATCAGTGTCACTGTGACTGAAAGAATATTGCTTTTATTTGACTTTTTAATGGTTATTTCATTTTTATTTTTTTTTATTTTGTTATTTTTTTTAAAGAAGGGGCAGGTAAAATAAGATGTTCTTCTCCCTGCTCCTTTCCACCATGCGCTATATATATATTTTTTTTAAAGTATAAGTGTACATGTTTTGTTTTAAAATAACTGCCATGTGTGGAATAAACAAATAAATTAAAATAAATATTCATAAATCATTTTACACCATTGATAACCCTTTATTATTATTATTATTAATATTATTATTATTATTATTAATAGTTTTTTTTGATAATATATATAATAATATAATTGTCTTGGATGCATTTATCTGATGACTTACTCATTATTTAATTGATGAAATGATTATTGATCTTTCAATCATTTCTTATTTAATTAATAAAAGACAGTTTCTTTAAATGGGGCCTCATATTTGTTTTTGTGCCTCTAGTATATATTAGACAGTGTTTCTGTTTGGTCATTTTAGTAATCTCACAAACATTTATAACTGCTCTTTAAAAATATTACTAATCTGGTGCATAGTGCAGAGTTGGTCGGCAACATCATGCAGTTTTCCACACACCTTTGCAATGGGACCCTGCAGCATTTTCTTGGCACATATGGTCTGGTCAAAGAGATCAGTGAAGGCCACATAGACATGGTTGTAGAGGGACTATTTGTCTCTCATGATGCAGCGAGTTTGCCACCTGCTGTGTCATTTTCTTTGACACTAATATTTTCCCCGTTACAACACACCCTTGAGACCAACACAAACGGGCTGTTAACGACTGTCACATTGTTAATTGCATTATAACAAAAGTATCCCAGACAAAATGATGTGTTGAGTTATGATTGATAATGGTGGAAAAAGGAAACTGAAGATGCTATGTTCATGTAAAATCATTTTTGTGCAATTGTTTCTGTGGTGAGTAAACTCGGCTGTGTCTGATATCACTCCCTTGTTCACTCATTTACTCCCCTCTTTATAATGGATACTTTATAGTTCGAAAGTAAGCAGTGTATTGAGATATCAGACACTTACGGGCCGTCTCCACGGCAGCGTTAAAAAATCTTGAAACGCTTCTGCCCATTCACTTTGAATGGGGTGACGTCACTTTTTTTCGCTTTCGCCGAAATGCATTGTGGGCAGGCGAGCGGAGATTCTCAGGATTTTCAAGATCCAAAGTTGAACAATGTTCAACTTTTGAAGCTGAGGAGGAAGCGTCAGCCAATCAAATCCCGTGTACGCAAATCTGACAGTTCAAGCTCTAGCCAATCAAACGGCGTGTATGCTGGGAGAGACAGACCGCAGGTCATTTCCTCATATTCCAAAAAATGGAGGAGAAATTAGCGGTAGCGAATCAATCACCCGGTGCTTTATGACCAGACCTACCGGGATATAAACCGGAGGAGCCAGGCATGGAGGGAGGTGGCAGAGACAGTGGTATGTTTTCGCCTGTTTTGGGGAGTTTATATCCAGTTTACTTCGGGCTTTTTGGCTTCGTATGTCGCGGGCGGGAGATTCATGTGATTGGTTGATCACAAAAAAATCCCCAAGCTTCAGATACGCCCACCTCCAAGATTTTTTTAACGCTGCCGTGGAGACGGCCCGTTACTTATTCGTTTTGTTTCAACATTGACAGCACAACTGTCATTTTGGTAGCAGAAAGTACATGTCATGTACACTTTATGTTTATCTCCATGACAGTGTACTATGAAGACAATATTGAGAGGTTTCAGTCACAGCCTTTGTGTTCTTTTTGTTGAGCTCAGGGGAGCAGTCGATGGAGCCGTGGTGCTTGTTAAATCTCTGACAGTGCTTTATTTGTAGAACATTACAAGCTGGTATTCATTTTGTTTTAATTTCATAAATGTGCAGAGCCTGTCATTGTTGTATGGATCAATAATCTTAGTACGTGCCCTTACAGCAGAAGCATAAAATGCCAGGTTCCAGCAAGATTTAATAACAAGACTTCTCATTGAGCGAGACTTGGTTAGACTCTATAACAAACAACAAAAAAAGATGTCTCTGTATTGTGTGTTGCGTGAGTTGTCAGCCACTAATAGCATTCTGAGGATGTCAGTGGCATCATAACACTTTTAGTGGTGCATTGATGGTGCAAAATTGGCTGATAGGATTTCATTGCAACCCGTCTAGGGTCTGCAGAGCTCTCACTCAATATTGGACCAATCTTTTAAAAGGATGCATTAGTCACTTAGACATAGAAACATGGAAAAAGTTTTCATATTGTAAAACACTCGAGTTACCTTCTGATGTGAAAATTGTTTGCCAAATTCAGAGGGTTGTACAGTATATGTAAAATGTGCTGAACTAATTTATGTGGGGGCTTCCTCTCCTCTGAATCTTGATTGTTGATGCCTGTAGATTTCTGCCGCTGGCAACAACACTCAGAGGCGTAGGTGGACTGACCATCATGAGTGGCCAACTGGGACCTGAAGGCCAGCAGTGAGCAGAGAGACCCATGACTTACCCAGAGAGAGAGAGAGAGAGAGAGAGAGAGAGAGAGAGAGAGAGAGAGAGAGAGAGAGAGAGAGAGAGAGAGCATGTGGGATGCGGCGGGTATTGAGTGCATCACTGGTCCCTGGCTCTCCCCTTCAAACTATTGTTTAGTTGCTGTAAATAGAAAAGTATAAATGACTAATGGATATGATACAACAGTCAACTGAGAGTCAGTCAGTCTGTAAAAGTCTGAAGAAAAGGACATTTTCTTACAGATAGAATTACAACGGTCACGAACAGATTTAACATGCGCAAAAGTGTATCATCTTCATTTAATCAACAATTAAAACAGCAGGAAATAACAAAAAATGAAATGAAAATGATGTAAATAATTGAGTTTATAAATAAGCCTTTTCACTTCTAGAAGGGAAGAAAAAAAGGGTTTCGGATAATAATGTCCCAATAAGTCATAACAGTGTGAGAGTGAACCAATATGCACAAGACCTGAAACTGAAGCAATCCATCCATCATATATTTAATATATACACCTGTGATTTTCCTGCAGGGACATGCCAAATATCTTCCATCCATTTTATCATTCCATGAAACTACTGTCTTTGGACAAACCTCACATTTACAAATCCAGATTTCTTCAGTTTCTACCAGCCCTGATTTTGTGTGAACCTTCAGACTTTGGAGCTATTGACCCTGGATTTTGTTTTTTTGGCAGTCTGCCTGGTCCCTTGGTTCCTTTTGCCTCGGCTAACTGCCAACCTGTTTCCGACCTAAATCCTGCCTTTTGACTGCTGAAATCTTCTTCTGTTTTATACCTGCAGGTTTCTGTTTGGTGTCTCACTCCAGAGGTGATTCACTGACACCTACGTTTTAAGACTGCTAAACAGAGAGAGTAATGTGGTGTAGCCGAAGATTGTACAGTGATTAGATTGAATTGCTCTGCTATTATTTTAGATACTGCCTTTCCTCTTGCACCCACTCCACAAATTGCCTTTAGTAATTCTAGTAATTTTCCAGAACATCTGTAGCAGCCACATTTCCTGTATTTACCTTCCTCTGATCACAGCATTTTCGTTCTTTTGGCTGCCTGCCTGGTCCCTTCTGCTCTTGTTTGCCTTGGTTGACTGCCTACCTGTTGCTGACCTATCCTTCCTTATGAGTACAGCCTTCTATGTACTACTGATCTAACTGATAATGCTTCTGGGTCTCAATCCAGGTCTGTCACAGTGCAGAACTTTAAGACTGAGCATGGAAGCAAAGCCAATAAGAGTAATTTAGTTTAGTCTAAGAATGTACTACAGCGATTTTAGACACTGTCCCATCTGTCAGCTGATCTTAACCTGAACCTAATTTCCCCATTAGCCTCTCTGTATACCTGCTTATGTTGTTTCATCCATCCCTTGCATGCCTGTTTTAGCAACCAAAGCTATTATCGGACTTTTGGCTGTTACCTGTCGCTGATCACCTGTTGCTGACCTATAAATCCTGCATTTGTGTCTATATATAAGCCTGCATGTGTAAGACTACTCAAGCCTGCCAAACCCTTTTTTAGGTCTCAACCATAGACTGTATATATATAAGGTCTCAACCCAAGAACTGATAAAGTAAAACATGTCCAGGCTCTAAAATTAAGATGATTAGCAGACACAGCATGCAAGCAAAGCCAACAAGAGTCATTGAGTTTAGTTAAGAATGTACTGTGATTTTAGACACTGTTCCTTTCATTTTCTGTCACTTCATCTCATTCTGAACTTCATTTGCCCATCATCCTCACAGTATACCTGCCCATGCTGTTACTATTTAATAGATTATTTATGTTTGCCTTGTTTCCTGTATCTTCCTGCCTGCCTGTTTGAGTAATTACAGCTCTTATTTGGACTTTTGGCTGCCTGCCTGCTTCCCGCTCTTGTATGCTGTCGCTGATTACCTACCTGTTGCTGACCTATGTATCCTGCATTTTGCCTGTATATACTTTCACCTGCATTTGTAACACTAGTCAAACCTGTTGAACTTTTTTCTTGGTCTCACCCCAAGATCTGCCTGCCTATTTGTACCACTATTCCTGCTAATATTCACTCACTCCAGATCTGTTACAGTGATAACTTATAGTTCAGTTCTCAAAATGTAAGATATGTAGGTGCAAAGCAGGAAAGCCATCCCAACAAGAGTTATATGTTCAGACTAAGAATGTACTGTTATGATTTCACTGCACCAACATTTTCACCTGATTTGAACCCAAACCTCAATTCCTCCATCAACCCCACACCTGTACCTGCCCAGGCACTTTCCTATATTGTCTATTGCAGCTTTATTTTCTGTATCTACATGTTTGCCTGTTTTAGTAACTTGTTTTTAGACTTTTGGCTTCCTGCCTCATCCCTTCTGGTCTTGTGTGCCTCCGCTGACTGCCTACCTGTTGCTGACCTGTTTCTATCTGACTAGCAAAGCTTTTGTACTACAACTCCTACTTGCTGATTTTGCTTCTGGGTCTCAATCCTGAATGGTTACAGCAAATGTAGGGGCAGAGAGCATAGAAAAGACATGCAAACAACGGCAGGAGAATTTGTGATTTTCATCCACCCATCTGCCCATTCACTTCTTAACCGGGTCCACGTTGTGGTGACAGCTTGCTGAGCAAGGTAGACTAGTTGTCCTGTTCCTCCTGGGGAATTACATTTCAATCTTTATTTAACCTTTAGTGGAAATATTGACTCCAGTATCTTTTGGCCAATAAATAATTCAAGTTATACAAGCATGACACCATAAAACCAATTCAGGTGAAGGGTTCATATTTGCTTGAGGTATTTTTCAAAGCACAACTGTCTAGGTTTTGTGGGGGATTTGCAGCTTCTACACAGGAAAGTAGGAGCTTGTAAAAAGCACCGGAGGATATTATTATATCCTTTTTGTTTCACTGCAGGCTGTTAAGGTTAAACACAAAATAATCCAAACTCATCCAAATGTTAAGTTCCACATTAAAATTCATCAGCCATTAAGGTCATTAAAATGGCAAGTTTATTTTAAAGCATTCTATTAAAAAAATGGATAATGCATTATCTTTGTAGACCATACAGAAACACTTTGTTTCAATGTTTCCAGAGTGTGAGTAGAAGAGTGTTGAGGTTATTGCAGGTCGGTTGAAGTCAGCCCTTCTGAATATAAATGTGTAAACCTTGCTTGCTCACAAAGCATCAGTATGCAGCGAGTGAAAGAAAGCAATTTGATAAATTGTAGCTGTACATCTTCCACATGTCATGTATTATGTGAATAAATGTCTCAAATTGCTGCACAATTGGAAAAAAAAGCAAGTCTGGCATGTCTGAGACTTCAGGTGTGCCCCTGACGCTTGTCTCAGCCTGGTGTCTAAAATATATCAATTATTGGTGGACTGCCCACTTTCCTCTATTTAAGGAGATCTTAAATTGTCATTTGGCTACATCAAATACAGGCTTATGAGATGCATCAGCATTCTTATCAATTCCCTTTGTGTTTTTTAGTGCCAAGACAGGTGTTATCTCTGTTCCACAGCACCATCCCAACATGAAAGCATGATCTCAGAAGCAAGTGATTGCTGATGATCAAATAATCACCTGCTGGGCAGAAAACAACATGATAATTTCATCTCTGTTGCCCCTTTGCACTCATATACTCGAGAGTGGAGTAGATCTAAAGCAGCATCAAGCTTAATCCTCAGACTGTTGTGTTTTCAAAACACCCAGGAGGAACAGACATCTTAAATTCTTTAAGCTGTTTCATTATGTTTAACAGGCACTTAAAGACAAGCTCGCACATTCTCGTATTTGATCCAATGAATGTTTTGAATGTGGAGAATATTTATAAATTAAAGCCCTTTCTGAAACCTAGGATGTGAGAATTATTACCGTTTTGCAATACTTGCATTATTCTCTATACTGTAACTAATAAATAAAACATCATAGAAATATAACATTAATGTTTAAGTTACTGAACACCCCCTTCATCTACTGTACTTACAGTATCTTCTCCCCTGCTCTGAATATACTCTATGTTCCTGGTGCTCATTGTCAAGAAAAAATGACTCATCATTTCATGCATTCCCTGGTGCCTGCAGCAATTTAATAATGTGTAGATTAGAATATAAATCCCTTTAGAAAAGCTTGACAACATTTTAAAGATATGTTCTGCAACAGCAGTGGTCTAATGACGGTTGTACATTGTATCTTTTCATGTGTTTAACTGTTTGTGCTTAGTTTATGTATCTGTATGTCTTATTAGTTGGTGATACAAACTGCCCATACAAAACCCAAAACCCAAAACCAATATCTGTAAGAGTTGTTTTTTAAGCTCGTTGAGCCCCACATGTCAAGTACCATTATGTACTGTACTTCCAGTAGGTTCAATAGAAGGCAGAAGTCTCACATATCTCCAACACTCTGCAACTAACCCCTAAACAATTTTGATAAAAAAAACGTTATATGTTAAGTTACATTTTTTTGGAGCGGACTGTTATCAAATGTCACACAGGACCCTTTAACAGCAGTTAATGGGTCACTGGCATTGCATCATGGTACAACTAACTCACAGAGAGAAGAAAAACTCTTAAGAATCATTAATAATTGAGTAAAATCACTGGATCCCTTCAAACCCAACTTTTAGACCTTTACAGTCATGCAGTACACTTCAGCACTTAAGGACACTTCACATCACCTTCCCCACTCCTTTCTGCTACTCCCATTAGGCAGTTGCTACAGAGCACCTCTGGCCAAAAAGCAAACTTCCAATATCTTTATTTCCCAGTGCAATATCCATTTTGAACAAGGCCAAACAGACGGCCACCTGCTCTTTTGACCTTCACCAAGGAGTTTACGATTTTGTCTGTGTTTGTCAGGTCAGGCACGATTTTTATAAAACTTGATGGAAGGTTAAAGCCCGGGCTAAGGAAGAACCCAATATTTTTTGCATAAATACACACATTATGTTTCACTTTATTTAACATCGCAAGATAGGCAAATTGTGGTGCATTCATCGGGTGTCAGGATAGTCTGAAATATTAGTGCTCAAAATGGAAAATTCACATCTTTTGGAAGCAGATATCAACATGGTGTTTAAACACTCTGAGAAACAAAATAAGTCTTTGTTGAGTCCTTGTTGTTTTCACAATATGATTTAAAGCTCACTTAACACACTTACGTAAGTCGGAAGAACCACTTACCAAGACAGGCCCGTGTTTGTAACATCGGTGAACTGTGGATAAAAGACAGATGCACAAAAGTTGTTAGTGACAGGAACAAATTCACTGTACAGTAGTTGTAGTGCAACAGCAGTCGAGTGAGTCCCTGAACAGGAAGGGGTTCAGTATGTGACTCAAGGACACTTCAGCAGCAGCAGGGCTTATTTTAAACTGATGGACACACAGCGGGGCTCTGGCTTATACAGCAGCCTCACCATCCACCACTATCCGGCCTATCTTGGTGGAGCCTCTGTTAAGTGGAATTGGATGGATGTACCCTGCTGCCTTCTTTATCTTTCCAACACTCTTTTTATATATATCCATCTATCTATTTGTATTTTCTATCCCTTGCTCTCTTAAACAAACAGACGAAGACACACAGGTCTCTCTGTCCCAGTGGGATCTTTCTACAGTCAGCCTCTGACCTGCTGCAGAGACCGGGTGTCTCGGAGCAGCTGTTTCAGCTCCAGACTCAGCGGACTCCTTCAGGAGAAAAATAATGTTGATGATCCGCTTACGATCTGTTGCCTGCTGTCTACTTGTCTGCCTCTATCTCGCCATTGTTGGTTGTTTTGCAAGTTTAGGCCACTCACATTTCACTATTTTTTTCCAAATTATCCCTGACATTTCTCTTCACTGACATAACACTGCAGGTGTATTCAGAACACCTGTTCCAACATTTTTCTTGAAGAACCATCAGCACCCTCCTGGAATAATATGTTTGGCAAAAAAACTGTAGCTTGTGCCTGCAGGATGAAGCCATTACTTTCCTTGAATGATTCACAGAGCCCAGAGCTAGACAGGGGCCATAGAACATGCCAAGCATAATATATATTTACTGTTTCGGTGCTCTAAGCAAGCTGTTGTCAGCTGGATACAATTACTGACAGAAACTCCAGGTCAAAAAATCAAAAGGATTCAGGTAAGGCTTGCTTCCAGAGAGCATGAAATAGCTACCCTGTAGCTCTTTACAGTCACAACACAACCACAGAGGAAGAAACAGAGTGACAAACGGCCATCATTAATCCAATGGTTTTCAACGTTGTTGGCTTGTCATCCCTTGAATTGAAGCCATATCTATTTGCTACCCTTTGTCAGGTTGCATATTTTTAGTTGTGACAAGTTGAGGTCAACTAAAGACAGTAGTGCAGTAAATTGATGCAGTGATCTTAGTCTCTAGACTAGAGGAAACGTTTCTGAGCACTATCTTCTCAAACGCCCTTAAGAAACTTTTGACCCTGAGATTGGGAATCACTGATTTATTCTAATGTATGGTTTGACTAAAAGAGAGTTTTGGTTTATTTAATTGCATAACAGCAGCTGTATTTTCAAGTAGCTGTTAAAGTAGCCTAGTAATTGATTTTGTTGCTGTCAGTGGGTAGAGAAAATAAAATCAGTGACCTGGTTTTCGTAAAAAAAAAAGAAAGAAAACAAGCTGTCAGGTTGGAGAGCTGCCTGCACTGACCGGGACTTTGGCTGCCAGCTGCAGAATCTCATGAAAACTATATAACATTGCAAATGTGCCTAATGCTTGAAGTCTATGTAAATCATAGTTTCAGTCAGAACACTAAAAATAGCTCAAACCTAGCCAAAGGCTTGTTTTTCTAAAAAAAAAAAACACAGCGAAAACAGTGTTGCATCGTGGCTCTCCACAGTTGGTTCAATATCAAAGCCTTAACCTGTTTTGATACCGGCAGCCGGTCTGTCATGTGGGGGAGACGGCAAGGTCGTCTGGGTAAATCCAGTGGAGATGCAGCAGACCTCGGTGCTGTTTGTTTGTTGGCAGGCGGGTCCATCTGGCGGGCAGCGGAAGGATTGCTCATGTGGAGACGCTACAGTAAATGAACATTTTCCTTTTTCTAGCTCTCTCATCGTCTAAGCGTGAACTGTTAATTCCTTGAACCGTCTCATTGCACACTTTCTCCATTGTGTTCAGTCCGAATGAAAGTTAACGTACCTTTCCCAAATCGTAATAATACAGCCCTCCGGACATTGGGTAGGTAGTAGGTAGTGGTTGAAAAACCTTATTTACATACGCGTAATGAAATGCTACTTCCTCTGTTGATAACCGAATTAAGCCATATCATTCGACCTTTAGGCAGTTTGGAAAACAAAACGTTTTGCTAAAATGTGTTCAAAAACATAACAATTAACGTAATTTTCTTAAACTTTTAACACCTTGTTTGTTTACTACTACGTACATGAGTGTGTATCACCGTGTATGGCTGACACTGCCCACCCGCGGTGCTCGTCAGTTCTCACCGGAGTGTGTGGAACTCAAGCCCCCGGCCGGCCTACGAAGAATAGCGGTCGTTAAATATTCATCCTCCGTTCCCGGTGGCACACTTTTCCTCTCCACTGACAGACCCCTGCTGCTCTGAGCCCCGCCAGAGCAGTGGTGAGGAACTATGTAAAGATTACCAAAATGTAAACGGGATTTATTTTAGTTTTTTGATTTTTTTTCATCGTTTCCTTTTGGATCAACTGAGGATGAGGAAACGTGACTACGGAGCTCCGGTGTGGGTGTGCTGGTGGAAAGGTAAGATGCATGCTTTCCTCCTCCAGCCCTTGTGGTCCACACATAAATTGTCAATCCGTTTGCCTGCACACTTTGGTTTATCTACTCGTCTCTTGCAATATAGATCCTAGAGTTGTGTATCTCCTCTCAAGTAATTACAAGAAGATTACATCATTAAAAGCAATGGAAAATGCTTATGTAGCATGTGTTGCACAAGCCTAACACTTGCTGCAGGCCTGTAAACTTACCTCAACTCCAAACTAACCTATTAGGAGTGCTGCAGGTGTAATGCTGGTCCACTAGATAGCAGCAGATTGCTGTGTGTGTGTGTGTGTGTGTGTGTGTGTGTGTGTGTGTGTGTGTGTGTGTGTGTGTGTGTGTGTGTGTGTGTGTGTGTGTGTGACAAAGATGGTCTCCTGCTCCCCCTTAGGACCTGAATGCTTTTGATGAGCCTCATCAAGTCCACTTCTGTCATAAATCTGCCTTTCTCTCCCGGGCATGTATCCCAGTTTCTCTGTGTTGTCTCTTCTCTACAAATTCTATCAAAAGATGGAGGACCACCTGCCAGCAGCGATTGCTTTGGGAAGAGGGAGACTGGCTGCTACTCAGAGCTTTTCACTTTTGATAGGGTATTTTCATTATGCTTCAAAGGCAGATGTACTGTTCGAGACAAACCGTGGGAAATCCAGGAAAAAACATTCTTTCATCACGCTCTCTGTCTTTTTAATGCATATATGCACCCACTCAAAGACATAACTCTGCACATGCACACATATACACTACGTGTGCTCTTTGCTGGTTGGTAATGATCAGATAGACTTACAAACCGAGACCAAAAGATCAGGATCTGGCAACCCAACACCTCTACACTGTAACAGGACAGATCTGGCAATCCGACCCCTTCCCTGTGGAAGAGGAATAATTTGGTTGATGGCACTAATAATCACAGCCCTGTTACTGATCCCTCACTGGCTCTGTTTGTATGTTTGAGAGAGTTCTCCTCTGTTATTGATACCCAGAAGAACAAGACGTCATAAATATCTACAATACAAGTGGGTGTTTCTGCTGCCTCTGCTCCTGTTACGTATGTGGAAATAGGTTGGTGGCTGCCTGCATTGCTCATAATGGTGCAGTTTTAAATGTGATATGTGTTAGAATTATTACGTCTCTTAATTATGATCATACAAATACATACAAACATACACCTTAAAGTATGTTACTCTGAAAAAAAAGGGGTAGATTAAAGGTTAGATTCAGTGTTTTCTAAATTATGTGATGCATGAGTGTATGCAACATGTAGATTATACAGAAATTAGAGGTTGTTAAGTCTTAGATATTTGCAGATTTGATGACATCTTACTGCCATTCACTCTTTTCTTTTGCATCCCATGTCTGTCTGTCTCTCTCTACCTTTTGTATTATTTATGCCCCGCCCCCTCAGCCGCTCAGAGCTCTCCAGTTTCACCTGTAGAGCCAGATGACAAATTAAGACTCCTTCTACGACCCGTCACAAGGATCTCCTCAATTGCACTCAAACACATACACATATAGGCACATGCAAACGCACATACATACACACAAACAGGAAACCCATCTGCCCTTCTTTCTTTCCCTCTCACACACACACAAACTTACTCCAACACACACACTAGCTGTCACACACTCTGAGGAGGGCAGTGTGAACAGAGTACTGTGTTGAGTGAGGGAATGTGTTGTAGTGAGCAACAGAGGACGGAGTAGGTCAAAAGAAATAGCTGAGTGTAACCTAAAGACTTTGACCAGGAGTTTTTTTTTAATTCAGTTTTTTTTAACCGGCTAAAGAAGAGTCCTTCTGCAAGGATGTTACAACTTTGAAGACTGCAGAGATTCTGCCAACCACCAAACTTGCTCAACTGTTATGTTTGTCATTGAATGAGGAGGTGACTATGATGGAAAGCTGTCCTGGTGAATGAGAGTTGCAACATTGCCACAAGAGTTTGTCTTTTACTACAACTTCAAGAGAAACACTTGATCATAAAGATGGTGTAGCTTGAGTTAGTATTGCGTTTGCACGTTTGTGTGGTTTTAATATTTGTATATTGCTGCAGGGATCATACTGTGTGGAACCTAGTCAAATCAACAAAGTAAATGTAGTATTTTGTAAGACACGTGAGGCTAAGCTTTATAATACAGTTAATGATATGCTTACATACACAGAATTTGATTTATAGAAGGTGTTCAGTGTTCTGACTTATTAAACCCTTTTGACCTTAAAGCCTAGAAAAGAGTTGGACATGATGGTTAGAGATTGATAAGGATTGTATGTGTAGCAGAAAGACACCACTGAACTGTGTGTGGTGCCAATAACTGAGCGTTTATTTAGGGTGCTTGCGTAAATAGTCACTCCGAGCATCAGAGCAGTTTCTTGCACACACTGGCCCATTCGTAAATTCAGAGCACTGTTGAAATACTGTTTTGTTATTCAACACACCAAGCGCATAGAATATGTGATGAACATCTTAAATGGCTGGAAAGATCCTAGCAAAATGCAAAGTATGGAGCAAATTTAATTTAATAATTCAACACTCAACAAGTACTAATTTTTGGGTCTACATTCTTAAACCAAGTAAAACAATCTATTTCTTCAAAGTACAGCCCGGTCATTTTTGTGTAAAGTGTAAGATTGGATTTACAAACGCACCCTTAACTACTGGTTTTCATTTATTCTATGCTAAAGTTTTTGTTAATATCACTGTGTCTGTGTGTGGGATACATATTGTTGACATTTACTTATGTCTGGACAGAAGCCTTCATGGGGACCAGATTTGGGCAGTGTAGAACTGCTTCGGCCAGGTGGACCTGTCCTCAAACAGAACCTGCATATAGTGCTGGCACAAAGTCAACTAGACATATCTAAACCAAGGGAAAGTTTGAAGGTCAGACTCATGATTATATTTTTCTTTAAATATCACATCATATTTATTTAATTTCCAACTTAAAATACAGCATTGCTTTGCATAAAGTGTACATGTAATATGTGTGTGTTTGTTTGTTTAAAGGTTTACAGCATTGCAACCAGAGGAGAGGGCATGGTATGCTCATAGCCACTTTTGAAAATGCCCAAGAAGGAATCAAAGAAGGACACAAAGAAGGATAAGAAAGAGGAGGAAAAGAAAGCGAAGGAAGACAAGAAGGGAGGAAAGATGAAAAGAAACCCAGCAAGGATGATAAGAAAGGCGGAAAGGATGATAAGAAAGGGGGTAAGAAGGGAAAGGAAGAGCCACCCAAGGGGAAAGATGATGGAAAGAAAGGAAAAGGGAAAGGTAAGAAAGTGGACTCCGAGGAGGAAGAGGAGGAGCTCCTGAGTGAGGAGGATGAAGAGTTCAGTGAAGATGAGGAAGAGGAAGACTCAGAAGATGACAGGAGAGGAAAGGGGCGAGGAGGCAAGGGGGCTAAGGGAAAGAAAGGGGGGAAGTCCAGACATGGGGACTCAGAAGAGGATTATGAGGAGGATGAAGAAGAAGAGGATGAATACGACGAAGAGGACCATGGCAAATCGAAAAAGAAATCTAAAGACCACCATAAAGGAGGGAAATCTGATGCCGATGCCAAAAAGAAGAAAGGCAAAAAGAAAGAGGAAACCCCGCCGATTCCGATTAAGGAACTCCCAAAGAAAGGTCTAAAAAACATGTCAAGGATGTTCATGAAGTTTTCCGGCATGAAGAGACGCAGGAACAGCAGGAAGAAGCTGAAAAGCACATCACGTTTGTTCCTTGGGTTGGGTAAGAGAAAGAACCGCCTGGCTAAGAAGAAACGCCGCAAGTCCATGCTGAAGAACACCTCTCGATTCATGATGAGGTTTAATGTCAGCAAAAAGAGGAAAAAGGAGAAGGAGAAAAAAATGATGGAAAACGATGGGAACAAGCCCACCTATATGCTGCTGCGTCTGGGAGGAGGGAAAGAAAATGATAAGAAGGGCTTCTTCAAAAACTTATTTAGAAAGAATAAAGGTGACGGGCCGTCTGACGACTTTAAGAACGGCAGCGCGTTGCTTGGTAAGGTTGCAGCAGCAACTAACTGGTTGACCAAACGCTTCCTGTCCACTAAAATACGAGACGATGCCGGACAACATGGCCGGGGGGGACGTAGATCACATACCCGACAAGCTAGCTCCAGAGGTCGTCTTCATGGTAACCACAATGGTGGTTATGAGTACGAGGAGGATGCTTATGGTTACGACCAGCACCATTCAGTCCGCCAGAAGTATGGAGGCTATGATGAAGGTCATGCTGGTTATGGAGATGAGGCAGCATATGGAGACCAGGGTCAGTTTGGTTACTATGACAATGGAGCAGGAGTAGCAAACCACCAAGACCTGGGTTACTACGAGGAAGAAGGATTCTATGATGCAAACGCAGAGTTTTTTGAAGATGATATTTACGATGATGGCACTGGGGAATACCATAACCATTATCCCTCGGCCCAGGGCTATTATAACAACCAGCAACAACAGGCAATGGCAATGTATGGTGACGAGGGTCTAGACTACTATGCTCTGATGGGGGAAGACAATGTTTATGTTGGAGAGGTAGATGGATACATCGACCCTGAGGCTCAGGGGTATTATGATGAAAATGGTCAAGTAGTTTACTATGGTGAGGGACAACAGGGTTACTATGACAATGGACAAACAGGTTATTTTATGGACCCTTATGCAGGAACTATGGGAATGCAAGGAGGATTACCACCAGACTATCAACTTAGTTATAGTGATGTTGGCGTGCCCTACCAAGACTACAGCTCCCAGCAGGCCTTTGGAGTCCCACAAGGAGGCCAGCAGGTCTTTGGGTATGAAGGGCAAGGAATAGATCAGGTACAAGGCATGTATGGGGACCAGTATGCAGACCAGTTTGATCAGTTTGGGGATGACACTGGTGGAGTTCAGGGAGGGGAGCTGACATTTAGAGTTCCCAGACCTCAAGTGCGCCTTTTTGGGAAAGAGCGTCTAGATGTGCCTCTGCACCCTCCACCTACTTTGCCTCCTGATCCAGAATTTGAAGACATGTCAGATATCCAGTACGAAGACCAGATCCCTCTTGCACAAGGTCAATACGGTGAAATGTCAATACAGCAACAAATGGGAATGTCACCACAGCAACAAATGATGATGTTTCCTCATGAACAAATGATGATGCCCCAGCAGATGTCACCACAGCAACAGATGATGTCACCACAGCAACATATGATGTTACAAGAAGAACAGATGATGCCCCAGCAAATGATGTCCCAACAACAGCAAATGATGTTACAACAAGAACAGATGATGCCCCAGCAAATGATGTCACCACAGCAGCAAATGATGTTACAACAGCAACAGATGATGTTACAAGAAGAACAGATGGTGCCGCCGCAAATGATGTCACCACAGCAGCAGATGATGTTACAACAAGAACAGATGATACCCCAGCAAAGTATGTCACCACAGCAGCAGATGATGTTACAACATGAACAGATGATGCCCCAGCAAATGATGTCACCACAGCAGCAAATGATGTTACAACATGAACAGATGATGCCCCAGCAAATGATTTCACCACAGGTAATTCTAGCTCAGTTGTGTCAAGAAGGAACACCTCTCAAAACAACCTAAAAGATACAAAAAACTAAAAAACCTTTGCCACACAAATGTATACCATAGTAAACATTTGCCAATATATACATTTATAGAACGTATTTTCCATAATGTGGACAGGTGTAATGACATTTTAATACCATAGATTTCACTAGAATCTTACAACTATATTCAACACTGCAACACATTTTAAACCAAATGTATTTCTTCCCATCTTCTTTCATTCTCAAATGATTGTACTCTTTTTTTTTTGTCAGCAGATGATGACTGACCCGATGATGATGTCACAACAGGGTTATGGTTCAGTGATCCCTACTCCAACTGCCATGATTATTAAACAAGCAGGTTTGTCCCCCCATTCTGTACGGCGCCTGCAACCACCCTCTCCGACTCCCTCCCGCCGCTCTGTCATCATGACATCCCCCCAGATGCAGCGTCATCCCTCTGCCATGGCTTCCCCAGTACCTTCTCCTATGCTTCCACAGAGACGCAGCCTCTCCCCACAACCATCCATGAGGAGTGGGTTCATAAATACCCAAAGAACCCCCTCTGTAATGTCGAGACAAATCTCACATCCTTCCTCCCCTATGGCCTCCCCCCTTGCCCGTCCTAGAATGCAACCTCAGAGATCACCATCTCCTCTGGCTCGAGGACCCTCACCCCCTCACTCACCCCGTATCTCCATGATCCGCAGAAGTACTCCAACCTCCCCAAGAGCATCAATGAGACAACGTTCTCCACCTTCCTCACCCCGTGCTTCAATGAGGAGGCGAAGTCCACCAGCCTCACCCACTGCAGCCCGCAGCCCGCTTGGAGGGAGAATGTTGCGAGGTCCACCCTCCCCTCTCCCTCCTTCTGGTCATGCATCTCCCCCTCACTCTCCACAACTCAGTAGAAGACCATCTCCTTCTCCCTCCCTATCTCGTCGCAGTTTGTCTCCTGCAGGGCCTCGGCCGGCCCAATCATCTCCTACCCTCTCCCGTCGCTCAACACGGGTGCTCAGGGACCCCACACCAATGAGCCGGCCTAGGATGGGGGGAAATGTTCCCTTAGGCACCGTCAGGCCCTCGCCCATGGGTCTCCGAGGGCGCCCTGTACCCCCACCCACCCAGAATGTGCGTCCATTCCGCCCCTCGTCGATACGAAGCAATAGATCATCTGTTCTTACAGTGGACTCCCACCTCTCTTCCCCTTTTCACTCTCCTCACATGGTCCACCGTGCTCCCTTGGGGAGGCGAGAATCTGGTCGATTTCCTGCTCGCCCTGTGGCTCGAGGACGTCCTCTCATGGCCCAGCAGTCTATAAGAAGGATGCATCCAGCCTCTCCACAGCCCTCCCTTAAACACATGCCACAACGTACATCCCAGCGCTTGTCTCCTAGACTTTCTCGTCAGTCCTCACAATCCCCCCATCATCCCTCTTACGCACAAGAAACGTATGTTAGAGACCCCTATGCTGATCCTTACACTGAGCAGTCACATCATTATGCAGTCCCCACTTCTCCTATGTTATCGGGTGCTTTGCAGAATCAGTCTATTCGACAGGCATCTTTTGCTTCTCCCTTTGGCCCAGGGCCAGCCCAAATGGTAGACATGGGTGAGATGGTTACTGAATATGCAGAACCTTATGCTCCTTCATCCCCTTCGCTTTCAGGTGCAATGCGAAACCAGGTAATTCGGGATGCATCCTATGTTCCCTCACTGCAGAGACCAATGTCACCTTATGAGCAGCCAATGGCCCCTCAATCTCCGATGCTGTCTCGGGCTCTGAGGAATCAAGCTTTACAGAATGCATCTTATGCTTCTCCTTTACAAATGCCAATGTCTACTTATGAACAGCCTTTGCCCCCTTCTTCCCCAATGCTGTCTGGAGCTTTGCAAAACCAGGCAGTGAGAGAAGCCTCTTATAGGTCTCCTCTTCAAAGGCCTCAGTCCCCATATGCCCAATCTGTGCCTTCATCTCCAATGCTCTCTGGAGCTATGAGACATGGCCAGGCCCTAAGAGGTGTGGCTTCTTATCAGACTCCACAGCTCCATTCACCATATGGACCAACTGTCGTGACTCCATATGATTATATTTCAGAGCCTGGCCCATCACCACTTCTTCATGATGCCCTACAGAACCGGTCTAAAATGCAGAATGTCTCATCTTTAAGATCCCCTCTGATGCAACACCGTAACCCTTATGCACCGGCTGGGCCTCAGCTCCATAATGCTCTTCAACAGAACCCAAACATCCGCCAAGCATCTTATAGGACACCTGTGCAACTCAGCCGGTCCCCATATGGACCCCCACCACCTTCTTCACCAATGCTAGGAAGTGCCCTGCAAAACTCACAATTGATGCAGGCCTCGTACCGTTTACCAGACGGATCTTTGGTGTCACCATATGCATCTTCCCCTTCCTCCCCAATGCTTGGTAATGCCTTGCAAAACCAACAACTCCGTGAAGCATCGTACACCTTGCCTGATGGATCAGTTATCAGCCGGTCCCCATATGGACCCCCACCACCTTCTTCACCAATGTTAGGAAGTGCCCTGCGAAACTCACAATTGATGCAGGCCTCGTACCGTTTACCAGACGGATCTTTGGTGTCACCATATCCATCTTCCCCTTCCTCTCCAATGCTTGGTAATGCCTTGCAAAACCAACAACTCCGTGGAGCATCGTACACCTTGCCTGATGGATCAATTATCAGGGTAGGTACTAAGGAACATGTCTAAATACCTGTATAACCCGATATGTATGTCTGTCTACATGCAGTTCAACGTTTTTTTATAACAACGCTTGCACTCTCCTATATTTCACCCCATCCCGCACCCACACAGGACCCCCGCATGCACCAGAGGCCCAAGTCACCTAACCTTTCAAAAGCTCTTCAGAACCGAGATGTGATGTCTGCTTCATATACTCTCCCTGATGGCACCCTTCTAGACCCGAGACACCAAGTAACCCATGACACATTAACCTCTTACTGTGGTATTCATTTCTTCTGTCTCCCTACTGTTGTTTACCATGTATTAGTTCAAGCTGATGGATGTTCTTCTTGCTCGGTTGTCTCTGCTTTTTCAGCAACCTATTTCCCCAAACCTGGCAAAGGCCCTTAGCAACCCAGCTCTGCGTGAAGCCTCCTATTCTCTCCCTGATGGTACTATTGTGATTGACCCCAGGAAACAGAAGTCACCGAACCTTGCAGCTGCACTTCGAAACCCTTATCTGAAAAGTGCATCTTACACCCTGCCCGATGGTACTATCATCATTGATCCACGGAAACCTCTCTCTCCAAACCTCTCAAGTGCCCTTCAAAACTCTGCCCTGCGGGACGCCTCCTTCACTCTACCAGAAGGAGTTCAGGACCCGAATATACCCGTTTCACCAAATTTGGCTAAGGTTAGCTATCAAGCCTTTATTGTTAATTTTCTATTTGTTTTTCCCTATATCTTTTGTATATATAACTTATTACTTTTCACATCACAAGTATATGGTATTTAAAAGGTTACCCAAAAGGTATGTAGATTTTGTTTTGCTAATAGATACTGGTGATGAAATACGTATATTCCAAAAGTTGCTGCTTTAATTCTACTGCTGGTCAATTGAATTGCACTTGTTAACCTCCCAGACCTACTTTTACTAAAACCAGCTGTTTTAATTCTTAGGCCCTCAATAACGCAGCCTTGAAAGGAGCTTCGTACACCCTCCCAGATGGAACGATTATAGTGGACCCTAGAAAACCAAAGAGTCCCGACCTGAGAGCTGCTCTGCAGAATCCCTATCTTAAGGGTCTGTCGTACACACTGCCTGATGGAACCATCATCATTGACCCACGGAAGCCAGTTGGCCCTGACCTGTCTAAAGTGTGTACCTAACTTTGTATTAGCACCTGTTTGTTTTATTGGCTCTTGTTTTCACTGACCCTTTCCCTGTGTTAACCCTAAACCTAAACATTTAGCAAATTAAAATATAACCTTGAATAACAACTTGGTGACTTCCCTGCAGGCTCTTATGAATCAGAACCTTCGAAGCGCATCATACCGACTCCCTGATGGTACCCTGGTTATCCCCGGCCAGAAGCCCAACCTTTCATCCGCTCTGAGGCAAAACCGGGCACTTCAGTCTACAGGTCTCTATCATCTAACAGAGGACTCTGTACTGTCAGGAGCACCAAAACCCACCCCTCCCAACCTTGCCTCTGCGCTCCGTAATGATGAACTCCGTGGTGGCAATTTCAGGTAGGGAACTACACTATAAATTGTAAATTGTGATTGCAAGAGAACCACAGGATCAGTCGAAAACTGTTTTAAACAGTAGTTAACCCTCCTCATATTAATATTAAAGGTGGGGTAGGTAATTTTGGAGAAACCAGCTCGAGTGCGCTAAAATTTGAAAATACACAACCGGAGAAAATCTGCCACTTCCTTACAGAGCCCCTCCTCCAACACACACGAACGCGCACATGACCAATGAGGGCACGAGATAAGTTTGTGCACAGATGGAAGGCTGACAGGCAGGTAGGCCATCCAGTTATTTTAGCCGGGCCGGCTAAAATGATTGGTCGTGCTTTTTACAGTACTACAGCTTCCACAGATGACATTTTTTTATGGATTTTTTGTCAAAGCACTTAAGATATTCATTGATATCGGGATGTTAAGAGCATTCCATGTAATATAACAAAAAGTGTATCTCGAGCCGGTTTCTCAAACTTACCTACCCCACCTTTAATACTACGTTTTCAACAGTCCTTGTTTTATGAATGAAGCTTTACGGAAGTGGTAAACAAGTTCCTGAAGAGTTTCTCTTTAAACAATCAGTGACATTCAGCCAATCAAAGCCAACCCAGAAAGTGTCAAAGTTAACACAAACTAATACCCCAGAGCAGGGACATTTTCTTACACCTTGGACTATTGCACAGGAAGTTAATTTAATTCTTGATTCATCCATTTGAATTGTATATTTCTATAAAGGTTCCTGGGAAAGTACCTGCGGCAGAAATGCCCTACAGTATATGTAGAAAGGCCATGTGAATTTCCAATTATATCACAATAACAACAAATCTACACAAAATATTTAATTGTCACATTTTAAATGTCAATGTTGTACAACCCTGTGTAACATGTTCTTAATTTAAATCAACCCCTAATTGTTTCCACAGATTGTCGGATCGCTCTGTTCTCACACGTCAGTTTCACAACCCCCGCCTGTCTGAAGCTATCCAAAACCAGCAGCTTCGCTATGCCTCATACAGGGTGCCAACAGGCCTGCAGGGTGAGGATAATCGCTATGCCGTGGTTCCTCCCTACGGGCCACGCTCAGGACACTGGGCCAGGGATGCACGAGGAGGAGGGGAAGGCGGGGAAGATGTTTGGGCAGCTGAGAGGGTGTTACCACATGGTACGGTCCAGAATCTGTCAAAGTGGTCCATGTACAGAGAAGACGGTGTGTTAGAAGCATTTTCACCAACACCTCGATTTGTGGACGGACAGCCTCATGAACAAGACTGGACTCCTGACAGAAATAGAGTACCTGGTCAAAGCTGGTATGACAAGGTAGCTACATTTATGTATTCGTGGGTTAAATCATATTTTGTGATTCTTTTTCAAATGATAGTTTATTGACAATAATTGGAAAGGACTTTCTCTCTATCTAGACATTGTTCAAGGAATTGCAACTGTGAAAAGTACAACATAGAAGCTGGAAAGTCCACAAAATCATTAAAAAAGACAAAAAATAGAAACATATTTGAATTTCTGCATATTTTATGTCAGCTCTGTATCAACTGATAACGATATCGCTTTGACAATATGGCATGCCAGTGTTGGTGGACTAATTTAAAAACCTTAACCTTGTGTGTGTGTGTGTGTGTGTGTGTGTGTGTGTGTGTGTGTGTGTGTGTGTGTGTGTGTGTGTGTGTGTGTGTGTGTGTGTGTGTGTGTGTGTGTGTGTGTGTGTGTGTGTGTGTGTGTGTGTGTGTGTGTGTGTGTGTGTGTGTGTGTGTCCAGATCTACTCTATCCTAAGCATGCCCACAACAGGCCACAGGGTGAAACGCTGGGCAGAGGGGATGGAAGACATGACACAGCTGCCGTAAGCAGGATTCAGTATTAACAAACAGCATTATGTCGCCCCAATGTAGAGCAGCACAGCTCATTTCAATGCATATCCTTTTAGTTTCTTCAAGCAACTATTCCTGTATGTGTGTGTGTGTGTGTGGGGGGGGGGGGGGGGGGGGTGTTCATGCCAGTGTGCTTGCCAATGTGCTTGTGGAGATCAGAAATAAAATCCCTAGCATTAGGTATGTTAAGTATTATATTAAAATGCAACTCCCAAATAGATCTCTTGACATCCTGAGGATTCTGCATAAGTTAGCAGTTTGAAAGAAATTATTCCTCAATTATTTCCCGACATGCTGCCAACTCTCTCCCCAATGGCTGATTTTGATATCTTGAATATCATTGAAAAGTAATTAATATTGGATGTCAAAGTGGGTGTGGGAATCCTGCCGCACTGTGCAATATGTGCTCTGTACATGTGTGTTTAATATCATCTGTGTTTAATTTCAGTGAGTTGAATGAGACCACAGTTTTAATGAACCTCAAGAAGCGCTACGACCAGGAGCTTGTATATGTATGTTTCATTTCTAGTATGCAAATAAGATAACTAATATCATCAAATGTCAAAGATATCCACTCATCCGCTCTCCTTCTTCTCCTTTCTTTCCCCCTTGTTTATCCATACAGACCTACATAGGCAGCATCCTTGTGTCAGTGAATCCCTACAAGTTGCTCAACATTTACGGCACAGACATGGTGCTTCAGTATGAGGGCCGCGGCCTGAGTGACAATCCTCCGTAAGACATGGGAGTGTGTGTGTTGGACCTTGACAATTAGTTCCAGGACTTGTAACTCCAGGAAGGGTTTTAAGTTAGGCCTCTCTTTCTATCTGTTGGAGACATTTCTTTAAAATCTGGTGGAAAGTTAGGCCACTTCTTAAACTAAAAACGCAAATCAAACATTTCTGAAATATCTTTCAACTTAAAATAAACAATTTAGATGACTGTGCAGGCTTGGTGGAGGTGTACATTCTCTTAACACTTTCTAGTTTTAATCAGAACACACCAACAAACTCTCTAAATTATAAAAACGTGTGCATGCATGTCCCTGTGTGAGTTTGTGCTCTTTATGCTACATCTGCCTAGATGCACTTTGCTCTGAGATATAGTGGGGTGGGAAATAGAGGTGCAATTGCCAGCTCTCCTAGGTGTTGGTAAATGGCTCATATTACACTGCTGTTGGTTGGTTGCCAAGGGAGAGTCCGGTTATGGATTTCACTACTATCATACACACACACACACACACACACACACACACACACACACACACACACACACACACAAAACCAATTAGCATACAAATTAAAAAAGTATGTTTTGTTGTGTTGCAGTCATCTTTTTGCCATTGCTAATCTCGCATATACCACCATGATGGATGCCAAAAAGGACCAGTGTATTATGATCAGGTATGAACACTTTATTATCATTTGCAACACTTGAATACAATTCAAAAACTTGAAGATGTGTGACATTTGAGTGGTTATTTTTTTAAACGAGACACATTTTCTTGGAATTTTCTATTAAATTCTTTGTCTACGATGCGAAACATCTTCTTTAAGTAATGAAGAAAAAGAAGTGCTGTAAAAGATGGGTTAACAGTTTTTGTTATTACAGCGGAGAAAGCGGGTCAGGAAAGACGGAAGCTACTAAACTAATCCTGCGGTACTTGACAGCCATACATCACAAAGGCAACATTACACAACAGGTAGATACAGTATATAAAGTACATTAAGTACTATTATACAAGCATGCTGACATACAATGTGCATACTGTTTCACTTTAAGCTAACACTCTTATTTGCTCCTTTATTCTCATGTCTTCTTGACCGTCTCCCATCAGATAGAGGTAAAGTGTTTTTGTTGTTTGGTTTTGCTCTCATGATATCATCGTTGTTGAAAGTAGCCAGTGTAACATTTCTGCCTGTCGTGGTTGGTCAGATCCTGGAGGCCACGCCCCTGTTGGAGTCTTTCGGTAATGCCAAAACAGTGCGCAATGACAACTCTTCACGCTTTGGCAAATATACGCAGATCTACATGGAGGAGTGAGTACTACCAATGTGTTTACACCCCCAAAAGAACATGAATAGTGAATGTGACTATGTACTGTACATTGTCCTACAACAAGGCAAAGCTCTCTTTTGCTCTCTGCTTGAAATAATAGGACATTTTTGGATAAGGAATATGTGTGTGTGCATAACAAGGGCCGGGTGTGTTTTTCTCAGATGTTGCTGGAGGGTGCCCTGATAGATGTTTTTTCAGTTGTTTTTGTGGTATTCTGCAGATTTCTTTGGAGCATGCAAGACTCATTTTTGTGTGAATGTACAAAAGCCTTTTATATTATCATATCAAGAAGAAGAAGAAGAAGAAGAAGCATAAGAAACAGTTTTGAGTTTTCAGAGTCTGGAAAGTAAAACATCCTGATGATCTGGAAACAACTTCTCTCATTAGATCATAAGAATCAGATCCTTTATTGCAATAGATTTATTTATGTAACTTTAACCAAGACTAACTGTGTGTGCGTGCGTGCGTGCGTGCGTGTGTGTGTGTGTGAACCTGCCTTTTTGTATGTCATTTACAAGGGGTGTAATCAGCGGTGCCATAACGTCTCAGTACCTGTTGGAGAAGTCCCGCATTGTCTTTCAGGTGAAAACACACACATGGACTCAAACATACACACACTTAGCAGGTCAGGCAGAGTCTTCTTACCAGTGAGTCATTGTGGGAAAGAGGAGATTGTAGAGGAAGACAGCATGAGAAGTGTCAAGCATGTTGAACTCTATTGTTACTGTACACAGGCCACTCTGTTCATCAGTCATCTGTCCATTTGTCTTTTCCAAACCATTATTTCTTCTTCAGTAAAAGCTACCACCACATATCTTAACTGTTTGTGAATATGTGTGCACATTGTTGATTTTTAAATGTGGTATTGCCGTGTGTGTGTTGGTTCATCCACAGGCCAAATCGGAGAGGAACTATCACATCTTCTATGAGATGTTGGCAGGTCTTCCTCCTCATGAGAAGAGCTCACTGTATCTGCAGGAAGCTGAGACTTACTACTATCTAAATCAGGTGCTTGGAGAAATACAAAATACACTCCACTCCACACACACACAAACACAGCACAAGGAGTGGTCACTATAATCAATTTGACAGTCACATTAACAAATGAGCTGTCAAATTTCAGAACATTTCACATTTATTATACTAATTGATCAATGGCACAAACATAAAACACATTGCGGTACCCAAATACAGAATGAGGGATGTTTTCAGTGTGGATTTTTTTGTATCAGAGATATATTGAGAGATAACTGTTGTTTGATAATTTCTGTCCAAATTGGATGAATTACTTAAAACCCTGTGTAATCACTAGCAAGGCTTGAATGTTGTATTTTTGTATTGCTGTTCAGCAGTGGCTATGACCCCTCAAACAAAGCAATGTCTTGTCTACAGGCAGTAGTTAAAGCAGAGAGCAATTTTACCATGTTAGATTGTTTAATTTGAGTAACTGTCCAAAGCCTAAGAAGCTTAAACTAAACAGAATTTGAACTGTAAGGAAATAAGGAAAAATTCTGAGAAAAAAATAGGTGTAGTTTATGTTGTGCATGGCTCTAAGGAAAGCAATGTTTATTGGTCAGTTGGTCGGTTCATACAGATCTTAAAACCTATTAAATGGATAACCATCACGTTTTGTACCGACATTCATATTCAACAAAGAGAAAACATATTAATCTAGGTGTTCCCTTGACTCTCTCTTAAGCACACAGTGAGGCAAGCAATTTCCTTTGTATTGAAGGGTCTCTACAACTATTGGATGGATTGCAATGATATTGAGGAGACAGTTATGTTCCCGCAGGGTGAATTGTAACAACTTGGGCTAACGCCTGATTTTTCTTCCAGCAGAAAATTAGATTTTTTTTTTTGTCGAACACATTGGCATTTTACAAAATACAGTACCCCAAATGTAGTTATTGTGACATCCCCATAAGTCTCAGCTTTACTTTACGTTTAGTGTTAGTAAGTACGTTGGAGTGATGACCTTTAGATAGCTCTACACAGTGCTTATCATTTGTTTCTCCTTTAAAGACACTGACTATTTCTGTGTTTATCCCTGTCATGGCACACTTGGTTGTCACCACAGACTGTATATATAAAGGTTGCCACCATTGAGCTGGTTTGCTCTTTTGCGTTTCTCAGTACCACTTCATGATGTGATGAAACACAAAGCAACACATTGCTCACGCCAAAGCTGATTAAAGATCCTTGACTAATTGCATCTTAATTGTTGCTGGTTACTACTACAAGGCTTATTTTTTAAATAACACCAGGGAGAAATGTAATGTGTCATTGCCTTCTGCGGTTGAATACTGACACACCCTGAAGTAACCCTTTACAACACTTCTAGGGCTGTGTAAAGTATCACCACTTTCCAAACACTTCCTGCATTTTATCCCTTTTGTAGCCAGAACTAGAAAATAATGGCTTTCAGTATGGTCTTGCTCGCAGCCCATTAAAGCAGCAGATACTAAATAAACTATATTACTTTTGAGTTACTTTACCAAAATAACCGCAAAAGAATGGCTAGGTATTTTAAATGCTAAAATGTAGTTTAGTGCCGCTCATTATACATCCAGTGAAGGGCAATGTGGTATAGCATAACAACTGTGTAGGCCATTAAGGCTACTAACAACTTTTATTACACGGCTTAGTTGAATACTCGATTCTGATGTGACACGTTGTTAAAGGAGAGGTGTCATGGCCATTTCCACTGATCATAATTCCATTGTTGAGGTCTACTAAAATAGATTTATACTGTGCATTTTTCCAAACTCACATTGGTTTCTCATACAGCATCTCTGTAAACTACTTGTATTCACTGAATTTCACTATTTGCCTTTAACGGCTCGTTGTAGCTCCAAAAGCTCCAGCCCCCACCCTCCCTGTGAGCACAGTGTGCTCTGATTGGTCGGGACGTTGTGAATCGCGCTGAGCTCCGTGGAGGTGTTGTTTCCTTGTTTAGGATACATAGCGAAACACAGCCAAACTCATCCTGAGCACACACAAACTCACATCCGAAGTAAAAACAATAAGTGTGGCTTGATATTGAGTAAGAAAAAGGTTGATAAACGCTGTGAGAATGGGTCTGCAGAGAGAATTTCGCCGCGATCCCAACTGTCTGTTATCAGCCTGCAGCCAGGGAGGAGAAATCAGCTGAGCTGCCTGCTCCCTGCACACAGATGTGTGTGTGAGGAAGTCCGTGGATTGGTCAATTTGGACCAATCAGCGGGGGCTTAACGTAACGGCTCCGCGGACGTAACGTAACGGCTCCACGGATTGGTCCATTTCGTTCCGGGTACGGCATGACATCATGCCGTACCCGGAACGAAATGGAAGAATCAAATGGACAATGACGTACACACCGTTTAAATGCATAAAAACCATCATAACACACAAGGGGACGGGTAATAACCGGAAAAGCATGACACCTCTCCTTTAATACAGTAGTACAGACCACTGTCAAGGACTATAATGAAGGTTGCTAAGGAGGATCAAGAAAGAGAAAGGAAAATAGGTTAAAAGACGGAGCGCTGGACATCAGATAAATCACCAGAAGAAGGCAGAGAGGAAGTAAACAATAACAGGAACATGGAATGGGCTCTGTAGTTTGTTTAGTAGGCCTATATGGCCGTGTATTGTAATAAGCGGGATAATGTGCAGCGAGGCGGTCATTATGGGGAAAAGAACACCCGACAGGCTGATCAGGGAACCCGATGCGAAACGGAGGGATCTTGATGAGCCTGAAGGGTAAACACCAGGCTTACTAATCTACCCGCATCATTTTTCTCTGGTGTCGGAATGTCTCGCGATGTTGGTAAATTCTTAAAAAACAAAACAGCATTTCATTCCGGGTTAAAATGTGTTGTAACTGCGTTACTGAGAATTGTAACGGGTAGTATATTACCCAAATTTCATTAGTAATGCGTTACATTACTTCGTTACAGCAAAAGTAATACGTTACTGTAACACCCAACACTGCGAATAAGCAATAATAAGTAAGGAGATAAGAAGTATCAAATGACATACTCTATTGGTATGGTTGTTACTTTAAGAGAACTGGTATATGGTAATTATAATGATAATTTTAAAAAGGATTCACGGCCGACTGCAGCAAGGTAAGAAGTTTGACCCCTCAGGTCAGAAAAAACTTTCATCAGCTGATTAGTTGGTCCTTAATTAGGAGCTTTGATTAAACAGGCTGAGGGTAAATATGTTGTTGTTGATAACTGTGTGTGTGTGTGTGTGTGTGTGTGTGTGTGTGTGTGTGTGTGTGTGTGTGTGTGTGTGTGTGTGTGTGTGTGTGTGTGTGTGTGTGTGTGTGTGTGTGTGTGTGTGTGTGTGTGTGTGTGTGTGTGTGTGTGTGTGTGTGTGTGTGTGTGTGTGTGTGTGTGTGTGTGTGTGTGTGTGTGTGTGCATGAGTTCAGGGAGGGGATTGTACCATAGAGGGGAAAGATGATGGGGAGGACTTCAGACGTCTGCTGAGTGCCATGGACATCCTGTGTTTCACCCCAGAGGAGCTGAACGGCATCTACAGACTGCTGTCCTCTGTCCTTCATCTGGGGAACGTCTACTTCCAGCCACACCAGGTCACAAACACACACATACACACACACACACACACACACACACACACACACACACACACACACACACACACACACACACACACACACACACACACACACACACACACACACACACACACACAAACCGGCCCCATCAATGCATTTAGTTTCACGGTTGAATGATAATGATGATGTTGATAGATGATGGTGATAATGACTGGCGCTTGTGGGTGTGTGTCCCTGCAGGCTGAGGGTCAGGAGGTGGCGTCGATGGTGAGTGCGCAGGAGATCAGGGTGGTGGCTGAGCTGCTGCAGGTCTCACCTGAAGGCCTGCAGAAGTGTGTCACCTTCAAACTGACAGTGAGCAGAACACACGATCACACCGTCTCTGGCATACCACAGAGAAAGCTGCTTTTAAAGAGATGAACAATTAAAGTGATGTTAACAGATGGTTTTGCTCCCACAGGATACAGTACGGGAGAAGATCTTCACTCCTCTCACAGTGGAGAGTGCTGTGGATGCCAGGTGAGTGGGTCTGAATATAGTATCTGTTGAATTCAATACTATGCGACTTCTTCTTCATGGGATTACCTGGAATAAAAGCCTATCAGGTAGTTTTGTTTCAGGCTTTATAGTTTCCTCGTTTAAAATCATCTTTGGTAGAGGCATGTGAGGACAAAGGATGTCATGGCTGGGGGAGAGATTTTTCAGATGTCCTCTGTTTCCATAGGAACCGGGTATCCTGTTTCCATAGAAACCTTATTGTGTGTTTTTCATAGAGATGCTGTTGCCAAGATCCTGTACTCGCTGCTGTTTAGTTGGCTGACAGAGCGCATCAACGGACGGGTCTACCCTCGCAACGAAGCGCTCTCCATCTCCATATTGGACATATATGGATTTGAGGTCAAGCTTAAGAGAGATCTGGCTGATTGATGTTACAGCGCTGATGCGTCTGAGCTGCCCTGTGTTAACTTCACTCCCCATTGTCTCCTCTCTTGACTCTCCAGGAGCTACAGGTGAACAGTTTTGAGCAGCTGTGCATCAACTACGCCAATGAAACCTTGCAGTTCTTCTTTAACAAGATCATCTTCCAGGAGGAGCAGGTCAGGGAAACTACAAGTTCATATTTGTATGTAGAGTGCTCAAGGAATGAGCCGTAAAACACAGAAATACATCAAAAACATTTCTCTGTGACTTCCTCCCATCAAAGTCAATTGGATTTCTGAATGGGTAAAGTGGGTTGAAATGGTACAAAGCATGTGGGTTTCAGTGTTCAAGTAAAAGTATAAATACTATGGTCTTAAAGTACTCCATTACAAGAATAAGTCCTGATTTCAAAATGTAAAGGAAAAAATTAGCATCAAAATATGTTTAAAGTACAAAAAGTATTAATTCTGCACAATGACCCATTTCAGAATAATATACAGAAGTATAATCAGCTAAATGTACTTCAAAGTAAAAGTACTTGTTTTTCATATTATCCAGTTTTGTATACATGTAAGAGCATTTAAGTATTGTCGTTGGTCAAGTGGACCAAATTAAGATACTTGAAATACTGTGTACATTATCAGCACAGTACTGCCTTATAACATGTCAGCATAGCATGTGTTTTTAGATGTACAAAGTAAGTGTCAGATATTTCCACAGAGGTCATCTCAATTTTAGATCTAATGGAAAAAACCCATTGGCTTTTTGTCAGGGGAACCAGGGCCATGCTTACTTCTGGGTTTGCTCTATTCACAACATTCTGTTTTCCCAGTGGGGATGGATTTGATTTGCGCATCAAGAGACATCTAGGTTAAAGCCAGCCTGAAACTTAGTTGAATGTCAAAGTATAAAAAAAGGATATAAGACAGCTTGGTTTAATCACAAGACATTCAATGTGGTCACATCAGGTGAAATGATTAGGTTACCCAAAGAAATCCATCATTTAAATCAAGATAAATGGTTGATGTAGAGTATAACAATTATGATATATTTTAGCCTTGATTGCAACATTACTCATTTTAGAAAAGCTCTTTTAAACCCACAAGGTCATTTAATTTCACAAACTATAGTGGACACAGCAATACTTGAGCTGAAGTGAAAACTGAAATCAACCAAGAAGAGATTTATAAACGCCGACCTGATTAACTTTTGTGCTGTGTGTGTAGGAGGAGTACATGCGGGAGCAGATCCCGTGGCAGCAGCAGCCCTTCAGCCACAACCAGGCCTGTCTCGACCTCATCGCTGCAAAGCCTCATGGGATACTGCGCATACTGGACGACCAGTGTGGGTTCCCTCAGGTACATCTACGCTTGTTGAATCAAACTCTCAATCTACAAAGTAATTGTAAATCACTGAAATGTATAATAAACAGAGCTGATATCGGCTATACCAATACAAACAGTCCCTAGTTTAAACAAAGGGCATTCATTATTCATTGCTCCTTTAAAACTTGTTCTCCAAGCGTGCAAGGATCATATCCACTAGGACTAATGTTGTTAAATATAGACTAGATACAAAATCTTACATTATTTACGTGTATTGTAAAGAAAAAAGTAACAGCTGACATAATATGATTAAAATATTTCATAGCACAATTTTGAAATAAATTGAGTTAAACATCTCACATATTGGATTTCTCATAAACCAGGGCACTAAAGTGTACTGCAGTCTTCTCGGATCAATACAAAACGATCCCACACGCTCACTTAATTGCCTACCTGCCGTTATCATTATTCCCGGGGCTCCTAATGTAAGACGCTCATCTTGAGATAAACGTATTATAAAGTGTCTCGGAGTGAAATATGAACACGGTGTTACTGACCGAGGCAATCTGCTGCACACACACACGGGCAACATGTGTTTGTGCTGTAGAAATAGATTTAGTTTCCATGGCTCACCAGCCATTAACCGTCTCCAATCATCGCTAGGCAACAGACCACACCTTCCTTCAGAAGTGCCACTATCACCATGGAAACGACCCGCTATATGCCAGGCCAAAGATGCCACTGCCAGAGTTCACCTTGAAACACTACGCTGGGAAAGTCTCTTACCAGGTACATTTCATTTGACTTTATTTTGTTCTTTAAAGGTTTTTCTTCTTCTCCTCCTTGTCATTTTCCTTTTCCTCTGTTTTTTTTTTGTAACAATTGAAGTGCCCTCTAGCATTAGCAACTGGGATAAACCTAGACAACCACATTGCTTTCAAATTTGGCTAGTTGCCAGATTTCTGCTTTCTCAGAGCCTACTATTCTAAGGAAAGGTGCTCTTGTGGTATCTTCACATATTATTTGTTTACAAATTAAAATGTCTCCTCAGCCTCTTTTGCACACGGTGCTCAGGGATTTTACACTTGTGTTTAAGCACTGTTGAATTCCTGGTTTGATTTTGATCCTAGTTTTCTAATGACTTGTGGTGCAGGTGCACAAATTCTTGGATAAGAACTTCGACACAGTCCGCCAGGATGTTTTCGACCTCTTCATTCAGAGCAAGAACAGAGTGAGACGTTCAAATACACTTTATTTCCTTTGCCTTACTCTCTTAGTTTTCTCCAACATTTACAGTAATACCCATTTTGTATTGCTCAAGTGATCTTCAATCACATTTTAAATGTCAAAATGAATACTAATCAACATGTGTTGTAGTGCTACCATTATACTTCAAGCTCATACAATATGATGCATATTTTGAGTTTTGCTTTTCACTTGTCATTTCTTTTTACATATCCAACAACGTATGAAGTAAATATTGTTGTTGTGTACAGATGGTATCCAGTCTCTTCTTAAAGCACTCAGAGTTTGGGTCTCAGCAGCGGTCGCAGCGGCGCAGCAGCACGGCTCGGCGTTTTCAGGCCAACACGGTCAGCGCGAAGTTTCAGAGCAGCCTGCAGGAGCTGCTGGAGAAGATGGAGAGGTTTGAGTTAAACATTTTACCTTTAGGGACAATAATTCATTACATTTTTTTTATTGGAGCGCTTTTCCAGGTGCTCAAAGCGCTTTACATTACAATGAAGTAACCTCTGGCACACCTTTATAACATCATTTGAAAATGGTACAGTTGTATTCCAATTGCATCCTATTTTCCACTGCTTTTTTACAACTCTTTAAATGCCCAAAATAAATGCATGCAAACATGAGTGCCATCATTCATTCCAACATGAATGAATGCATGTTTAGCTCCTGATAAGGTTAACATGTAACTCTAATACATTTACTGAGAGGTACTGCAAGATGTAGAGAGTATAATACGGGAACGGGAGTTACTAATTATTGTTATTGTCTTGTGCCTTAAAAGACAATGAAAACTGAACAATGGGCCTCATTCAACAATATCTTACCAATGTTTCACTTAAATGTGTTGTGTTTACATTTTAAATATAAGTGGGTCAGTTTTTGTAGAAGCCATTCATATTGGGAAAATGCATTTGCTTTGCTTAATCTGAGTTTAGTCCTTTGTTTTATAGATTAAGAAAACAAGGCCCTGGAGTGCATTAAGTCTGAAACTGTTTATACTGTATGCTTCAATTGTGAAACCATGCAATGCTATAATGATTTATTGTTCAGTCGGTTTTCCTCAGTTTCAAATCATACTTTCATTTATTTATCCATGCGTTCGTTCTCATCTATCTGTGACAGGTGTAACCCTTATTTTGTGCGATGCATCAAGTCAAACCATCGTAAGGTATATTTGCATGTTGGATGGTGTGTGCAGGTTTGCAGTGTTTTGTTTCGTTTTTTTGGATTGAATTGTAACAGTTCATGCAAATGATGTGTTTGCTAATGTATGTGTAGGAGCCAGCCGTGTTTGACATGGAGCTGGTCAACACTCAGCTTCATTACTCTGGCATCATGGAGACCATCCAGATCAGGAAGGACGGTTATCCAATCAGACTGCACTTTCACAGCTTTCTCACAAGGTACGTTACTTACTAATCTTCACCTTAAATGTATTTTAGGATTGAATGTACACTTCAATTGAACCACATGTTGTAAAGACTCATCTCAACATCTATACAAAAAAAAAACTATAGTTACAAAGATCTACAATATATGTAAATTCAAATGAAAGAGCTGTGTCATTTAAAAAAACCTATTTATGCAGAAATATCCCAAATTGTCAAGGAATGTGCAATGTTCACAATAAAATAACATGAAAAGTACAGCGATATAGTCCTAAATATGTTTCTGTAATGCATACAGATAGATGTTAAGATGTTAATGCACGGTGTTGTGTCTATGGGAGGCGATAAGTATTCATGTCAGTCTCGGTCCCCAACCTCTGCCATTTTCTCAAACAAATTGTTACTGTCCCCTTTAACTCTCAAGACCTTTAAAATGTCAAAATTACTTTAATTATAGGCTTTTTTTCTAGTGAGTGCACTATTCACACACCAATTTCCTCATACTGAAATAGCCATCTGGCACACGTCAGCGCCTGCAGTATGAAAGCAGCTGAAAGCATTGATCTCACAGCACCTCTGACCAGCGGCTGCCAAAGAAGTCTGACATACAGTATCACAGAAAAAACACTTTCCTACACTTACAGTAAATTAGATTTACACCAAAACTACAAAATACAAACAAATACTTACAAACTACCAACACTCAGAACACTTATAATCCTAATCAGCCTCACACTAGGCCCCTGAGATTCACAGCCTTTAAACAGACTTTTAGTTTATATTAGTAAAATATGTTTTGTTGCTGCCTCGGTCCACAGTAGTAGTTTGCTTAGCTTCTGTGCCCGTCCGTGGTCCTGTCTGTTATTTCAAACTGGGGGCATGTTGACCACCATCTACTGTAGATAATACACTGTCTTACCATAATTACCTCAAAAAGCCCAACTTCAATCTAACAATCCCTTTAACACACATGCAGCAGCTTTATATTTCACTGCTCTTGGTTTACATAAACAATTAATAATGTCATTTTATATGTGTGTGTGGGTCTGCTCAGGTATAAAGCGCTGCTTTGCCTGAAGGACACTCCACCTGCAGACGGAGAAAACTGTGTCATCATGCTCCACAAGCTCGGCCCGGTAAAAAACGGCTCATATCAGCTGGGAGTCAGTAAGGTGAGCCAATTACTCATGTACTAAATAAAGTCAAAAGAATCTTACGTAACAAATAATTGCTTTGGTAAGAAGATGTGTGTGTGTGCTTGTTAGATTTTCCTGAAAGAGGAGCTGTATCAGCTGTTGGAGGGGAAGCGGGACCGTGTGCTGAACATCGCTGCGATGACGCTGCAGAGATACACCCGCGCATGCTTTGTCCGAAAGAACTTTGCCAAGTTACGGCGCCGCATGTTTCTGTTTGGAGCTCGCTGCAAAGGATACCTGGCCAGGTAATGTTCAGCTG
>NW_022987593.1:5282583-5372583 GCF_902827165.1 Trematomus bernacchii | reverse complement strand
GAAAGACTTGGATATTTTGAGTATTTTATTTTATTAGAACATAACCCTTCTCGCCCCACTCTGTATTTTATTTGTACCTATTGAACAAAACCCTGACACACCATTGTATCTTACACTTAATGTATGGATTGGTTTACAATGACAAGCTGGGAAAAGGAAAGAAGATGTTCAGGTGGAACTGTTGATCAGAGCAGATTTGCGTGCATTATTATATTGTTCTGTTTGTGTGTGTGTGTGTGTGTGTGTGTGTGTGTGTGTGTGTGTGTGTGTGTGTGTGTGTGTGTGTGTGTGTGTGCGTGTGCGTGTGCGTGTGCGTGTGCGTGTGCGTGTGTGCGTGTGCGTGTGCAGGGGTGTGACGGAGGGCCGTCGGGGCTGGTCGGTGGTGCTGAAGGAGCCGGCGCAGTGGGTGGAGCTGGAGGGCTCAGACTACGTTCTGGACTTGATGTCGGACCTGGAGCTTCCTGCTGACTTCCCCAAACACAGCAGCTACTTCATCATCTCCGCACAGGAACCGACCCGAGTGCGGACCAATGCCAGCATGTGAGACACACATTCACTAAATACAGAAGAATGTGCTATACTTGTGTGCAATTGTGGGTATTATAGTTAAGCATTTATGCTACTTTATAATCTTACTCCACTAGATCTTAGAGCGAGATAATGAACAAAAAGTTCATTATCTCCCTCTAAGATCTAGACTCTACTAAAATATAATCAAAAATACAATTATCTTTCTGGTCTGTGTGCCATAAAATGCTATTTATTTTTAATTTCTGATTACAGGCATTAAGACTAACTCTGTATAAAGCCAATGTTCTTGTTGATGGTCTTGTTTGTTTATGTAGTTCATAAAGAGCAGTATTACATTGTTTCATAATCTGGACAATATTCCTTGTAGTATCTTTAAATGTTACCTATGCAATGATGCAATTATATGTTATCATTCAACAGCGTATTGGGCCAAGTGCTTTAACTTTAAGACTTTCTAACATTTAGCTGATAATTGTACTTTACTTATGTAACAGGTGTGTGTATTTCATCCACCGCTGCTTCAGTACTGACAAATGAGTGTAATTGTTTTTTTGTTTTACAGAAGCCTGTTGGGTGGTGGCTTTGACAAGAAGGATGATTTCATACCTTCAGCCTTACCTGGCTATGATGGACAAGGTAAACATTTAGGCTAAAACATAAACAAAGACAGAAACGTATATACAGACAGCAGAGGCTGAAGTGCTCTCGTCTCCTCCTCACAGACTTTGAGCCTCAGAGAGGGATGGATCGTTATCTGGACAGCCTGTTTGACCCTGTGCTGTCTGAGGGGACTGGAGTAAGTTACATCTCTTACTCACACTGACACACTTGACCTCATGAGAGGGGATTCCTCTGTCAACCATTTACTGTTGGTTACTGCACAGGTCCTGTAATGCTCCATTTCTCTTAGTAGTTTTTGCACTACAGAGATAGTAAAGAAGACAGTTAGGTTTATTTATAATACATAAGAAATATAGTAATGGTAATTAATGTAACGAAGGTGCTAAGAATACAAAAGAAAATACTGTATTGTCTAGTTTTTATTTTAAACAGCAGGAATGTGTTTTGATTTGCATGTGCAAATTCTGTTATTAAGAAGGCTACATTAAAACCCATCAAATTGTGTGATCGGTCACTAGAATAGGCCAAGCTTACAGTAGGTTTCTCATTGTATGGCCTTTGCACTTATGGCTTCTAAACTTTGAACTTTCTATTAGATCAGCCCCTTTCCTTAACATCATTTAAAACTCAACCAAGAACCTACAGTACCATGATAGTTAAGCATTTGTGTTCACCAATATTTAGCTTTATTCAGTAGACTGTTGCATTCTAGTTGAATCAATGCTCTTACCTTATTATTGTTTATGTCACTCTTTTTTTTACCACAGTGCAGCACTTAAGTCGACTTTTGCTGTTTTTAAATGTGCTCTAAATATAAACTTAACATAAAACTGTCCTAGCAGATTGCCAGAGATGCAGTGTTAGATTACTGCTCTCTGCTCAGTTAAGGCAGCAGTGACAAATCGTTGCCTTTTCATTTGTAAGGCATTACCCACCACAACATTTAAACTACACCCCTGTCATGAAAATGACACTTGTAGTACGACCTGATTGTCTCTGATTGAGTTAAATCCGCTGGTACTAAGTCTGGTCAATGGTGCAGTGAATGCTGGCCATGTTGGATCTATCAGTCTTCGGCAGCGACGTGCTGAATGTTAGCCGTGATATCGGATGTGGCTGACAGGAATTAGCATGTATCAGATGTGTTCTACAGACCTCTCCCGCCCAGCAACCTATTACGTTACCCAGTTACCGTAACTGTCACAGCGACTAGATCGCCACGTGATTTCCCACCCAGGCAACGCAAGGATCTACTTACGAGGAACTGACACTCTGGCAAATGAAGGGCTTACTATTTAATGAGACATGGCCTACAGACACACACTGCTGTGGATGTATGGGTCAGCGGCTGATTTCTGATGGACCGGCTGCTCACTTACGAGGGGATTTCTCTGATCCAACATTCAAAAGTCTGTTTTCTATCTCCCTGTATGTCTCTATAGCACTACTGTTGACATCGACACTTACAAGTTGAAGAAATTCTCCAGCAAAAAACCTATCTGTTACTATTAAATACATCCCCTTTTGGCTTAAAAGGCAGATCTTAAATTGTTTTAGTTTGCTCCTTCAGTGGAGTCAGCTTGGATTTCAACCGGTTAAAATAAAGGAGACCAGAGACTCTGCAAAAAAATAAGAAAAAACATGTCACAGTATATTTAACTGTTCTACTGCCATGATTTGTTATCGCCTCCACATAGCCCGAAACTTCCTCTGAATATATATTTTTAGTGTTGGTGACATTTCTTTGGAGCACACTGAACACACAGATCAGTTGTGGAGGATTCGCGGGAATAGCTCCGGCCGGCCTCCGATAGGAGGCTGACACCCTCGCCCTGGCCAGGAAAGCTCAAAAGCATGACTGGCACATCCTGCATAACACTACAATGACAGCAGCGCCTCTAAGTAGGCTCAAGTCCCGCCTCCCCTACAACAAGGCAGCACAAGAGATGCTCAATTCCACCTCTGAGGACCTCTCCAGAGATGCATGGTTGGTGGCTGCTTGGAAGCAGGAGTGGGAGATAGCCGGGCCCTCCCGCATCCATCGCTACATCTGGGACCCAGGAGATGGCACCATAGGAGGAGACGACCTACCACGCCGGCAATGGACCACACTAAACCGTCTACGAATCTTGGTGTTATATTTGATCAGGATTTATCCTTTAACGCCCACGTAAAATCAATCTCAAGGACCGCCTTCTTTCATCTACGTAACATTGCAAAAATCAGGTATATCTTGCCTCAAAACGATGCAGAGAAACTAGTCCATGCATTTGTTACTTCAAGGCTGGATTATTGTAACTCTTTATTATCAGGGTGTACCAAAGATTCAGTTAATTCAGCTGATTCAAAATGCTGCAGCACGTCTACTAACCAGAGTTCGGAAAAGGGACCACATTACTCCTGTTCTGGCTGCCTTACACTGGCTCCCTATAGAACACAGGATAGAATTTAAAATTCTTCTTCTCGCCTACAAAGCCCTTAATGGGCAGGCGCCATCTTACCTTAAAGAACTCATTATACCCGACTGTCCAACTAGGGCATTGCGTTCCAAGAATGCAGGGTTGTTGGTTGTTCCTAGAGTCTCTAAAAGTACAATGGGAGCCAGAGCCTTTTCTTATCAAGCTCCACTTTTGTGGAATCAGCTTCCAGTTTGTGTTCGGGCGGCAGACAGCCTATCCGTTTTGAAGAGTACGCTTAAGACCTTCCTTTTTGATAAAGCTTAGTTGATAAAAGAATCTAATAAGAGTGCATTGACGTAGACACGTTGTGCCTCTTCACCTATACATTTGAGTTCTTACTCTTTTTCCTTACTGATGGTATGTCATTTGGTTGTGTGTGTAGACGGTGGAAGCAGGGAGAGGCATATACGTGCCTTGATCCCTGCCGAGTCGACGCACAACTGTTGATTGTGCCAAAAAAAATGTTTAGGAGCAATGCGCTCATGGTATAGATGTGGCGCATACATCTTAGTTCCTACTCTTTTCCCTCACCCTATCCTAAAGGAGTGCATGTACGTAGACACGTTGTGCCTCTCCACCTCTGTTCCTTACTTCTTACTTGCTACCCTTTTCCCTCAACCTATCCTAAGGGAGTGCATGTGCGTAGACACGTTGTGCCTCTCCACCTCTGTTCCTTACTTCTTACTTACTACCCCTTTCCCTCAACCTATCCTAAGGGAGTGCATGTACGTAGACACGTTAGTTTAGCTGCTATAGGCTTAGACTGTCGGGGGACACCTTACTTCTTCCTTCTGTCTGTCTGTACCTGTGTACTCTCATGTTCCGAATAACCCAGCTTCCTCCTCTGTTGCTCTCCCTGAGGTTTCTCCCATTTCCCCCTTTAAACTGTGGGTTTTTTCTCTGGAAGTTTTTCCTTGTACGATGTGAGGGTCTAAGGACAGAGGGTGTCGTATTGTCATACTGATATTCTGTACAAACTGTGAAGTCCACTGAGACAAATGTAACATTTGTGATATTGGGCTATATAAATAAACATTGATTGATTGATTGATTGATTGAATGAAAAGCCATCATTAGCCATCAGCCGATACTTACATATCAGCCAATATACTGTACCTTGTTTTTTCATGTTGTAATCTGATTCTTAAGTATAATGTCTTTCTGTCTGTCCTCACAGGAAGCAGAATCAGCCGCAGGACTGTCCAGCAGGATGAAGGGGGCTGGGGGGGTTGGAGGCGGGTGGCAGCAGCAAGGACAGTCAACCGGCCCCCCACCTCCACCTGGAGGTCAGTGAAAAACACAGGCTCTGTTTCAAATACCTCCCTCGTTCACTCATTCACTTGATGGATTACTGTTTGGCAGGAATCATTTTCAATTTAAACTAAACAACATTTTTTCTCACAACCTTTGTTACTGTATTAAGACAGAGCAACGATGAGATAGCACCAGCGTCTTGAATCACTAACTGGGATCTTGCAATATTGTTGTCAAAAAAAGACAGGGAAAAGTCAAAAAGACTTACTTTATATACATTAGCAAAAAAAGAGGAGACAACAAATAAGCAGTTCCATGTCCTTTGCTTCACACACCATACAGTATGAACACTATGTAAAGTCAGGAGGAATCAGTGCAACTTACTTAACAATGAACAATAAAAATAACATGGTTATGGTTTTCTTTGACTACAATATAACTAAAAATGTTCCGACTTTTTTTGTAACTTTATTTTTCAGTTTTTCACAAATACAGTATGTCCAACATTTATGACAAAAAGTTGCAAAACCCTAAAAACCCGAAGCCCAGAAACTGCTTAATGACGGACATGACCAGAACATGGAAAAACAGGGGAATAATAACACCTGGGACAGGTTGGAGCGACACTGGGCAAAATCTTAGCGAGTCTGTCGTTAGAGTAATGTAGCCCGTGTACTACCTTAAATTGGATTATTCCATGTCTAATACAGAAAGAAGAGGTGTGTATACGTGAAACAATGTTTTTGTTGTTTTGTAAGTTCTCCAATATCTCCTTCCCATGCTTCTTTAGTTTTATCCCATGTGGGAGGGCAGTTATTCAGAATCAATGTATATATTTTGGACACAGACCCTTTATTAAATGGATTAACATTAAGAACTGAGTGAGCTAGATCTTTAGAGGGTGGACATGGATATCAAATGTTCCGACTTTTAGCTAAATAAAACTAAACACTAAAAACTGCAAGATGAGGTCCATTAACTATGATTCAAATGCACAAGGAGATTTGAACACCTCCCTTTAGTGAATGTAGTAAATCATGTTGCTACTGACAGGTATATTGCCACACAACTTTAATTGATGCATCATATTTGTACTGTGGGAAAGTAGTGTTCATGCTGTGAACCACTTACTGTGTTCATTAATTTTTGAGAGCTTCAATTTTATACTTAATCCAGGCACTGAAATAAAAGAGCACGTACATAGCCATAGACATACAGTATAATAACACACTGAAGGAACCTCAAACTCTCAATTCATCATTACCAAGTGTAAAGAAAAACACACTCTTAAAATATGATGTGTGTTTGTCCACAGCTGTGAGAGTCCTTCCTGTGGGAGGCGTGATGTCACCTCCTCTCGCTGCCGTGGCACCTGTAACACCTGGTTCGTATCAAGCGTGAAGAAAAATAAGAGAAAAGAACCCCCTCATTACACATCATTTGTCATCCTTCCTTCCTGTTTACTGTGTTTCTCCTCCTCTCTCCTCCAGATGCCCAGCAGGCTGTTTTGTCCCGGCAGCAGCAGGCGATCGTGAACCAGCAGGCCATCATCATGGTAAACCCTCCGTCTGGATCTGCGTCTGTTTATCTCTCACAGTTCTTGTTTTGGAGTTAACGCGTCTTGTTTCTCAGGCCCAGCAGATGACCATGCAGGCCATGGCCATGACGAGCCCCCCTACTTCCCCAATCACAAGCCCCCCCATGAGCCCTATACTCACACACCCTCCCAGCCCGTATGCACCTGCCAGCCCCTACGGCTCCATACCCCCAAGTCCATATGCTAACATTCCACCCAGCCCCTACGCTAACTTCACCCCCACCCCTTACGGTGCAGCAGACATCCAGCACAGGCATCCCTACTCCCCCCCTTCTAGACATGAACAAACTCCCTCACACCCTCCTGCGGACCCCAGGACTCGACCCGAAGCTCGGCCTCAGCCCCAGACATACTCCTCCAAAACTGAGCCGACACAGCCCCAGGCTAACGCTTCTTCACGGGTCAGTAACTCTGAGACATGTGAGGTAACAGTCCAGACTGACGTATTACATAATGATTCAGTCCTTGTTAATTTATGAAAGATGTTATAGTTGCTGTTGTTGTAAAGTCTAACAACAACAAGCTACAGTCCCTCGGGAAAAATGTTGTCCTCAAAACAAGATGCAGTTTCCTTAAAAGGATAGAGTGAGAGGTTTGTTAGAAATAAAATAAAGAACTGTATGTAGGATGATGAAAGGGAAAGCAAGTGTATTTGAAAATGAAATGAAAATATGTCCTTTTAATTAATCATTCAAATCAACAACTCAAGTGTCTGAGAGACGCACTGAGGCTAAAGGAAAATAAAAACTAACAGAGACTAAACAAAAGAACAAATACAGAGCTGCTTACAGAGCAGAGAATGGATCAAAATCAGTCAATGGGATGAGAAAACTCCCAATAAAATCTCAAAATAAACTAGACTGAGGGCGGTGCAGATGTTCAGCGTCTTCTGAATGTGGTGCATCTTTTGAATATGTTGGTCAGTGTCTGCAGCATTAGAGGTCTGGTGATTATACTTTTCTTTTTGTAGGGCAATAATAGGGGTTTTTAATGATGTTTTAGTCACATGAGATTGTGTGGATCTGAATCAGATTCCAGTTTACAGTAAATGTTCACATACAGGACATTTGCTTTGGTGAATTGGTGCATAGACAAGAAGAACAACAGCACTTTTTTACAATACAAATATTTTAAAATAAATACTATTTAAAATGGAAATATTTGGACAGAATGTTCAAAGATATATTGAACGAAAGATTCACAGTATTAAGAATAAAAGTATATGCAAAATATAGAGATAATAATGCAATAAGATGCCGTGATGCACCATGCAGTTTCTAGATTCCAGTTTTGAGATAAATGAGCATAAGTGCGACATGACATTTTTCGACCCAACCTCACAGACAAATTCTAAAAACGAATTCTACTGTGCTGCATTCATAGTCCTGTATTTATACAGTCCCTTTTCTACCATTTACTTAGCCTCAACATTGTCCTGGCTGAGACACAATCTCAAGAGACAATATGTAATGTCTGCAAAGCCTTCATTTTAAACTCTCTCTCCTCTCCGTGTGGCTTTTTCAGGTTCAGTCAGGTAAGGACAGTGGCTCTCGGAGGAAGGCTCCAGGCATCCCCATAAACAAGGACAAACCAGTCAGGAAGTTTGGTAAGAGAGTGAGAGACAGAGAAAACATGAGTCAGCAGGAGAGAAAGTCCCCTCAGTCCCTTAAATCTAAATTGAAAGAACACCTTTCCCAGCAGAGCATCACACCTTATTGTGTGTGTGTGTGTGTGTGTGTGTGTGTGTGTGTGTGTGTGTGTGTGTGTGTGTGTGTGTGTGTGTGTGTGTGTGTGTGTGTGTGTGTGTGTGTGTGTGTGTGTGTGTGTGTGTGTGTGTGTGTTTTAGCCCCAGTGGTGACGACTCCTCTGCCCCCTGCTGGCGAGGTGGTGAAGTTCTCAGCAGGTCGCACCACAGAGCACATCCTCCCCAGCCAAGATGTGCAAGGTGACTGAATTTAAAAGCTTTTAAATATTTCTGACTGAATGACTGAAAGATGATCATAAAGTTGATACACGTATTTATTTCTTGATTTCTAGAAACAATGGATGGTATTTAGATGTGAGCGATGAAAAAATGTAAAGTGTTATCTGCATAATTCATACGTTTATATTATTCCTTTTAAGCAATCATCAAAAGATACAACTCCCCACCTCCATCGGATGACATGCTGCTGCAAGAAAAGAGGTGACGTCTTGTACACACACACACACACACACACACACACACACACACACACACACACACACACACACACACACACACACACACAGATGCATAATTGTATGTATCGCACAACAGTTGATGCTTTCTTCAGTCACAGAATTAAATAATACCATGGCTACAAAAAATGACCTATACAGATACTGAGTGGGATGCTAATGCTCACAGTGAACACACACAGCACCAGGGATATTGTATTCACACACATAACAAACACATATTAAACAGTACAAACGGTAGTGTATTTGAAAACTCTGCAAACTGTAATGTGTGCTGTTGACACTGTGTGTGTTTAGGAGAGGAGAGGGGAGGTTTAGGAAGAAGCAAACCCCTCGGGATGAAGCTTTACAGATCCTCAAACCTCAGATGGAAAACCCACCGGCTCCACAGGTACACACACACACACATTCATACACACACAGAATATGCAGCACGCTGGCAGTGAAATCAGTCATGCAGGGGAACATTTCTGTGTCTGTCCAGCCCAAACGTCCTGCTGCCCCCTCACCATCTGCGTCTGCAATTAAAGAAGCGGGATTTAAACCCACCAAGAGCACGAAGACAAGAACACCTCAACGTCCTCTCCCCCTTCCTCCTCCAGGTACTCACACTCACTCAAAGTACACATCCGCATATTCTAATGCAGACACGACTACATTACTTTACAGAGTTATACTGTAGGTACCTGTGTATATGCTTGAGTCATGTAGATTCAAGACAAAAAGAAAGGCTTTATTGTAATTGTACAGAACAGGTTCTAACATAATAAATAAAATAAATACCATGTCATTTTGCACTAAAATAAGAACACTGATTGTACTATAAATACATTCAAATATTACGCTGGAGTACATGTAATTAATGCACTAGTATGAATGTAATTATTGCACTAGAATGAATGTAATAACTGCCATAGCGTTGTCCTCGAATAGACAGTCCTCATATTGCATGTGAGGGGGAAAGGGTAAGCCACATCCCATAATATGCAGTTTAAGTGAGTTAGTCTCTTTAATTAAATCAACTTTATTTAATGAAAGTAACTTGTGGGTGCATGTTTCCATAGATGTTTATAGATATGCAAAGGAAATTAACAACATGTGCAGCATGAATGTAAACGTTCTAAATTATGCTTCAAATCATTCAGTGCAGATTTAATCATTAACATGCACACTTAGTAAATATATAAAAAAATAAGGACATCGAATTGGGTGAAACTAAAAAGTAAAGCGATTTATTTTGAGCAGTTTCTCGAGAGCTTCCGGTAGAGATTGAGACCATCCAGACACAACTTCATCAGAGAACCAATGAGGAGCACTACACCTACACCAACGTTCCCTGGAGGCTGTACCTCAGGAAGGAGGTGTGTATGCAACTACAAACATATCATGAACAGCTCTCAAAATGTCTGTATTCTTTACTATTGTGAATATTTGACTTGCTTTTACAGGTTTTTTATCCGAAAGACAGCTTCAACAATCCTCTGGTGCTGGATCTCATTTTCAAACAGGTAACAGTTGAAGAAAAGTGCATCTCTTTTAATGTTCATGTAATCGAATACTTTTATTTGTCATTCACCATTGTTTTCACCTCTCACCAATTGTGTTCAGGATTTTGACCTGACAACACAGAAATCATAGAAATATCAAAGTTAGCTATTTCTCACATCCTCTCTCTCTGTTGTTTGGTGCAGATCGTGAACGACACTCTGTCAGAGGCCTGTGTTCGCATCACGCGGGATGAAAGGCAGAAAATGAAGGGCCTTTTCGGTAATCCGTCTGTTCTTCCTGCAGACATTTCTTTAGACCTTATTCCTCTAACATATTTGTTTGTTGACATTCATGTGTGTCTGTTTGTGTGAATGGCAGCTAAACACGCGGTTGAACAGAATATGGATCCTGTGGAGGAGCACGTGAAGAAAACTATCGTCACGGCTGCCAGGGAAACCTGGGAGATTTACTTCTCCCGTCTGTTCCCTGCATCGGTAAGGATGGTCAACCCTGAGAGGAAAATGTTATTGATTGTGTTTGTGAGTTTGTATTGATCATACAGTGTGTGTGTGCAGGGCAGTGTGGGAACAGGTGTGCAGGTGTTGTCCGTGTCCCACAGCGGTATAAAGCTGTTGAAGACCGTAAAAAGCAGCGCTGCAGCTCCAGACTACTTCAGAGTCTTACGACCATACACGTATGTTCTGTTTTTTAGGTCTATTGACCTTTGTTTAATTTTGTTTGATGTTCCAGATATGCCTGTTTTAAACTCGGTGTCAGGTTTCACGGACAATAATACCCAATTACCTCTGATTATCTTGACTTTTTCTTATTTTCTAAATATTTAGATTTGGCTTTTTCAGGCTATATAATAACCTGACAGTACATTATTATATATCTTGGTAACATATTTCGTTTAGTATGGAAGGGGAAAATGGTCAAGATGTCTAGTATAATGTGAATGGATTTAGTTAAATATGAAGAAGTTGAAAAACGATGACTGAAAAATATATGTTAATATTTTAATACAAATAGTCATACACTGAAATAATAATTGTATTTATTTTATAAATAGTGGAACAAAGGCCAATTAACTTTTTTAAAGTTTTTTTAAAAATGTGCATCGCTTATAATTTCTACTGTAACTGTACCATTGTTATATATAAGAGTTGGAAGTGTATGCTGTATATCTTACAGATTTCATAATCATATTACATTCTGCACTGTATTTATTTCAGCTATGCAGACATCCTGTTTGTAACCATCCCCTCTGAGAACATGCTGGAGTTTAATCTGACCAACGAGAAACTGATCCTGTTCTCAGCCAAGGCTCCGCAAGTCAAACATCTCATAGACACCTTCATCAATGAGATCAAAAAGGTACAGCACACACTTTTCAGTATGCTCAATTTAAATAAATACTGGAATAACCAAAAGTAGTGAAAATGCAAATAACTATGCAATGACAATGTAAGAGTATGCATTTGTGTGTTTTTCCCATGTAGGACTCAGATTATGTGATCGCAGAGCGACACTTTGTGACAGACGATCGCTCGATGCTCAGTTTTCACAAAGGTGACATCATCAGGCTGCAGGTTATGGACGGGCTGGAGAAGGGTGAGACACTCTGCTACATGTAGTAGAAAAATGTTATCTTATAAATTAATCTATGATCCAAGCGTGTGTTTATGTGTGTATCCCCCAGGTTACAACTACGGCTGTGTGGTGAGGAAGAAGGTGGTGTTTTTGGAGGAGCTGAAAAGAGAAACTCAAGACTTTGGTGAGTGTTCATAAATACCTTTATTTTAGTCTAAAACAAAACCAGGTCTATAAGCTTCACCTCCTTGCATTTGGTAGCCAGATGCTAGTGTCATGGCCAAGGATAAATAATAAACAAAGAATCAATTCACACTGACAGCTTTGATAGATGAACTATCCTGGACTGTCCCCTGGAGGTGTGATGGTATCATACGCCAAGGAGAAATAGGTGCAGTGACAGCACACTATAAATGCAGTGTTGTTTCAGATTTATTTTTCAGAGGGAAGACGGTGATGCAATTTGAAAAATATTGATTTATTTCCTGAGGACACAAAAGCTGAAATAAGATCACTGATGAGGTGTAGTCATATTTTACATTGCTTCACAGATACCTGATAGGACAAACCCAGTGTGTGCTTTCACATAGATTTTTGTCATTTTCCCTGCATCTATTTTTCATTTGGACCCCAAACCACCCTTAAAAACCTTGTTAGGTTTCCAGTAAATCACTACATGTTAACATCATATGAAAGGAGAACGTACATCTGGTATTGTTAATACTGGTATATTGCAACACCCCTAATCTTTTCACTCCTATCATTATTTTATAATTGTCAAATGTGTCAGTTGTATTCTCCTTGTAACAGCTGTATGTCTATTTCTGTGTATATACAGTGAAAGCAACAGAAATCTGGAGTCCAATACCTTGCATGTGCACACTTACTTGGCAAATAAAGATGATCCTGATAAGCAAAGCTTTCAGAGATACAGCTTTGGAGTTTAGATTTTAGGGTTAACAAAATATATATACGATTAAGTGAAGGTGTTGGGTTCAGGCATGTAGGGTTAAGGTTAGGAAACAATGCAGGGTTTTAATGTAAGTCAATATGATGTCCTCACAAGTGACACAAGTTCCCAGGTGTATAGTATCTATAATTAGACCAAAAGCTGCATTTTGTGCCAGGTTATCAGCGTGGCCATGAGAGGAGAGTTAAGTCTGGTAAATAAGAGGGAAAAGCATGCAGATACAGATCTGACTTGTGTAAATGAAAGGCTGACCTGCTGTTAGAGGAAAAGCAGATAGGGATCAGGACCGCTGCAGAAAGGAGGCTTGTTCAGTGTCACAAAGCACTCAGGACTGTTTGCTTTTAATGAGTGGTTTTAATCCCTCGGCTCTCTTTCTGTTTGTGTGTGTTTGTGTGTGTGTGTGTGTGTGTGTGTGTGTGTGTGTGTGTGTGTGTGTGTGTGTGTGTGTGTGTGTGTGTCAGGTTGGAAGTTTGGTGCTGTGTTCGGCCGCTCTGGAGCGTTCCCAGCCGAGTGTGTCCATGCCGTCGCTCCTCCTGACTTCCTGTCGCTGCCGCTGGACCGCAAGTCCGAGCCTCGAGGAGGAGCAGGCCAGTTTAATGTATCATCAGCAGTCGCAGTTGCCGTGGCATCCACCATGGCTGCACATGAGATAGATCAAACGATTGAGGTACACACACACACACATGTTTTTTTCCTGTCTGCAACACTGATCTGAGTGTCAGATGTTTTTCACTGTCAATCTCTGATTTTCAGAAGGTTTCCCTTGACGGCTTTGCTGAAGGAGATCTGGATGAGAGGGCTCTTCAGGACAGTAAATATGACATGTTGGAGTTCGCCAAGAAGTACTTCAGACAGGGAAACAACATGAAGGGGTGAGACCCAGAAAGAAAATGTGCACACACACACTGAAATCCTCACAAACACACAGAATAACAGAGAGGGCCTCAACGCTCTCCAGTGGTGGAAAGTGGCCTTTTTCTCAAGTTCTGCGCTTAAGTATACTTTTGAGACATTTTTTTTCTTCACTACATACAATAAGCAGCTATATTTACAAACAATTGATATACACATCATTATTAGTTTCTAAGATAAGATACTAAACAGCATCAAAAGCTCAACCTTAAAAAACTGAAAGATTAAAGTGTTGTTGTTTGTTACCATTCTGCATAATAAGTCTTACTACTTAGTACTTTCACTCGTAATACAGTATTTTCTTAAGCATGGTTTTGCTACTATTGCTTTTTCTGTGAGCCTGTTTAATCTGCATTTGTGTTTTCAGAGATTCCATGAAGGGCAAAAGCAAGAACAGAGACTCCAGAGAGCCGACTGAAATGATCAAGTTCTCCAAGGTGCTTTCCTTCTTGCTAAAACTCAAAGCATGTTAGCCCATGTTTTCATAATTTGTGTTTTCTTTGGTGTATTGAATTGTGCGCAGTACATCACACATTTCCTGTATTATTTGATCTTTGCAGACTCCTCTGACTGAGTCTCTGATAGAGTTTACGGACATGGCCATGAACAGGGTGGCAGCTGATCTCTTCCTGTGTAAGCTCTCACCTTCTCTCCTCTAATTACATCCTCTTATTACATTACTCTTATTACACCTGATTCATCCTTTGTCAAAATGAGATGTTCCTGTATCGGATTAACTCAAGTGCTTGATTTCTCTGGAATCTGCTATTGGAGATTTAAATATTGTTGACCTGCGTGTGTCTCTGTGTAGCGGTGATGCGTTTCATGGGTGACGCTCCCTCAAGAGGATCAACAGAACAGGAAGTGATCACTACTTTCCTCAAGGTAAATACACACTTGTTTTTCTTAAGCTACTATTTACATTTTTTAATTACTTTATTTATTTATATTAATACTTACTTTCACTTTTCATTTGGGAATTCATTTAACATTTTTATTTTAACTTATACAGAAAGATTCAACTTATTTGTATTTGTACTTCTATGTATTTCATTTGTTATTTGATTCAACAAGTATGGACTCTTATGTGAAAAACAGCAGTGATTAATTGTGAAGCAACTGCTGCATAGCGCCATCTCCTGGAATGTGAAGTCAATTTCTGTGTTTCAAAGTCAAGAGGTTACAGCAACTCATGCTGTCTGCTTTTTTTCTGTAGTGACATATTACAACTGAGAATTACCTGAAACAAATACATTTATTATTTATTTTAAACCATGCAACTTTTTTTTGTGGTTAGAATATTTTTCCCGAGTTTAATTTTAGTTTGACGATGATAACCCTGCTGTGTGTGTGTCCACCCCCCCCACCCTCAGCTCATAGGAGAGTTCACCTTGATGCGGGATGAGGCTTATTGCCAACTCCTCAAACAGCTTACGGCTAACACCAGCTCCAAACCGTGAGTTTCCCACATCAGCAGCATACACACATAAACCAACCCACACACTGTGCTCCTCTTTCTTAACCGAGCGTGTAATCCTGAGTGTTGGTGTGTGTGTGTGTGTGTGTGTGTGTGTGTGTGTGTGTGTGTGTGTGTGTGTGTGTGTGTGTGTGTGTGTGTGTGTGTGTGTGTGTGTGTGTGTGTGTGTGTGTGTGTGTGTGTGTGTGTGTGTGTGTGTGTGTGTGTGTGTGTGTGTGTGTGTGTGTGTGTGTGTGTGTGTGTGTGCGTGCGTGCGTGCGTGCGTGGGTGGGTGGGTGGATGTGTGTGTTCACCCTTGTGTTGTTCAGTGATAGTTGCCAACGAGGCTGGAGGCTGCTGTACATCCTGACCGCCTTCCATCGCTGCTCTGAGGTCCTCAAGCCCTTCCTGCTGAAGAACCTGCAGCAGGCGTCCCGCAGCGCAGGGGTGCAGTATCAGGGTAAAACACACACACATCATAATGCTGTACACATTACCACAAACAGCAGGATGTAATGTTTTCTTTTTAATATGTAAATTTGTTAGGCATCGCTAAAGCATGTGAGCAGAACCTGAAGAAGACGTTTCAGTACGGCGGCCGTGTCGTTCCTCCCAACAGCATGGAGCTGAAGGCGGTGATGGTCAGGGCCGCTTTTATTTACCTGTAGTGGTGTAAACATCTGTCACTATTTTAACTGACATATATTGAATATAAACCTCCCTTTCCTCATGTATGTGAGCCAGAAATGTACGTAAAATAACTGTTATATATAATTGTAAATAATATGTATATATATATATATATTTACATTTTTATTTGATAGTTAGAGTAATACTTTTGACTTATATTTAGATTCCATATCAACATTTGGCTTAAAATGTTGACTTGGATTTAATATTTAGTTTTAGTGTCAGCATTAAGATATTAATTGAATATATAGATACAGATTCAACATTTGGATTTGATATTCAGATCTGGATTAAATATTTAGATTAATCATTTAGATTAAGATTTAACATGTATTGTAATGTTTGACACTTATTGCTATCTCAAACATATTTTAATAATCAAAATATATACATTAGAAAATGGTAGCTGTATTGTTACAGTTGGGCCTCTTCAAGGGTGGAAAAATAATAGTTTTATTATATTTTATATAAATTATTATTTATATGCAGTTTTCTGTGGTTTAAGGTCCTAAATAAATCAGCCATATACCAACATGTCCAGTGTTATGTGCAGCACATACTGTAGTATATGAGGGTGTTTGTCTTTTTTCTCAGGCCGGACGTAGTTCAAAACGTCAGCTGTTTCTATTTCCTGGAGGCATTGAACGTCACGTGAAAATCAAAACGTGTTCTGTAAGTGTTCATACACACTATAGTCTTTCATCACGACTGCAATCTAAGGGAGACAGCCGTAATGTACTCATGCTTGTGTGTGTGTGTGTGTGTGTGTGTGTGTGTGTGTGTGTGTGTGTGTGTGTGTGTGTGTGTGTGTGTGTGTGTGTGTGTGTGTGTGTGTGTGTGTGTGTGTGTGTGTGTGTGTGTGTGTGTGTGTGTGTGTGTGTGTGTGTGTGTGTGTCGTGTTTCCAGGTTGCTCTGGAGGTGATTGAGGAGCTGTGTTATGAGATGGGTTTACACAAACTGGAGGCCATGGAGGAATATGCCATATTTCTAGTCACTAACAGAGGTTTGCTCACAGAGGTCTGCCTCTCTCTCTCTCACACACACACTAAATGTTGTATTGGTGCACAAAGTCAATCTCCTCGTCACTGTCAGTGAAGCGGATCCACTCACAGATCACATGTCAGACTGTCCTCTGGTTTCTGTGGGAGAAAGTCATTCATGTTCACGAGTCCTAATCGGGCTGTCATGGCAATATAACGAGAAATGCTCGATATCATCTTTCATTTCCGATATCACAACAGTGCCAATAACAGGCCAGTACACATTTCCCTCTTTATTATTTATTAAGACGTTAGGATACCTTTTGTTTGCAGGCTGTTTATCTGTATAGTTTTATTAAAAAATATGATGCTCCAATTGTCAATCATTTATCCAAGTAGTTCATAAATACATAGTTACAAACACAACATAATATACATTTTACAGTATAAGAAACTAGAATTGTGGTTTTTCCTTTTTTATCTGATAAGTTACACAATGGAGATTTTTGATGTCACTTGTTGCTTGTACAAGTTTTTCATTTCCTTTGCTGCTTCAGCCATTTGTATGTGAATTACTCACCCCATACATCGTATATTTGAAGGAACCACTATTTTCCCAGGGCCTCTACGGTAAAACACTTCAAATTTAACAGTCTCATGCTTTCCCAGACTAGCTAATCGTTCATACAAGTGTTAAATAGTATGTGTTTGGGAACATACAACTGGATGAAAAGGACTTTTGCCTTTAAACCTGGCCCCCCCATTTCCTCCATTCATCAAGACATTTCAGGGTAGTCATGTCAGTCGTTTTTATTTATCTAGAGTTTGCAAGATAACCAAATCGTTCCATCGAATATGATTTGTATAGTATAAGTGGTAGTCAATGTTATTCTTTAGATGAATAAGAATATCTCTGTGTTATAAATAATTGTACATGTGTGTGTCTGTGTGTGTCCAGGTCAGAATGTGCGTCCCCTGAACAAACACGAGTACATCCTGGACGTTGCGACAGAGGCGGAGTTGGTGGACACGAGCTACAGCTTCTGGTTCAGACGAGTCGTCTGGACTCAGCCGCTCAAGTTTGAGAACGAGCTCTGCGTCGCCATGCACTATAACCAGGTACCATTAGTGAAACTTTACATACATGCAGTATATGTTACCTACATGTGTGTATGTAACTGTGTTTGTGTGTATATCCAGATCCTGCCAGATTACCGTAAAGGCCTGCTAAATATTCTTCCACCTGGGAAAGTGAGCGATCAACAGTTTCATCAGATCTCCAAACTGGCAGCTCTGCAGCACAGAACCAAAGACATCCTCTTCGTCCCCACCATGTAAGAAACCAGCAAAGTTTGACAATACAGCCTCTAGTTTCAGTCATAAAGGGAAAGAAAAGTCTTATTTATCTTTATTTTTTTACAGTTTAGGGTGCAGAAAACAAACTGCTATCATTTAAAGGACTTTAATGAAAAGTGGTCTTAATATAGAGAAGAACAGGGAGAATTTACATACCTCAAGAACAATATAACAGTAACAAATTAATGTACAAAAGAAAGGAAACCCAATTAAAGGTAGAACCAATGAGGGTAAGGCACAAACAGAAATAAATACAATCAAATTATTAAGCTCAAATAAATATAAATGAAAACAGTATACTATAAAAATATATATCTAACATTTCCAAAAGCCTTTCCAAATAGAAACGTTTTTAGATCACATTGTATGTACTGTATTTGTGGAAATATACATTTAGCCAAATTAATATTTGGTCTGAAAGGAAACTATTTTTCTCCATCCCATAATCCTATCACTGTCTTAAAAGTAAAACATTGTGCAGTGTGGGTCTGGTTTAAGAAACTCACGGTTGAAGAGAGAACACAGTGCAGTCAGTAGTTTTGGTGTTTAAAGTGTGTGATACTTTATTTTTCTCAGCTGTAAAAAGTCTTGCTGTTATCACTACAGTACATACACACACACACACACACACACACACACAGACACACACACACACACACACACACACACACACACACACACACACACACACACACACACACACACACACACACACACACACACAGACACACACACACACACACACACCCGACAGCAGAACAGAAACAGCTCAGTGAGTAAAACCATCCAGAGAAATGTTTAGAAATCACTGAGTGGAGCAGACTCCTGTTTATCTTCTTCTCTCCTCCAGACATGAACTATCGGAGTACATCGCTCCACCTCTGTTCAAAAAGCAGCCACCCCAGCAGTGGGTTACCATGTTGACGCAGCACATGCAGCAGGTGCAGGCCCTGAACCCACACCAGGCCAGAGCGCAGTTTATGGGTAAGATCTCCGCTTCACGTTAAATTGGAAAAACTCCCAAAACTTTTTTTACATGTTTTCCATACATGTGTAACTACCTCCTTTGTCACTGCATGTGTACATTTCTAGACCTTGAGTTGAAATTGTCAAGAAATAAATGTTGAGCGCAGTTCAATATTTAATTAATCTTCATATCGACAGGAATAGTAATCTTCATTTAGAACACCTTTTTAAATAAATTGGGCTTAACACAGGAAGTATTTGTTCCTTAAAGGGAAAATGTGCCCCCTCTTAAAGGGATGTCCAATCAGTGTTGATGGTGTTTGTAGACGATATGAGCAGTACATTCCTCAATGGGGGTTTTATGGAGTAAGAAAGCTGATCTTGTCTTCATTCTCTGTTTTTCTTCCTGCATCAGGCATTTGGGAGCAAGGGAACTCAGCTTTCTCACAAACTGAGGCATAATGTTGCTTTAAATGACGACATTTACTCCAAACACTAATTGGACATACACATAGAGTGGCAATTTTCTCTTTAATGATATACTACAGTGATTTAGTTTTCCTGTGTAATGTTTGGAGACAGATTAAGAAAACTCAAAGCAGCAGACGCCAAGATTTGTTTTACTTTTAGACTCTAGTATGGGTTATAGCTAAAAGACAATAGATCCTATGTTTTCCATAAAGCAGCTCATGGGTGAAAATGTGTTGTATCCAAACACAAGCCGAGATTCCCCCTAGTAACTTCCCGAGAGTAACTCTGTTTAAACTGGACAATGTTCATTCTCACAGTCTGGTTTGGACTCCTCATAATGAATAAATTGAACTAAAATCTGTGAGGTGTCCCTTTTAATAAGGTGATTGTTTTGTCTTTCCATGTGTTGCCTCCTAAGGGACTACAAATTGACAATGCCTAATCCCTAATTTGTTAAATTCTGTTCTCTGTGCTTGCAGGGCTGATCAGTGCATTCCCCATGTTCGGCTCCTCGTTCTTCTACATCCACAGCAGCAGCTCCACAACCTTCTACGCCCCCTGCATTGTAGCTGTCAATCAACATGGCTTCCACTTCCTGCACAAAAACACACACGTAAGGAACCACACACACACACACACACACACTGGCGATCATCAAGCCCTCGCATGACTCAGCTCATCGTGATCAAAACATGAGCCCAGAAGTGAAGTCACGTACGGACGGTGGTGGAAAGTTACTACTGAATTGTTATTGTGTGGTACTTATACTTGAGTATTTCCAGTTCCTTTTACTTAATACTACTACTGCACTACAGAGGAAATATCTTACTTTTTAACTAATCAAATATGATGTATTATTATACATTACTTCCCTGCAGTATAGTCATTTAAATCAGCTCACACTTTAATTCATAAATAATTATAATAAATATGATTCTGCATAATGAGTAGTTTTTTATATTTTGAGGCTAATACTTTTATACTTTCAATTGAGTCAAGAGTCCTTTAGTTACATAACATTAACATAATACTTTTTAAATATACAATTACTATTTTTAAATTGTACTTAGTAAAAGATCTGAATAATTATTTCACCACTGGTCATGTAGTTTCAGCAGAGAGTTGTGAAGTTTATAATGTTTGGTCCCTGTGGTGCAGGAGCTGATGGCAATGGTCCCCCTGGTGGAGGTGCAGTCGAGCCGCACCCAGAGGCCCACTGCTGGTTCCAGTTACCCGTATGTAGATCTCACGCTGGGGGACACTAACACACAGCGGGTCGTTCAGCTGCAGCTGGAGCAGGTATTGTGCAAACACACACAAGGACACTCTTCATGTTCATTTCAGTGGAGTTGCTTTGTCACTGTGCTCATGTCTGTCCGCAGGGCCTGGAGTTGTGTCGAGTCATCGCCATGCAGGTGGAAAACATGCTGTCTGTGCGCGAGAGGAGACTCACCCTGCCTACCAGCGAGATCACCATGTTATAACCCGTTTTATACTATTGTTATAGTAACACTTTCTTCATTGTACGCACATGCAGTGGTGGAAAGTACATTTACTCAAGAACAGTATTTTTTGGAGGTACTTTAACAGTTCTTGAGTATTTCAATTGTTTGATAACTTTATAGGTTCAAATTAATCAAACAACATATGACCAGATACGAAAATAAGATTTGCATTAAGGAGGAAATGAAACCAAGCAGCTTTTACAGTACAAAATAGGCCAAGATGCAACATTAAAGATCTACACAAAAATGCATCAATGATTAAATATAATTTTGTTTCCGGATTGGACCATTCTGCATATTTAGTACTTTAATTTGTTGGTACTTTGTGTATATTTTTTATGCAAAAACCGTTGTACTTCGATTTAAGTACGAATTTTAATGCAGGACTTTTACTTGTAACCGAGTACTTCTACAATATGGTATTACTACTTTTAATTAAAGACCTAAGTACATCTTCCACCACTGCACATTTGTATGAACACATGGACAAAACCGTTATTAAGAGCCTACCTCTTCTTGCCTCCAGGTGTTTTAATTTGATATGAATCATGCATAATTGTAGCCTGAAGCCAGTTTCCCTTTTACTTGACAACATTAACAGAACACATTGCATCAGTGAATTACTAGTTTTAAAGTGTACAGATACTAGTAAAGAACAGTGGTGACGTTTAACAGGCCTGTGGCTTGTCATTACAATGTTTTTAAACTGATATGTAACATGTTTTTTATTTTTGTATTGTTACTGTTTACTGTAAAACATTGTTGTTTTTAACGAACACTAATGCATCAACTTTCTTGTTTTGTAAAGAATATTTTATTAAAATAAAACAAGCTATTTTAAAGAGAGCATTATGAGAACTTCTGGCCTGACTGGTTATTTAATACTATACTAATGCCAGAAAGTAGTGCATTTAGAAAATCGATATGTTAATTTAATGAAATAGGGGCCCTTGACCCCACAGCTCATGCGCCGTTCAATAACCCATCAATATCTGAATCAGAATCAAGTTTATTGCCAAATACATTTACACAAGGAATTTGCTTTGGTGTATGATGGTGCAAACATACAAAACATAAGAAAATAAGTTGTAAAATAAGGTCAAAACTATAACTATTATAAAGGAATATATTTAACTATTTAACATTAAAAAAAAAAAAAAAAAAAAAAGAATAAAGACAAGTACTTTCACAAAATATAAATATACAAAAGAAACTAAAAAAAAATGAATATATAACAAATGTATATTGTATTACTGACAAACAATATAAAAACACTATAACAAACTGAAATGAACAATGTGATCTTTATAGAGGTAGACAAAAGGGCAGTGGGACACAATTAGCTCTCGTCTTGTGCGTGCCCTCAAGGCTCCTAAAATGGATTTACGTGGTTCCGCTCAAGGCACGTGACAGTCTTTCCAAACTGGCAGGTCACCACAGCGCATGCGCGGATGCTGTAGCAGGTTAGTTACACGAGTTTATTTTCAGCCTTTTTCTTGGAGCCGATGGTGTAAACTGAGCGTGGTGAAGTCTTGTGCTTTATTACAATGATCTCCCTGGACCCTTGGCATTAAACCCTAAGAGGAAAAGTGCCCGGAGCACCGAAGTTTGGACATTTAACGGTGACATGTGAAATGTTGCTGCGTGGTTTGTCGGTTTTTCCAGGCGGCGACGGACAGACCAAGCCAGGCTAGTTTAAGCTAGTTTAGCTGCCAGCCAAGCAGCTCGGATATCCATCGTTAACCTCTCTGCTTGCTGGGCGTGTTGCAGTATCCAAGCAGCGTTTATTTACAGGTTGTAAACTGTAATATAATCTAAGGATTCATAACCAGGCTGCTCGAGTGTGCACGCAGGACGTCGGGGGAAGCTAATGCTAGCTACTGCTGTGGACAGGTCCCCTAAAGCGAGTGACATACACCATAAGACTCCTTTTACATCCATATTGACTGTTAAAGCAGTGCTGATATATGCTAACTGTTAGCTAGCAGCTCACGTCGCACTACAGCAGTCACATAGTTGTGGCTGACATGGCATCCAGCGGGTACTCTGACCTGAGGGAGAAGCTGAAATCCATGACCCCACACAGGGAGGAGATCAATAATAAATTCGTGGACGGGATGAGTAATGGCAGCAGTGGAAAAGCTCGAAAACGTAAGATCCGAGAGTCCGACGACGATGAGTTTGAGCACAGCGATGACTGCGCGGAGAACATGGAGCAGGAGGCCAGCCGGGTGAAGAGCAGCATCCTGCAGGAGAGCATCTTCAGCCCGGAGGAGTGCGCCCTCATCGAGGAGAAGATCGACGACGTGGTGACCAGAGGAGAGGCTGGACTTTACCGGGAGCACACCGTGGACCGGGCGCCCCTCCGTAACAAGTACTTCTTCGGGGAGGGCTACACTTACGGATCGCAGCTGGAGAAGCGTGGCCCGGGCCAGGAGAAGCTGTACCGCAAAGGAGAGGTGGACGAGATCCCGAGCTGGGTGCACGACCTGGTGATCAAGCGCCTGGTGTCCAGAGGAGTGGTCCCGGAAGGGTTTGTCAACAGCGCAGTCATCAATGATTATCAACCAGGAGGCTGCATTGTGTCGCACGTGGATCCTCAGCACATCTTTGCACGACCCATCGTGTCCGTGTCCTTCTTCAGTGACAGCGCGCTGTGCTTCGGGTGCCGCTTCCAGTTCAAACCCATCCGGGTGTCGGAGCCGGTGTTTGTCCTGCCCGTGAGGAGGGGGAGTGTCACGGTCCTCAGGTGACTATGGCTGTGTGTGGCTGTCATGCACTGATTGCATTACTTTAGTGTGTGTCTGTGTGAGACTGACCGTTGAGCGGCCCGACCAAGCAAGGAGGCAGAGGCAGAACGTCCAAAAATATAACCCGGTGTGGGCATTTATTAAATTCGGTCACAGGACACAGCCTCAATCTTGCTGTTCCCGTGAGCACAGTCACCAGCCACAAGGATCTCACACCCACATTACAAACAGGAAACACAGAGCCCAAATACCCACATGTGCAATCAAGCCAACAAGACACAGGTGAGGGGGGAGGAGACAACACAGGGCACCAGGTGAACATAATCAGGAGCAACAGACAAAACGGGAGGGGGAACACTTTTCAAACATATAACTGAACAGATTAACACACATACAAACCCAACTGAACACAGTCAGCACTGGTACAATTAATGCCACTTAACGTTATGATTTCCACACCCTCACATATTATTTGCACCCTGATTACTCTCAACCGCTGTCATTCTACACCAGCAAACACTTTTGGCGCTCTCGGTAACTCCCCTATCTTTTCAAGGCGGAGCCGAGGACCCGACCAGCATCTGCCAGACGACATTTCAATTAAAACGGTTTAATCAGTTAATAAATACTATCTCAATAATTAGTATAAATTATATAAAATGTGCAAATATGCAATGCCAAACGGTACTGTGCAATCACGCTAATAAAGTGCAAAACTGTTCACTACTAAAGTGCTGAGTGACATTTCTGTGCAAAGGGAAGTTGTTTCATAAAGTGCAATAATACAAGGCCCGAAGCCGTCAGCCGCAGAGTAAAAATAAACCCCAGGCAATTCATAAAATTGGCTCTAGGTTTGGCACAGTGGTGTAGAGTCATTCATGTGCTAACAGGCAATCTCCTGCCAATCCAGTTTGTCAATGGTTACGAACTTTGTTAATAACAATACAAAAATAGGTACTTTAATTTGCTTACTTAAAAATATTCCTGCACCAGTGCTATAGATGATAAATCAACAATGTAAAGAAGAGGTTGAGTCCATTTATTGTATGAAAGTTTGATAACATATTTTTAATGAAAGGCTAAGTCCAGGTGCTAACAGCATATTTCTCTCTCAGTGGTTATGCAGCTGATGATATCACCCACTGCATCCGACCCCAAGACATCAAGGAGCGGCGTGCAGTGATCATCCTAAGAAAGTGAGTCAACATCATATCATTTAAAAGGTAATTCTCTTATTTGAAATCAGCACTGATCATTGTGTTTCTGCTTGTCCTCCCCCTTCTGTTTGCCAGGACCAGACCTGACGCTCCTCGAGTCGACTCTGGCAGCCCTATCAGCGCTTCTCCTGCAGAGAGACCCACTCTGAAAGCCAAACGCACTCATCGCAGAGCAACATCAAGTGCTGCTCACAGGTACACACACACACACACACAGGTCTGTGCAGGTCTGTCCCGCTAGATTCACCTAAACTTCAAAGAAGACTTGATCTGAAGGAGGCCTTAGGACAGTCAGTGATACAAGCTTAGAGGGATCTTGGAACAAAATGTCTTGCAAAAATGGTGGACCAGACTGATATTGGCATACTGACCCAGCAATACAATGAAAGCCTGACCCCAACCATTATTACTGAACTTAGTTTGGAAACAGCTCAAACGGATCATGGATCTGGGCTCGTGCTCTGTCAGACTTGTTTGAACCCTGCAGCTCTAAAAACGTTAAATAATGGAAATTCGTCTGAGATATTATCAGTGCATTCGCAGTGAGAAGGGGGGACGAGCGTCCCTCATTCCCAAAATGATCATTAATTAAGACTTCAAAGGCAAAATAATTTAAAATCCATCAGTAAAGAAGCTTGTAAATGAAGAGACTCCTATTTCCAGCAATCATTACTTTTTTAACGTACTGCTTCCTTGCGCACTGTCATGTCTGAACGAAGCCATGAGGAACACTCACTTAAAAGTGACCTGTGACTGAATAACAAAAAGACATCGCTTTAGCAGATGGATGAAGCCAGTATATTTTTTAATTGCATGTCTAACAAGGGCTTAAAGAAATAGTTCAACCACAAAATGAACAGTACTCATCTGTGTTGCCTTGAATTCTTGCAGAATTTTTTTTGATACACTTTAGTTTTATTTCATTTTTGCTAATGTTTAAGGCCCAGGCATGCAAGGAAAAACAAGAATATTGAAGGTAACACATTGCAATAATGAAGCAGTGAGAAATGATGAACCTAATCTGACTTGGCATATCAAACTTTGTCCTTCATCAGGCCGAGGGTACTGGAGATGGACAAAGAGGAGAACAGACATCCGTCAAACTCCCGTAGTCGTCGTCACAGCATCAGCTCAGAGAACTACTGGAAACGTGGACAAGACTCCGAAAAACCCCGGGAGAGCTCAGGACGCAAAGTCAAGATGAGACGCCACTAAGCACTTCTCATCACACATGTAAACATATAAATATACCCTTTCTTTATGCATTTCAATATTGTAATCTTTTTTGACTAGTCATCATTTTCTTGCTCTAGTTTATGTCTGGCACAAGGAGCACAGTCATCATGGTGTCTGTTTTGATTTGAGTCCGGGTCAGTCTGAGTGCATTATTTGTTTCTTGCAGACAAGCAAAACAAGTCTGTCTACTGCACAGTTCAGAACCTGAAGTAACTACACTACATTACACTAAGGCTCTGTTGTTAAATTCCCTTTAATCAAACTTTTCTTGTTTCTATGTCCACAAATATTTCAGAATGGCATGTATTTTTTGTAACCAAGATGTACAGACCACAAGAGCTAAAGAAAAGATGTATGTATGGACTTGTACAAAAGGAACCCTGCGCTGTAATCTAACTTGTTATAATGTACAATACAATTGTATAGCCTTTGATTTGGGGAACTTTTATGCAGAAACAAACTTCCAACTTTTGCACCTACATTTCTGATCCTCACCCTTAATGTGCCATCCCAGACCTTTGTTCACTTCGGCCTCCCTGTCACAGTTTAATTTACAAAACACCTGGCAGATGTGCAGCCATGCTGTTCTGTGTTATGATTTGATTCAGCTGTATGTCTCCTCTTGGTGGAGGTCACAATATGGTGCATCGACTGAACTGATGTTTAATTGAGTGATGAAAACCTCAGGGTTTGTTTTGGGCTCCTGTTTCAGTTTGAAGTTGCTTTACCTTGTATAGTGACAGAGGCCATGTTATTGCTGTTCTGTGTTAAATCAAAAATGTTCCTCAATTCAATTGGGTGATATTTGGGTCAGACAGAACAAAACCAACTTGTTTAACTTGTGTCTGAACACAAGAATGAGAAGGAAACTTCCAGAATAATTGATCCTTCCAATTTGCTTTGTAAACAAAGATTTACAAAAAATGACTTGCTGACTGCTCGGCTAGTCTGGGGTTACACATGGACAAAAGATATCCCTCATTCATAGAAGAAAATGACTCTTAAAGCAGGGTGTGGTGTCTTAATGCTATTCAGAAGCTAAGCTACAGTTGTGAACTTAATATTAGCAAATGTATACTTAGTAGTCTGCAAGAGCATCTCCACAGATTTGGTTTGCTATTCATTAAAGGAATAATTCACTCCCAAAATCATAATTTATATATCAATTAATCACTACCAGTTGTCCTGAATTTGTGAAGAAAATAAATGTCTTCCTGCATGACTTCAGTGTGAGTGAAGAACCCACAAATTGAGGAAATTCTTGATGGATTGTATAAATTGGGAAGCTCCGCTAAAGAACAATGAAACTTAAAAAACATCCATCATTTCCATTTTTGCCAAACCTTTCCCAATTAAATCAGGTCCACATAAAGTGCATTCGAAAGTTCAAATAACTACCCAATCGTTGTTTGTCTCCACTTTTCTCAATTAGTAAATAATTTATTTTTTTCCTTTTCTGTTCAAGTTTTGGAAGTTGGGAACCAGTGGTTAGAAAGGGCCCAGCTTTGTTGAACTAATACATCATATTAAAGCTGTAGCGATTGACAGAGATAAACATTTATAACTATATTTTTGCAATTTTAAAGGACGATTAAGATCGATTAATCTAAAAAGAATATGCCTGATTAATTGATGATGAAAGTAATCATTAGTTGCAGTGTATACTGTATATTTTATTTTGCATGTTTTAAAGTTTCCTTCCCACTTTGTGCTCATATCGTCTTCAAATCAATCAGGGTCTTCATACACGAAAAAGAAGAATTTCAAAGAGCAGTGGCCTCATACTGTAGACCCTCTTTGCTGAATTGAATCAAACGACAGGATTGAACAAATAGTGCATTTTGTTGTCATCCTATTCGACCCCTTTCAACAGGACAGTTCACTGGTTTAGAGGAGTTTCACTGTCATCATTTTAAACACATTTTGGCATTGGTAAAGTTTTTTTATCGATCAATGTTTATTTACTTTTCTTGGATCATATTATTTAAGTTAAGACAAAGGGTAAACAAGTTTGGACTTTTTGCAATTCAATTTCTGTATTCCTCTTATATCTCCTGAATTGTTAAATAAGTTTGTATATTATGCATCCTCGATATTTCCAGAGAGTTATTTATAATTCAATAAAGAAAATATGTCAAATGTATCTGCTTCTTAATATTTTCAACTGTACAGTTCAAGGCAACACATGCTCGAAAACAGTTCTCCAAAAGGAAACCGGATGGATATAAATAGGAAAGGGAAAGGGAAAGGTCTTTTCAGTTCTCTTTAATAACGTTTTACTGGGTCAAATCTTGGTAGCAAACGCATAGATAGATTACATTTCAGCTGTCATAATTATAATTGTAGTTACTGTTGGGGAATAATTTGCCCTGCATGTCCTCCTTCGCCCTCTGACGCAGCTGACCAACCTTGAGCAGCCGTTATCTCCCATAAGGAGGGGCTACCAGTTTATGACCGGGCAACTCTGTCAGTGATAGTTATTGTTGTGGGTCACCTGGAACACATCCTTCTCGGGGTGTAGATGACCCCGAGCCATAAGCGACAACAAATGTGATTCAGTGTCCTCAGCTGTTCAGTCTATCTATTGAAGAATGTTGATTATTACACTCTGAACTAGTTAAAACCTGGAGCTACAGGAGGGTTCTTCAGAATTGATTGTGGCATCTCAACCGTGTGGTCAACTCGTGGCCCGTGCCATGTCTTGTGAATTCTCCGGCCGTAACTCCAAATAAACCACAAGTGTTTGCCATCAAAGCTCCAGCTCTCCTCGTGTCTCTCTTGAGTCCTGACGCCAATTGCTTCAGAAGTTTCCCCCACAGTTACCAATATTGGTCGGGCTAAATAATTGCCTTATTTTTGTGACTACATAAGCAACAATCAATGCTAAAGGTAAATGGGTTACTTTATTAATTCCTGTAGTTAAATGAAATTGTCATAGCTGCCAGAACCATCAAAATGACAACAGGTTGACACAGCTTAATATGACACTAACATTAAATAGGTATGATAAGCTCTATAAGTGCTGTATGGTCATATGGACAAAGGCTACAGCGTAGTTTTTGTGATAAAACAAATCTTAGGTCCCAGGCTCCTCCAAGAATGCAAAAATAATATAATTAAGACATGTAAGGAGTTAAAGAAATAAACTAGTGCAAGAGATATGATGGCGCATAGGATGCAGAAATAAGACAATGTAATACAGACAAGATTGAATAACATAAAGCAGAATATAAAATGAATTACTGTACAGCAGATTCAATATTGTATACTTTAATAAACTATAAATAAGTTGTAAGAAAGTAAACATATAACAGCACACGTATGGCGCATGAAGAAAACGCAAGATGATTAATACCAACGTGTTATGAAATGGAAACACTCACGTAAGATAGAAGGATGTCAACATTGTACATACATAAACTTCATAGGTAACAGCACATTGTTATCTATTCTAAATTTGTATAGTGATAGTATTTATTGGTTCCTGGTGTAGTTACTCGGTGCACCGGTTCTTCTCCTGGTGGCGCTGCTGCACCTTAAACAACAACTGTAATTAAAGCGCAGAAGAAGAAGACAGCAGCTGTTGTTAGCTAGCTGGATGAGCTATATTTACTCTTTGTCCGTGAAGGAAATAAACTAACATTACACTTTGTTATCAAAGAAAACTGATATACGTATTGAATGAAATCACTAATGGTGGGGCGTTGGACTGTTGTATTTCTCTCTGAACTGAGTGGTAAGTACATATAACTGTGGAGACATAGCTGTCACTTAATGTTAATCTAACGGTAGCTAGCAGGAGTTTGGCAGCAGTTTGTTCGCCTGCTGCTCTTCATGAAGCTAAACTAGGTCATATTGATAGGCTGATTCATGATGCAGGTTAACTAGATGGACATTAGGTTACTCTAATGTTACTAACCTCTGGCGTTACATATGTAGACTGTTTTGAAACACTGGAAAGGTTGTCAGCAGATACATGTTAAAGTAAATGCAATAACATTACTTAATTCAATGTGACACTTGTACTTTCCTTCATGCTACTTTATACCTCTACATTTCAGAAGGGAAATGGCAGCTTTAACTAATTACAATCAGATTAATAATACAACATGTGATCAATAAATAGTTTATCATGTGCTAGCCTATTCAAAAACGTGTTGAGCTCTTGAGGACATTCACAAGCTACCCTGTATACGTTTGGTATTACAATTTGTTTTAGCTTTAGCTTGATGTGCTTTAAAGTACATTGTGATGCTTATACCTATGTACTTTAAATGCACAGTTCTTCTACATTGTTGTTTTACTTATTTTACTGAAGTAAAAGACCCAAGTACTTGGTCAACGTTTGGGTCAATGTGTTCAAAGTCAGCAGTCGGGCCAGGTGACTGTAATTGTAATTGAACTGCAACATATTTAGTTTTGAATCCCTTTGTTTACGATCTTCTGAGGAGGAGTCAGGTTGATTAGTCAGTGTCATGAATACATTTACTTTATTTATATTGCATCTTCCATGTACTAGATGCAAGTGCTTTTCCATTTAACAGCAAAAACTGTTTGAAAAACATTACATACGTACATCAGTTGTCACAATGCTGTCAACCTTTGATCCGTACTGTATCCCACAAACAAAAAAAAGAAAACAGTACAAAGGAAACATTTTTCTTGCACAATTACTTTGTTGTTCTCCCCGGTTGAGAGTATGCCTGATGATTCACTTACAGTAACAACCAGGCGCTGTATCATGCTGCTAATGCTACAAATCTGTCACGGTATAACTAACATATTAGGTAATTTTAGGGTAATATTGAAGAATTAAACATCTTTTGGAAATGGAATTATGGTACAGGACCATTGCAAGAGCATATTGGGTAATAGCTTAACGTACTGACAGATCTATATGTTTATCAGTTGCTCCATTTGTTTGCAGCAACATTTGTCAATATCAGAGTCCTTTGGTTAAACTGTTAAATATTAACCATAAGAATAAGATAAAACAACAAGATGACACAGAATGTATAACATTAAATAGAAAATATGACCCTCTCTATAATTATAATAATAGTAAAATCTGTATCTATACGTTGCAGCATGCACATGTATATCACTAACCACTGCAGCAGCATCAACAGGCCTCCTGATGGTAAAGCAGCTAACATTAAACATTAAAGATGAACTCAGCTCTGACGTTGAAAGTCAGAGCTGAACGTGCTGCAGACATTCGTTGTTGCTGTAACTTGACTAGGAGGGTGGTTGTCATATATTTGACCCCGATGGTGTGACTCAGGCATGTACTGGGTCTAAAAATAGAACATGTTTCCATTCTCAGGCTTCTGTACCCCTGGCAAAAAAAAGAGGACGTGCACCACTCAGTAGATTTGGTCAGACCAAATCTACTGAGTGGTGCACGTCCTCTTTTTTAGCCACAGGACATCAGTGATGTCCTGTGGCTACTTCACAGGTGCCTGAAGCTAAATATGATAAACACAGTGAACTTGTTCAAGTTTTGTACAAATTTAGCGTATATTTATATCATTGTCACATATAACTGCTCTACAAAAAAGCAAGCTTACGGGATTTTTCTAATTAAAATCAGAAAAAGCTGCATTATCTGCCGCTATTGCATGATTGGATCATCTATCCGTAGGTGTTCACTTTACTTGAAATCGTATTACTCGGAAGTCTGTCATTTATTGTATCACTAATCAAACTATTAAATGACCCATTGTGTCACGTATTAATGATTTTATTTGTTTCTCCACTAACTCCTGCACACTTTCTTCTAATGTGTTACCTGTCAGTGAGTGCGTATTTCCTTCATGCACCTTCTGACTCCAGTCGGTTATTCTGACATCATGACATTTCTGTGAAAGAGCATTTGCTTTTCAATCATTTCTAGAGAAAACTTTTTACTGCAGTTCATTTTCTCTCTATAACTATAATGTGTTGCTCCTTTCCTCTTCCAAAGGCTAACCACAAAAAAAGGAAGCCATGAACTTTCAGGGCAGTCGGAGGCGAGGAGAGGATGGCATCGCCATGGTGATTGACTTCCTGCTGTCTAATGCCCGACTGGTTCTGGGAGTCGGAGGGGCCGCTATGCTAGGGATCGCTACATTGGCGGTGAAGCGGGTGAGTGTTGTTAGTCCACATCAGTGAGTGCTTCATAGGCACTCTTTATTCATCTGTATTTGGAGAAATTCATTACTGCAACATTTCTGATCTAGGTGTTAAGAGCTGTAGAGCTCCTGAACTCCATGAATGCTTAATGCCCAACTGCCATGCTAGCACTTAAAAAAAGTGTCCAAAAAGTTGCAAGTTTACATATCCACTAATAAGTTGGCAGTTCATTCTCAAGCTGTTTTATTAACTATAGTCTGTTTTGCTGGCAAGTACAGAAAGTTGCAAAGAGGTTTATTCCAAAGCTATGTTGTCAGGAGTTAAATCCAGAGGTAAAGGAAATCAAAATTGTTCTGTTTCTCTCCAACATAGTACGGTATCTTTTTAGGTAAAGTTTTGGGTCATATATGGAACTCACAAAAAGAATACCACATTGCTGTTATGTGCAACCCCAATTACCCACTCTGTGTCATTCAGATATAACTGAACCAATTAGAACATTCATTTTACCATCATTCTTTATCCCTATACCTATGAAATGATTGAATCCTGGACTGTATGTTAATCTGCTGCCTGGACAACAGTGATGTAAAATATGTAAGTTGTAGTTAATGGACAAAAAATGTGCAAGCTGGTCCTGTTAGGAGGTTATTGAGGCTGAGTCTGTCTTTGTGCCTCTAACTTAATTGTGTTGGCCTGCAGGTTGTGACGGTGCATGTTCTCTGTATGTACTAGCGGTGTGTTATCAGTCCTGCAGTTCAGCCTGTAATCTGTGAGTGTTTGTGTTCAGCTGATAGAGCGTGCAGGACGTGCAGCGGATGATGAGAAGGTGGAGCAGAAGATGGCCGAGAGCTGGGAGGAGTTGAGTTTGGTCTCTGCTTCCCCCACGCTGATCAAGAAGGGCATTGAGGGCGTGGTGATGAAACATGTTGCCAAGGCAGCCAGACAGCAGAAAGGTATGAACTCATCTCAGCACGAGTGTTCAGGCAAATAAAACACACATAAATAACACCAATACACAGAGGTTACTACTAGTCATTGTTTAACTATCTAGATCTAGATCATCCACAAATTGGCAACACATGTTTTCATTCAAAAATGGCAGAAAATGCTTTTCTTTCATCCCCTTAAATCCAGAGATTTCCGGCTTTAATCAGTTTTACAGTATTTTTTTATTTTGGACTGAAAAAATAGACGTTTAAAGAGATCTTCTGGAAGTTTATAGACCAGATGGAGAAAATATTTGGCAGATTAATTGATAATAAAATGTACTATGAAACTCGAAGAGCGCAGACCTCCGCTAAGGCCAATTGTGCATTCACTTGCTCCTTGGTTGGTCCCATTTTCCAAGTTAGGACGTCGTTCTTTAGACCTCGATGTGTTCATTAACTTTCATTTGGAAACAACATGGACTTTACGAAGAAGATGATCTGTATTTTGTATTGCTCAGAGCATTTTGCAAATGTGTCTGTTTCCGAGTTATTATTCTGACTTGAGGCGACATCCTGGTGGTTTTCCCGAGTCCGGCACTCATTTTCCAATTATTCAAACAGCACATAAATGTAGCACAAATTCCCCATTCTTCTTAACGGTAAAGAAAGTACAAATAATGTGTGTATCCAGCCTATGATTCAGTTCCCCTTAAATTGAATGTGTTTATCCTTGGTCCATGCTTTCACCCTTCCACCAAGTTTCCTGAAAGTCAGCCAAGAAGGGTTTCCTTAATCTGGCTATGAGACAACAAACTGAGCCAAAAACATAACTTTCTTAAAGTGAAAATCATTAGTTGCAGCCCTAATATATTCATCCATCTGGCTTTCAGATATGACTGACTCCTTTTAACCTCTTTTTCAATCAGCTGACCTGTGCCAACAACCCCAGACGTCCCCTCCGGAGGTGGTTCCTAAAGTGGAGTCAAAATCCAAGAGGCTGCAGCTGTGCGTCCTCACTCTGCAGGTACACACTGCCATTCAGCCTCTGAGCTCTTTAAGGCATAGATTATGCATTCAGAGTCAGCAGCTGCTGTTAGACCTCTGCTCAGTGTTGGCTCATTCATGTATGCGTGTGTAACATGTTTTGTAAAGCGCAGTGCTTAGGGGATACGCATTGTTATGCAGCGGTTCGGCTGCACAGAGCCCCAAGAGCCCTGCATAATCAAAACACTGCGCCTGTGCTCTGGCTGTTCGGAAGAAGTCAAACAAGCATGAAAACAGCTTTGAGTCAGAGTGCGGAACATCCACATGAGCAGGAATGTTGTGGGTTTATTCTGTACAAGCTACATTGAACAATTTGTTCAGTAAATGTTAGTAGAGCAGCTGCAAACGCATGACTAGACATAAGAAGGGATTTAGGGCAATAGGATTTGCCTTTAAATAAAGCTTATGCAAATCATATCTTTAATGAATAGTTGAACAATTTAATGTTCTACTTTTGCATCACTGGAACAATGTTTTCAATCGGTAAAAAAAGAGAGCATTAAATTGTTTGTTTTCTCGGTCAATGCTTGTATTTAAATGGCCTACAGCTGCAAATGTACCACAATACATTCAGTGGTATATTTCTCTGAGGCAGCGTCCATTGTTTCTTGGATCGAGTTGTTTTTGCCAAGGGGGAGGGTTTTAATATGCTATATAAATGATAATGCAGCAGCTACTTGTTTTATGATTGATTGTTGATCGATCTTTTTAAATGCGTCTTTAACAGCAGTAACCGAATACAAACCACTTTTATCCTCTGCTGTTTACTTCTTTTCCTCCTCGCAAAAAACGTAGGTGCTTTGAGGCCCTAAACCACTTTGAATGTTGTATTACTCAAGAGACGGCTTGATGTATTCCCAGGGAAATGTGAAGACTTCCAAACTGTTTTGTTCATATTAGGAAGAGAGTTGGTTTCTCAGTAACAAAGTTAGGCACAGGAATATATGAAATGTTATGTCATGATAATCCTATCAATAGTAATTGTCATTCATGGTATCACCTGGATAGAAAATTCAAATCACACCTGAACATACTGGAACCGGTAGACCTTGCATTTTTGTTTAATATTTGTATTTATTGCATCACAGATACAGTAGGTCACATTGTTTTTCAGGGAACTATTTTAAATGATGTATTCTTAAATCATTAAAGATAAAGTAGCAACACTGTGTGAGACTGATCATTCCTGAATGTTTTAAATCAGGCTCTATTTTTCCTTTTTCTACAATGATAGTGACATCTTTTTCAAGTTACTCATATGAGAATACCTTCAACAATGCAGATATAATGTACATTCTAACAGGTGTGTGAATACAGTACATTAGCTGTCTGCCTGAGCTCTTGAACATTGAACACTTTTGAACTGTGTGTAGGAGCGCCTGCAGCAGTACTATCACACGAGGGCGGCTCTGGCTCCAGGAGAGATCCAGAGGGCTCAGTCTCTGGCGCTGGACATCTGCACGGAGATCCAGGGCTTCCTGCACAGCCGCCTGCCCGACATGCCGCTGGGAGAAATGAACCTCGGAGGATCTCTTCTGGACGACCTGCAGGTACACACACCAGAAGTCCTCTTCTTCCCTTAAATGAAGTCTTGGTGTCAGATAAATGTTTCTACAGTTCTCTATAAGGATTCACAAGAGCAGAGCATAAGCATTGGTTAGTTTTCCATATACAGTTAAAAGTTACAAACATACAGTCACATAAATAAACACTTCTCATTGAATGAATAATCAAATGTGAAAAACAAACTTAATTTCACCCTTTTAAAAAGATTAAGCCAAACATGCATTTATATATTAATACAATTCCTCAAAATATCAAAGCAAACTTTATTATTTTTTCTTCTTCATTAGAATAAAAAGGAAATGTTAATAACAATACATCCTTTTCTCAATTACTTTATTATTATATTTAACATTTTCTTCAACAATATGCACCGGCAAGAAATTCCACCTGAACATGGCTGAAGTAAGTATCATACTTGTGTGTGTGTGTGTGTGTTTAGGTGGTGAGTGCAGACCATGCCTGTCTGCTGGTGCCTCTGCAGCTGGAGGCCTCTCTGTGGCGCCTCGTCCCGGGGGAGGAGACGCTGCTCACTCACCCGCTGCACTGGATGGTCCGACGGGTCAATCTGGAGTATTTTCCCAGAGGACGCAGCTACTGGGACAGGTGATCAGGATCATACACAGAAACTTTATTTTTGTTTGGTCGCATAGCCTCAATGGTTTGTGTCAATACAGAAAAATGCAGGTCAGCTGGTGTCACTTTTAGATCATTTTCTACCTCTGATCTGACAGTTTTCTCTCCTGTGTTTATACAATATTATAAATGCCCATGTGTACCAACACCCTTTGTTCTAAACAGGATTAAAATATTTCATATATTGTGTTAAAGCGAGTTATGCAACTTCACTTGCTAACACACAATATATGTACCTTTTTGTTTGGAGTTCATGGAGAAATGTTAACTTGCCACGAAGAAGCCATTAATGCTTTTAATACTATTTAAAAAGTAATTTACAAAGTCATCCTGTGAATTGAGACACTCTGTAAAGGCAGCCTCTCTCCGTGTGTGTTGCAGGTACCTGGTGGGGGGTTACCTGTCTGCAGAAGCTGTGGTGAACATGTTCAGTAAAGCTGTCATGGAGACGATAAACTGGCCGTCCATCAGCAGCACTCTGGACTGCCTCGTCAGACCGGTGCTGGGAGGACCCGACCTGAAGCTGGAGATACGGTGTGTGTCTCTTAATGTTGTTTTATATTAATGATGAGTCAATTACAGTTACACTCTCTATTATATGTCTCCCATACATGTTAAACATTACTTATTATGTGATATAATCAGCTTAAATATAGGTATATGACACAAGTGGCTAATGAACTGACAAACACCATGGTTCATGTAACAACTTGGTTGGAACAATGCTGTTTGCAACTAAATATTTGTAAAACAGTATGCATCTTCTTCAACAAAACAAAGTCCTCTTGTGTTGAGCCAGATGTCTTTGTATCAGGGGAGAGGCTACAGGTGGTGTCACAATACAAGTACCTTGTAGTCATGATTGATTCAACACTCAATTTCAAGGCTCAGGTTAAAAAAGTATGTAATAGTGTCAAATTCAGTCTGTCAAATGTTAGGTTCACCAGAGATTACATGTCAATTGAGGCATCTCTGATGTACACACACTCTATGGTTCTCTCACACATCACCTACTGTCGAGTCATTGTACAATCAAAACACTCAAAATACTGGACAACAAATCTGTTTATTCACATCACTGCCCAATACTCAAAAAATACAACTTGTTGAGCTGGGAAATTAAACATGCAAATGCTTGCCTTTTTTACAAGATTGTCAACGACACAATCTTCTGCTCCTTAAAACCCACTGCCTGTGTTTTAACATGTTCTTTTGTTTTGTTTTATTTGTTTTGTTTTATTGTTCGGTCTTTTAAATCATTTTATTTAAGTATTCCAGTAATGTATGTTGCCTGTTTTAAATTGATTGTATTTACTTGTTTAAAATGAAATTTCTTTTAGGTTGACTTTTAAAATCTGTCCAGGGACTGCAGATGAAAAATAGCCTCTTGGCTAACTCTGGCACATTTACAGCAATGTTAATTAATGTGCACTGTCCCTGTTAAATAAATGAATAAATAAAAGTATAAATTCATATGACTTTATCACAATAATCATAACACATTTGAAAGCCTGTCTTTAGTACATAAAAAAAACATTGTTTTATTGCAAGGATCAAAGGGTATTTTAATTATGTTGCATTATAAACACTGTTGAAAGGCATTATAATTGTATTTAAGTTACTCTCAGTGGTCATTGGGTGGTTTAAGTGAAGTAATGCGATGAAGGCAGTACACACAAGACTTTTAAAAAATGTCATTATATCAGAAATCGAGTACTTCAATTAGACTTTTTGATGATAAACAGCTAAGTAATGGGTGTTTACAACTCACTGTTTTCCCATAAAATGTCCCTACAAAAACTAAATTGACTCTAGCATTGTCCAGATGAAATGTGAATGTCCATAATCAAGTTATTTTAGTTTTAGTATCAAAGTTATGTAACCTTACCTGCTAGATATCAAAATTGGCGATTGCCCTGTGATGTTAGTGTGTTAAACTCCATGTTCTCTGTAATGAACTTTCCTCCTGTTGTCCCCCCTCAGGCCTTTGGATGAATTTGGGGCAGAGAGCGGGGATGAGCCCCTGTTCATCTCCATGCTGCCTCTGCTGAGGGAGGGGGACGTGGTGCTGACCGCTCAGACGGAGCTCACCTCTCCCTGGGTCAACGCCTGGCACCTGTCCCTCTACCCCTGGGAGAACCAGCGTCTGTCTCAGCTGGACACCGCTGACGGGGGATGCCGCAGACAAACTCTCAAAATCCTGAAGGCGGTGTGCAGACTGAACCCCGCTCTCCGGCCGCTGGAAGCCGCGCCGCTCTCCAACCTCATCCTGCACCTCGGTGACGGGGAGAGCGACTGGTCCGAGAGCAGCCTGCACGCTCGCTTCCAGCAGTGCATCACGGAGCTGATTGGCTACCTGGAGAACGGAGCGCTGCACAGTTACTTCAAGCCAGCGGTCAACCTGCTGAGCGGCCTGTCAGAAGACCAGGTGGACCAGATGGGCTTCATGCTCTACTGCGCCGTCACAGAGCCCGAAATACTGCTCATATAACTGTCTGCACATACAGCACTTTATACACCTCTCTGACACACACAGATCAGAGGAGAAATCATCCAAAATGTTGTGTTATTCCCTCTGCCTACTCGCGTTGTTCCTCCGTCCTGCTTTGACGCAAACCAACAGGGTACAGTTAGAAAATGGCCGGCCTGTTAGAGGAGGAGAATCTACATGAAGACAGATGTGAAAGTGATAGTAAAGCTGAACAAACCACTCCGAGGAAAGGAGACGTGCCATGAAAAAGGAGCAGAGGAAGTGTTTATCAGAATGTTTGAAACTGTTGCCAGGCTTTCATCTAAATGTATCGCGAATCCTAAACGAATTTCAAGAAAATCATCAAAAGAAAAACCCAAGTCCGTGTTTCCTTTTGTCCACTACTGATATTCAGGAGTTGGTTCAGAGAGATAAGCCAATTCAAAACAATTATACTGTTGCAGAAGAAGAGGGAGGGCGCAACAAGATGGCAGGACAATGGAAATGGCGCCAGTCCGACCTGAACAGGAAGTCAATGGAAATATGACATTTACTTTCGTTTCATGTATCTATGTGAGGACGATACATCAGATCGGTGAAGCCTGTTTTAATCGGCCGCAATAAATCATTTCTTCAGCCGAGCAAAAGCATCAGTGGACTTTGAAGTCCCATGCTTCATGAACATCATCATTTATTCTCTAAGTCTGTTTCTATCGCACTTTGTCTGAGTTTGCTTTTAGAGCTACACCAACTTTTCCATCTCAGCCAACAGTAAAAACTTTTTTGCAATACTTCAGGATTTTCTTTTTGAATTCTCTTTGTTTCCCCTCAGGTTTTTAAGCGTCAATAGAAATTGCTTATGAAAACAGATGGATGGAAACGCAGGATGTGCCTGATCATAACAACACACAGCCAAGTCTGTATTTGAGTTTGTGGTATTATTATTTTACAGTGAGTCAGTGATGGGCCATGAACAGCTCATTATACAAATAAGCAACAGAGAACATTTTATGCTTAAGTGCATCTTTCTAACCTCTAACTCATGAAGTGTGCTCTGCATTAGTTTCCTAAATATCTAATATATTCTAAGTAATAATGACATGCTAAAAAAACAGGTTTTAATGCACTTATTAAATCATTCAGTCCGTCTGTGTTGGACTTATTTAACACAAAGTGTATATTTTATTATCCTGCAGGTTGAGGTGTGCAGTATTTGTTTGTCTTGTTTATTGTTCAGTCTGTTGCCAATCTCGCTTGGGTGATGACCCTTTAAGTTATGAGAAAAATCGCCTAATAATTTTCTGTAGTTGCTTTTAAACACCGTATGAATGTTTCTGGCCATTTATTCAGTTATATCTTTTCTTGCTGAGTGAGAGAAAATAGATTTTTCTGTGATTGAACAGTGAAACTGCAAATAAAAATGAAATTTGTTTAGGTTCTCACAAAGTTGCTCTGAATGTTTATTTTCTAACAAAAAAAATCAAGCATTACAAAGAGCAGGTGCCCGTCGTTGAATGTTAAAACTTTCCCTTTGTAGTGTCAGCAAATAGCAGAAAGTATGATAGTTGACTTTATAAGTTATTTTTGTGTTATGATTATCTTTATGTAGCATAATGAACATAAGTACTTATAATTATATTTATAAGTATGTTTATAATGCTCTTAACAATTCTTAAATCAGTCATTAAGTTGTAGTTGTGGTGCTTTACTGATTTTAATACAGTTTTCCTGGTTGCCATGGAAACACATTCCCTCACCATAGACTGTAACAGAGTAGTGCTTCAACCATAGACTGTAGTCCCTCACCTTCCGACATTGTGTTCCGTGTGATGTTACAAAGCGTTGGAACTCAGCCTCAGCAGGACTGCAGCAGACCCTCAGTCTGTGAGAGGAGAAGTCACCAGAGGACACGCTGCTCACAAGATAAGAGGTTACATTATTCCTGAAAGGTTTCACAGGTTTATAAGAGGTTTTCACGGTTTGTGAGACATTTTACTGCTCTGTAGATCTCTAAGGTTTTACTGTTTGTTTACAACTTTGTAGTCGTTTAAAAAGGTTTTACTAGTGTATAATAATAATTTGTACAGTTTGTAAGAGGGTTTTATGGTAAGTGAAACATTTTAAGGGATTTTAAGATGTTTTACTGCATGGCCCATGGTAAGACCATGGGTCTTAATGGTTAAACGTTTTACTTCTGTATAGAAGTTTTTTTATAAGTGTTTGTAATTGTTAATGAAAGGTTTAACTGGTTTTAAGGTTTTTCTGTTTTTTAAGAGGTGTTTAACTGGTTTTACTGGTTAATGAGAGGTTTTACTCTCTGGATTTGTATCTATTTAACCCATAAATATCTCATAAACCAGAAAAACCTTTTATAAACCATCAACAACTCTTTACATTTTAACTTGTTAAGGGTTGTGATCGCAGAGTAAATACAACAATTTTAAAGATATTTTTTCATGAAATTTGAATACATATCTTTTCCCCTCTGTAATCATAACCCTTAGCAGATTGAAACTGGATCATGAAAGAGGTGTTAATGGTTTACAAAAATGGTTTTACAGGTTAACAAGATAATTACAGATCTTTTAGCAATTTATAAGAATATGTAATGGTTTCCTAATAAGGTTTTACTGGTTTAAAAGAGGTCCTACTTGTGTCTATAGGGTTAATTGTTTATAAATTGTTGGTTTTTTAAATCAGCATACAGTGTCTATTTTCACTTTTTTCTACTGTCTTCTTTTTTACTTTTTTCGACAGTTCCGGACTTGTCATCTTTTTCACTTTTTTCGACTGTCGTTTTTTTCACTTTTTTCTACTGTCGTTCTTTTTCCTTTTTTTTGTCAGTTTTTTTTCACTTTTTCAACTGTTGTTTTTTTTTACTTTTTTCTACTGTCTTCTTTTTTCAACAATTCCGGACTTGTCATCTTTTTCACTTTTTCCGACTGTCGTTCTTTTTTTGGTCAGTTTCTTTTCACTTTTTCGACTGTCATTTTTTAAAACTTTTTTCCACTGTCTTCTTTTTCACTTTTTTTAATGTCGTTTTTTAAATTTCTTGGTCTGTTTTTTTCACTTTTTTGACTGTCGTTCTTTTTCCTTTTTTTGGTCAGTTTTTTTTAACTTTTTTCGACAGTTCCGGACTTGTCAGCTTTTTCACTTTTTTCGACAGTTCCGGACTTGTCATCTTTTTCACTTTTTCCGACTGTCACTTTTTTCTACTGTCTTCTTTTTCACTATGTCCGACAGTTCTGGACTTTTCATTCGTTTAAATCCTGATGCAGAGGCCAGCAGAGCCATAATATCTTGGTGCCAGGATAACAACCACCATCTCAACGTCAGCAAAACCAAGGAGCTGATTGTGGACTACAGGAAGCAGCAGGGAGAGGGACACGCCCCCATCACCATCAACGGGACTATGGTGGAGCGAGTCAGCAGCTTCAGGTTCCTCGGTGTCCACATCACTGAGGACCTGACATGGACTCATCACACTAACACTGTCACCAAAACAGCTCGACAGCGGCTCTTCTTCCTCCGCAGGCTGAGGAAGTTCAATATGGACTCCAGGATACTCTGCAACTTCTACAGGTGCACCATAGAGAGGATCCTGACCTTCTACAGGTGCACCATAGAGAGGATCCTCACCTTCTACTGACCTATATTAACATAATAATGTTAGTATTTTACCTTAAGATTACAATAAATGTGTTAAACATTTTGCCAATGACTTTTGGCCACTTTGTGAAATGTAGACAGGGCTATTATACATTGAGCAGTTTATTCTCCTTTCCACCCTCATTGATAGAAAATGGAATGGAAAATATAATGAAAGTACATGTCTGGTAAATACAATACATTTCAACACCACCAACCTAACATTAAAACGTTCCCAAGTGATTGACAGCAGGTTTCTTGTTTCAGATTGTATGAGTTTTAGAGCCCAATACCAATCCAGCAATAAAACCAATTACTTAGGCCGCCTCGTATAGAACATAGTTCTTTAATAAAAGAAAGATGATAACAAAAAAAATCTAACTCCCTAAACAAACGTTTTTCACATTTAGGGTCAACAAATGGTGACTAAACAACAGGCTAAGAACCGACTGAAGTGTACAATTTAGAAAGGCAGTGTGTAGTATACTGTCCTACAGTGTTAAACATAATCTGCACAATTTATTATTTTAGTTAAAGGCCCTCCCTGAGTCCACGTTGTCCTGGAATGGCAATTAATATATTATATTTTTTATAATCCTGCCTAGTTATAATTTATTTTTATTAAATTTATAATGTAATCCTGGTCTTATGAAACCCTGTTTATACAGTACATAATCTGTGTTTACACTGATAAACCTATTTAACACACACACGTTGGTTTAGTGCGAGCATGTTACAAGAGGAGAAGCACCTAAACAGAGGTGGGAAGTAACTAAGAACATTTACTCAAGTACTGTACAATTTTGAGGAACTAGTAGGCTACTTTACTTGAGTATTTACATGTTTTACTACTTTGTACTTCTACTCCACTACAATTCAGAGGTAAATCGTGTACTTTACTCCACTACATTTATTTAGTTACTCTACAGATTAGGATGTAGAAATATAATAGACACTTAAATAAGACTTTATATCACATGGAGTAACATTCATAAACTCACCTGCAGCATGCACCTTTACCAGCTTAGATAAACACATTAATGCATCAATAATTATAATCAAAACATGTTATATATTATTCTGAAATGGACACATTTTCATAATGAGTAGCCTACTATACTTTAAGTATATTTTGATGCTTATACTCTTCTACTTTTATTTGAGTAACATTTTGAATGAAGGACTTTTAACAGAGTATTCCTACACACTTTTTGCTCAAGTACAAGATCTGAGTACTACCCATCCTCTGCACCCAAACCAAATCCATTTTAGGGCCGGTGTTGTGGTGTTGTGTGCCGGCCCTGGTATATCTGAAAGTGAATGTATTTCCAGCGGGTGTTTTTATTTAGAGTGTTTTATTTTGACACCGGTGACCGGAAGTCATTGAGGTCCAGCCTGGTTTTCCATGAAGCACCGCTTTCGCAACAGCAGTGAGCGGTACCGGCCCGGCGTCTGTCACATGGCTCAATATGGGTGAAGGGTTTTCGGTTTTCAGGCGGTCACCGAGCCACAAGTAGTTTCAGGCTGAAAGTACGCACACTTATTACGAGAAACAGGAACACGAATCCCGGTACTGAGTATATCTAACCGTGTGACTGCCGCCCGCAGGGAGTTTCACTTCTCCGTTAAGTTTTCTCTCCACAGCTGTTCCTGAAAACGAAGCTTGTTTACGTGACAGTTGTTAATGCGGAAATAAAACTCCTTTAAGTTTTTATTCCGTTCATTTCCATCGTGGTTGTAGACAACTGCGTAACAAGTCTTCAACCCCCCCGGGTTGTTGTTTTGGAGTCCCGTGTGAACAGCTGACTCACCGACGGAAGTCCCATGGGACCCGGCCCGCTGTGACGATGATCGGGTCTCCGGACCTGCTGGCCTTCACCGGCACCGAGGGGTTCGGGGAGGGAGAGGAGGATCACGGTCTGCCCGAGGAGCTCTCTGTCCCCCTGTTGCCTCCACCAAACCCCTGGAGCTCCACCGCCCAGTTCAACAGAGACTTCATACTGGTGGCTGAATTCTCAGAACAGGTGTGTGTTTGTTTTTGGATAATAATCTGTTCCTGCTGTCATACTGGGTGAGAAAGGGTTTAATAAACAAGACACATACTTTCACTTAAACCTTTGTTTTCTGTGTTGAAATGTAAATAAGTAAATGTAATAAAGTGCTATACTTATACATCAAATCAAGTTAAACTTTATTGATATAACACCTTTTACAGTATATTCAATGGTAACTCAAAGTGCTTCTCAAACCAAACACACAAAATACTAATATACTATCTCCCCTGAATAAAACAGAAATAAATAGGTACAATTAGAATACAATAAGGATCAAATACATTTCAGTTAGTAAGTAGCAAATACTTTTGATGTAGTTTTACTATACTTGAGTATTTCCACTCTATGCTATCTTATACTTTTACTCCACTTCATTTTGGAGTCAAATATTGGACTTTGTACTCGTCAACAATTTTCTGTCAGTTTACGTTACTTTGCAGATTTGGATGACCAAAACCAAATATAAACACATTCTGATACATATTTATGGTTTAAGCTACACAACAATCTTTATAACGTGATTTAAATTAGCATTGCATTTACTTGCTGTGGAAATGAAGCAATAGTACATTGATTCAGGACTTTTACTTCTACTTGAGAAGTCATCATGTGGGGGAAAAGTGGAAATGAGATAATACTTTATTGATCTCCTAGGGAAATAAAAAATGTGACTGCAGCACGTAAGACAGACTATATAAAGATGTTTAAAACAATAAGTCCTCCATAGTTCTGCTAGTAAACCCTGCTCTACAATTAAATACCCGAGGTCAGTTTACATAAATGTGCTGTAAGTGTACTACAAATAATAAAGAAACCAAGACTTAAACAAATAGTGCATTTCCTTTTGTTATCCTTGGTATTTTCACAATGTAAATAATATAATAGTATATCATAATAACTATGTGACATAAGGTGTTGAATAATAATAATGATACATTGGAAAATTGCATTGTTTTATTAGTTAATAAATTTGAAAGAATAACGAAAGTTCTTCAACAAAAGAAAGATGAGTTATTTAATTATTTGATATATATTCTTTAAATAAAAAGTGTGGTTGTGTTGCTTTTATTTCTCTTTTACGATTATGGTGTGCACATTGAAAGTGAGTGTAATTAAATGTATCCAGGAAGTCTCAATGAGATTAACATCTCTTATGTAAGAGAGATTAAATTACATAAGTACTCTTCAAAATACGAGCAGTCATTGCACAGTTTTGAAACGGTGAAAGTAAAGTGATGCTGATTTCTTCATCCAACCCTTGCTGCAATAATGAGGACATATGATTGAAAATTGTGTGAATCTCAGTAGACAAATAAATCACACAACATTAAAGATTCTTAGTAGAAACTAAAAGTTAAAACTAGGACCATCTGCACTTTTAGTACACAACAACAACAACAACAATGCCTGGTAGTATTCTGTACATGTTTTTGTTGTGTAATTCTAGACAATTCTGTATTATGAATGTTAAGAAATGTACAACAATGAAATATACAAATATATATTATATATTTTTCCTTTAATCAATTGATAGTTTACACTCAACATCATTTTAGAAAATACTGAGAAATAGCTCATCACAACTTCTTTAACCCAGGTTGACATTTTCAAAGATATATTTTATTTACAATTACAAACTCAAAACAGAGAAATCCAATATTTATAAAACTCAATCCTTCAATCAAATCAGTAACTTTGTTCCCTTATTAATTGATGACTCTCCATCAACATTTCCCAGATCCTGAGGTGAAGTTTACAAATGTCTTGTTTTTTTAAATAAACAGACTGAAAAACCTCAGAAAGATTCAGTTCAAATTATAAAGAGCAAAAAACAGAATTTACTCAAAATGAAGAAGCTGCTTCCAGAGATTGTTATGGTGCTTTGGCTTAAAAAATTACAAAATATAGATTATCTGAATGTAGTGGGCGATTCACCTTTGTAGTCAAATGACTGTTATTTTTAGAACAACATCAGACCTTTTAATGTATCTCAGTGGTAAGTGAAGTCTTCAGTGATATTCAAAAACTAAAATAATTGTAATTGTGACTCCAGGTAAATAATATCTATTGTATGTTGTACTGCGTCTCTTCAAACCTCTGCTGTGTGTTCACAGGTTGGACCCAAACCTGTGCTGACGATACCGGACGACCCCAGGGTCATCGGATTGTTCGACCTGAACCACTTCTCTGTGCGCATCATGTCTGTGGACTACCAGGCGTCCGGCCCGGGCCACACTCCTCCTGCATCCCCTGGCCCCCGCCTCAACTTCAGCGAGGACTCCAAAGTGATTCTTGGGGATTCGGCGGACGATGCATTTGCCTATGTGCACCACATGACCCTGTATGACCTTGAGGCTCGGGGCATGGTGCGTCCTTTCTGCGTGGCGTACATTTGTTCCGACCAGAGGAAGCTGATGGAGAACTTATCTGAGCTGTCGACAGGCTTCTCTCAGGCCTCCGACAGCCTCAAGACGGGGAACAGACAGGCGTTCTCTATGGAGCTGCAGAGAAAATTACAAGAGCTTGAGTAAGATTAGTATTTACTTTGATGAAATATTAATATACATTTACTTGTGTGTTAGAGACGGAAAGACATTTCCATATTGGCCAATATATCACCTGATACCCTTCAAGTTTCACACATCCCAGAGTGTTAGTCCTGATGTAAACCAACATTGTAAGAGATTGAGAAGGGCTGTCTTCACAGTTGGAATTGCAAATGAATGTAGGAAGAACAAACAAAACAATTCCCCTTCAGTCTGTGTGGAGATATCATAGGCGACATCTAAAATCAACATAACATTAGTATGCTTTCATCTGTAAGTTGGAGATTTCAACATATTGCCCCTGGGAAATATACATTTTTGAGAAAATAAAACCTTTATTTTAAAGTTTCACATAATAGGAGAAGGTTTAGCTGGGGAACAAAAATCATTGAGAACACAAAGTTTAAGGCCATTTCATCAAATTTGGCACAAAAGCCCATTTGGACTCAAGGATGGTCAAAGTTCACTCTCACCTTTACAAAACATGTTTTTGGCCATGATTATAGATGGTAATTATGAAAATTAAACACAAAGTCAAATGATGCAATTTTGGAGAAACAGACAACTTGACTAGTTGGCAGAAGGTTATAGCCGGGCTGCAGTTCATCTAGCTTGAACAATCTTTCCTCAAAATGCTGTTTCTTTTTCTACTCCAGAAACGTTTTTTGGACACCACAACTTTGGTATTCTGTGAAATATAAAGAGCTTTTCCCTGGCGGCGATAGAATGAGTCCCATTGTGTGAACTCCTTTGGCAAGGGCTTGAATGCTACAGACGTTCATGCATATGTAAAAGCCCTGCACTCCAGTTTTAAGTTACTCTCCAAGGCTGCTGAATAAATCAACTCTTTCTGACTGTTTCAGGTACTCACGGTTGACCCTGCATCAGGAGACTGATCCTCCTCCAAGGAAGGTAAACACAAAGGAGGGAGAGAAAGCAGATGAGATTGAAGCTGTAGAGCGTTCAATCCTCAATCATAGAGAGCTCCTGCGCCAGGTCACTTCCTACCCAAACAGGAAGCTGAAACATCCTGACTTCCTGCCTTACGACCCAGCCGACTCCCTCACTGATCCAACAGCGTTACTGCCTCCTGAGCCCGGTCCCTCCCCCTCCTCCTCCTTCTCCTCCTCCTCCTCCTGCAGGTCTGAGCGCCGTCTGAAGCCTCTCCAGGAGCTTTGCAACTCCTACTTCCTGTCTCTGATGAAGGAGCAGCTCGCTGACACAGAGTGCCGTCTACGTGGCGACAGGAGTGTGCTGCGGACGACTAGCACCATACAGTCGTTGTCCAGGAGGCTCACGCTCACCAACTTCCTGTTTGAGCTTTGGAGGCCAGAGGAGGGATCTGAGGAGGAGCGAGAGAGCGCTGAGGCCGAGCTGCAGAGGGCGACGGGGAATAAGAGCGGCGTCGAGGCCTTTCAATCAGAACCAATGAGCATGGAGTCGTTCTGCTCCTGCGTGGAGGAGATCCCCATCAAAATGGAGGCAGGAGATGACAGGACAATGACCCCTGACCCCAGCGTTGCCACGGAGATGACGGGGAGTGTGAGCAGCAGCGACAGCATCGAAGTGCTCGGGACGGAGAAGTCTTATCAGACCCAGCATGGCTCTGACAGCAGAGGTACTGAAAGACAATTAGCTGATTGCTTACAGTGAATATCTTTTATTTACTAGGTTGATGTGTGTACTTTAGAAGGAATGCATATTGCAGTATTTGGCCTCTCTGACACGGTTCCCTCTCTTCAACAGAAACCTCAGTCGGGATGACGGACTCGTCTTACAGGCGAGCTGCAGTAGATTCAGGCATCAGGCGCGGCAGAGTGTACGCCAGACGAGCCAACAGTGAGGACAGCATCGAGGTTCTGAGCACCACCGAGTCCATCTTTCCTGACGACCTCACCGCCATCACCGAGGAAGAGTCAGATCAACAAGCTCTTACTAACGGCTTTGAGAAATGTGAGGAAATACTGGCAGAGTGTGAATCTGACGATGTCCTCAAGAGGAGGAAGACATTCAAAGCAAGTACTTCAGTTTCTGAGGATGAAAACGAGGAGCAGGCTCAGGAATATGACGGTCGTGTTGACGGAGAAGAGACCTCAAAGCAAAAAACTGTGAGTGGTGAGGGTATAATGAAAGAGGAGAAGGTCGTTGAATGTTTGACGGGCAATCATGTCCATGAAGTCAACGGTCCGGAGAAGACGTCCAAACCAATGCCAGGTAAAACATCTGCTACAATATTTATGCCTCAAGCACCATTTAAGTATACAATAACAATTATGTGGCTAATATTAAAAATCAAAATATATCGATATGGAAATAATCTGCTCCAGTTCAAAATGAGAATAAACTTTATTATGACAAGTAGTCCAGCAGTATGAAAGATTAGCTGCATAGTGGTGGTCTAATGGATAGTGAGGTGGGCTGAAGATGAATCCCGCCAGGAACACCACCACTAGTGTGCCCTTGAGGAAGGCACTTAGTCCTTAGTTACTCCAGGGAGAATGTCCCTGTAATTGGTAATTGTAAGTCGCTTTGGATAATAGCGTCAGCTAAATGAAATGTAATGTAATGTAATTAGCTGTGGACGGAGAAATAAACAGACAAGCACACAATAGTATAGTAACAAAACTATGAAAATAAGACAGAGTTTAATAAACCAGAAATAGGCATTAACATGAAATAAACTGTTATTTTTTAGATGAAGTAACGGTGGAGTCGAAGCCTCGCTTGTCTGTAGTCCATCGGACGGTGCGGTCGGTGCTTGACCTTCATGTGAACTTCGCCCCTGCTGTAGCTCTGGCGGAGGTCGACCGCTGGTCTCCGCCCTGCGCTCCTCTCCGGCTGCTGAGCGTGGACGAGGCGTCCGACTGCACCAGCATCACCGGCTCCACCGAGCCGCCGTCTCCAACTCAGAACGTCCACAGCAGCTCCCGCTCCCATCGGAGGAGGAGGAAGGCCGGACTGAGAGCCCTCAGGTTCCTCAAACAGAACTCCTTCTCCCAGCATGCCTTGTTTTGTCTCCTGAGCGGCCGGCCGCTGGTCGTCATCGGAGGCGACGAGAGTTTGGTCAGGAAGCTGGTGGACGCTCTGAGTCTCTTCCTGCCGGCTCCCGGGCCTGATGGGAGCGCTGTGAAGGCGTATCTGACCTCAGCGCTGCAGCTGACCGACCTGCTCACCTGGAGACTGATAGGAATACACAGGTACAACAATTGTTAGATGTTGATATATGACATTATTATATTACCATTTGTTTTATGTCTTAGCCCTTTCCTCACTTAGTTCACGTTTATGCTAGAGATGCCCTGTAGTCTTTTCCTGGTTGCTTTCTTTCATTCGATCAGACCTTCTGTAAACTGTCCATACATTAGTGTACCTACAGAATACCAGATTTACTTCACACTTACAAAGCCATCCAGTAAATGCCAGTTTGTTAAAGCCTGTAATATTTGTGCCACAAAAAAGCTTTTGCTAATACCTTTTAGCCTGAGCCTCTTGTTTGCATAAAAAAGCTAATCAGATTTCATTTTTAATCAATACATGTTAATCTTTGTTAATGTTTACTATATGGTGCTCAATGCACCATAATACCATTATTGTTCATTTGCTCATATGCAGTCAAATGGAGATGTTGATTGTTGATGTTTTTAATGTTTGATCTTGACTTTGGGTATGATTTAAAAATCGATTGGTGGATGTTCATGTATATGTTTCATGCATAATGCAACATATGTGATATTTCAATGTAAAACGTATAAACATACTCTTCTTCTTCTCTTTAACCAGATCCTCCTCCAGCTCTCTGGCCAGCATCCTTCACTCTCTGACTCGCTACAGTCGTTACTTGGCGCTGTTGGACCTGGACCAGAGGACGCTGCAATGCCCGTCGTACTCCGGCTCTCTGATTGGTCGACTGGCTGACCCTCACTCTGGCATCAGCCGAGGAATCACCTACCTGCTGCACCTGGAGAGCTGCCTGACTGCACTGGCCAACCAGGCGCTGCTGTGCTCCTTTAATCCTGCGTTACTACGTCCACACAAAGCTGGAGGGAACGATGGCGCAGAGGAAAAGGACTTCCTGTTGATGCGGGGATTGTGCACCAGTGAGAATGATTTGAAAGTGATGAACTTCCTGTGTGACCTCATCAAACAGCGCCACGCAGGACGTGGACCACCGGTTTTAAGATTCTCTTACAATTCAATGCACTTGCATAAGAATACATATACAGCATAAACAAATGAAGGACAGAAATAAAAGACTAGTCATGAAGATAGTCTACAATAATACCTACAGCAGTGCACTGATTCATCTATAATCTAAGCTGTGTTGTCTGACACCGAAGAATCAGGCTTTTATGTTTTTATCTGCAGTGATGAATGTTTGTGTGTATGCATGATTTTTACTCCATGATGGTGTTGGTCATGTATCTTTAGGTTACTGGACTCAAATGCACTAGTGCCCCTCTGGCACCGAAGACTTCTACCTTCACACATGAAGTATCAACTTTTATTGGAGTGTGTTTTTAAACTGAAGGCTTATTACTGAATGACATGTGAACTCTTTTAAATTAAGATAATTGAGCCGCTTTTAAACAAAGGGACATTTCAGATTGTTTGGAGTGGGTATGCACGAGAAACATATGCAGAGTCAGTGGTGGCACATCCCAGTCTGGAGAAACTGTTCGGTGAGCCAGCTGGAGGCAGCAGCAAAACCTATTTTAGCCACCTAAAAATCAGTATATTTTGAGTGTGTGCTGTATTTAGAATAGTTGAACAGCTTCAGCCTGCTGCCAGTCCTTTTCCTAGCAGGAACTAAAGCTGTTATGTATGCTGTCTTCAAGATCAGAGTCAATTGACAAAAAAACTCAAGTTGCTGGTTTATTCTGCATCAATCGGTTCGTTTTTTTGTGTTGCTGTCACTTTGTTGAATCAGAACTTACCCTTTACAATACCAAAGTCACACAATAACACAAACACACCAAGGCAGAATAGACCAGCAACTCCTAAAATAACTCTTTTTGCCAATGGTGGTTTTGAAGAAAACAGATAACATCTTCAGCTACTTACAGAAAAGGGTGATGTTAAGGTATTGCAATGATAATATCCTTAATATAGCCTACCCTTAAATTGTCTTGAGTCATTTTTTTTAGGTGGCTAATACATGTTTCTACGCTGTCCTTGAGATCAGAACATTGCTTTGCTCCAGTGCTTGTGCTCTCTTAACTGCATATCGCCAGTAGGTTATATACTGACTATGGACAAGTGCCTCATAAAACCCCACTTCATTAAATAGGAAATGCCCCTTTAAACTCTGAACTGAAGCTAATGACAAAGCCTTGTTTAACACTGTACTTTTGTGTTATTTTACTGTTGCAAATATGAGCCGATTTAAGGTTGTGTGCATTTACTCTGAAGATAAACATCGTATATTTTACATTGGGATTCAATGTCAAGCAACATAAAGCAATAAAAACACCATAAAAAAAACACTCAGTCATATTTTCCATTTATTTTCCAACATAACATGATGACCTCTTTGGGGCATTTGAAACAAATGAATATATATGAGTAGTTCCACAAAGTCATAAAAATAAGCATCACTCGAAAGAAAAAAAATCCTGTAGTGCAGAATTAAATTGAAAACCATTCAGCAAACGGAACTCTGATCCAAAGTAGTCAACATAAAGTGTCTTAAGTCGTATTAATGCTGAATAACACTGAGAATCTGTTATAAGTCTCTTCGTCAGGTACATGGTAGCGTCTGTATAAAACTTCAGACACATTTCCCTGTGGCTCCTCCCTCACCACTGTGCCGAGGACCAGGCACCGGGAGTTTGTGTTTGACAGAAACATCAGCGAGGAATCAGCCTGCAAAAACCAGAGGGATACAAACTGGTTATTCCGACATTCATCAGCTGTAGGAAGGAGGCTTTGCATCAAATACTTCTGGTAACACTTACAGTCTGGTTGATCTATGCGCAAATGGAACCAGTGATGGGAGGATAAGCCTGGGGGGGGGGGGGAGAAAATAAATACCATTATGTCATATCCACTCACAGACTATTTTATTTCAAGGTCTTTATTAAAACTGAAGAAGGTCCCCCAGAGAGCACATCTCTCCAGGTGCATAGAAGATTTCAATCTCACTAAAATGCCCTCCAGGCTCCCTACAGTTAGCATTGCTGAGAATACAAGTGTTGTATCGTCCCTTACTTCAGGATATTATTTAAAGGAAACGTTGTCAATGTCACTTTTTGAGCCATTGTGCAGCCAAAATGTGACCTGCAACAGACTAGGTAAGGCTTGTTTCTTAGCGAAGCGGATTTTACAGATCTTTTAATGGTTACTCTGCTATGACCTTTGTTTAAAGCATTGTTACTTTGTTAAGAGCTCTTTCACTTCAAAAGAGAGGAATACATATATAAATAAAAGCGCAATGTGTCATTATATGAAACTAACCGTGTTAAAGGGGTCATATGTGAAAATAAAAGGAGTGGCTGTCTAACGTGTCAAAAATGCACACAAAAAATGTAAACCTTTTTAATACACAAACTTATTTTTAAATTTGCAAAAACCTGCTTGTATAGCAGACCAACAAAACAGGGAGTCGACTCAACTTTACTGTACATTACACACCACCAAAAGAGAAATGGACACTGCAGACTTTCCCTTTAACAGCGGGTTCTTGAACAAACAAAAAGAGCCAGAGGAAGGAACAGCTGATGAGAGTAGAGGGACTTACAGCGGACACTGAACCTTCACTTAGCTAGTTTGAGGTCCACTGGACCGCCTACATGGTTACATCAACATCACAACAATATGATGCACCACGTGAAGCCTCACCACATGTGAAGGAGGCAACAGATCAGATCCAAAGCCTTTTAATACTTATGTTTTAATAAGAGGAAAATAGAATAGTTCACTGACTCAAAGGGTTGTGGTGCTATTGTTATGAACTAAATACAACTCACTGGTGCTCACTTGAAACGACTGAGTGGGCAGCGGCAGGAAGAAGGGGTAATAAAGTATCCCCATCTGACAGAAACAGAAACACAGACATACTTTTCTGTGGCACCCTGAAGGCAGTTTGGTTTCTTCGTGCACAGAAACAGTGAACAGTTTCCCCCAATAGTGGCTCTGTATAGTAATGCTTCGATGAGCGTGTCATTGTGTTCGTGTCTCATCAGTGTGATGCAAAGCCCTGCTGACTGCAGAGGGCCGGGTTCGTTGAGGGAATGGTGGATAAAAAGATCACTATGCTGATAATAACCTCAGCTCTTTGATAATTGGAATTGTTTTTTTATAAAAAAGACTTGGCATGGTTCAGCAGTCTTTCTTAGAAGTTAGTTTTTTTCTTTAAGCTGACACATCAACTCTGTTTCATTGAAAGAATACAGAGGGAACACTGGACTTGCTGCAATTCCTAATTACTGCCACTAGGTGACACCAAAGTATACAAATAAATTATTTTTCTTAAAGGTCCCATGTCATACTTTTCCGGTTATTACCCGTCCCCTTGTGTGTTATGAAGGTTTTTATGCATGTAAACGGTCTGCAGAGTCAAAAACCCTCAAAATACACCCTGTAGCGAGTAAAACTCTAACACAGAAAATACCTCCCCAAAATGCCTCGTTGGAGATTTCTCATTTTCCATTGTTTACTTCCTGGGTATCGTGACGTAGGAATGGCCAGTAGCCACGCCCAGAGCTATGGCCGCACCCTCTGCCAGCCTTTCACGAAACAAAGCTTCCCAAACCTTTCAGCGATTCATGCCGGATATGTACAGCGTAGGGCACTGAAGAACGATGCTGTTCCTACTTTGTTTGGACCAGCGGGAGTTCGGGTACACAACCTGTAAGTATTCATTGTCGTTTGTGTATTTATGATGTTTAAAACAAACAAGGTATCTACCACGACTGTTTAAATGGGTAAACGTTTTTCGGACTATTACGTTGAAATGCTCTCTGCATGCTCACAGCGTTATAAACCTTTTTCTTACTCAATATCAAGCCACACTTATTGTTTTTACTTCGGCTGTGAGTGTTTGTGTGTGCTCAGGAAGAGTTTCGCTTGTTCTAGCTTTATCGCCAAGCCTGTCTGCTCCTCCAGCAGTGTGTGTGTCTGTGTGTGTGCGAGCAGTGCTAACTGGGCTAACTAAGTTGCTAGCGTTTCCATATGTCAACTCCAATGTTAGCAGATGGCCTTACATGTATCTCATAGCTGGAGAATGTCTACAATCACACACGAAATACTCATAGACAGTATACTCCGGGTGATTTACCGTATAGCGTGTATGCTACATAGCTAAACAACAAGGCTACCTAGAGCTAGACATGCTAGGGAAAACATTGTTTTCATGCCAGCTACAATGAATGACCGAACGTAGCAGACTACCCGTATAAGATTGCAATTGTAAACATGGTCTTGCTAGCCTAGACTAGCTGTTGTTCATAGTAGATTGGCATATTACACTGAACAACTAGCAAACGTAGGTTAGCATATTAGCTGGCAAGCTAACTGTGTTGATTAGATAGATAGATTAGATAGATACACACTCCTACCACAACTACTACTAACGAATCTAAAACAACTAAGTTTCTCTAATATTTTGTGATTTGCATTTGACTGAAGAGATCAGGAAACTCCTGGCGTATCTGGCGGACAACACACACACGGGATGACCACTCTGATGCCTCGTCCTAAAAAGCCCCGGCAGCCGCTTACAAAGCTGCGATAGGCAAGATGCCGAAAACGCCTATAAGGGGAGGAATGGATGATATACAGTGTATATATGTATATTTACACATGTTAATTTTGTACATTTCTAAAAATAAAGTTTGATGGAAATACTTAGTATCCTTTCTTCTCTGAATTATTTGCTCCTATAAACATATCATTCATATATAGCAAACCATGATTTGATTTCTCATCAAACAGTAGTAGTTTATTACAGGTAAAAATAACTTACTCTTCTATAACAGTTGTAGGTACAGTTCGGTTAGTTAGCGTATAAAATATACGGCTATAAGACTGATGTTCCGCTGAGAGCGAGCCGAAAAAAGCACTGTTAGACATGGGCGGAGCCTCTCTTGTGGTTGACCAATCAGAACAGAGTGGCCGAGCTGACCAATCGGAGCACACTGGGCTCACAGGGAGGGGGGGGGCAAGAGCTGCAACAAGCCGTTTAGTGGAGAGAGTGAATACTGCTGAATACACACACTTTACAGAGATGCTGTATGCGAAACCAATGTGAGTTTGGAAAAATGCACAGTATAAATCTATTTTAGTATACCTCAACAATGGAATTATGATCAGTGGAAATGTCCATGACATGGGACCTTTAAATATTATACAGCTATTGATACTACAGTGAAAGGTATAATGTAGGTGATGTGGCGTTTTACTTGGAAAACAATCATTTTCAGTGTTTTGCTGTAAACTATGTGGAAAGCTTATAGTTAAAAAAAGTAACCAAAATCATGGATTAATAACATAACCTGAGTTCTGTCAAACTGATACTCCTGCACCTTTTTCAATCTCCAGGGCCCAGGAGTTCAACATTTGTAATCCCTATCTGATCAAATCAGATTTGGATTTTGGGTAGTTCAAAACCAAAAAACAGGATTAGGATCACTTTGATATCCGACCAGATCAGGAAATCCAATCCAAGCTTTAATCTGGATCAAATCTTCAAAATGGGTAGTTCAAACCGACAACACAGGATTGGAATCAGTTTGATCCCAAAAAACTGGATTATCCTGATCCCACCAGAGGGGTGGATTTCCAGTGGATTACCAGAGCAAAATGTACTGTACAATTTATTTTAAAATATGTTTCAATTTAAATAAGATGGCAAAGTTTGTTAACTGAAATACACAATTTTTAGCCTTCATGGGAAATACATTTTATTTTTCCATTTTTGCTCACGTTTGTGGTGGCCTATTTTGTTTTCAACCAAATGTTGATGACATAAATGTTTATGCTGATAAAAGTATCACAACAAAGATTGTCAATCACAAATGTAATTTAGATTAAAGTAAAAATATCTTCAACAAAAAAAAGTCCATCATCTGTCATCACCTTTGAAATAAAAAAATATAATTAGACATTATAGATGTCTCTGCAATGTGGTCTCTTGTCTTCCTTGTATTATTTTTCATATCCACTAGATGGTGATCGGTAGGATTAAAGCACTAATATTCAGGATCTAGTAATCTTGAAAAATCGTAATCTGGATGTTCCTATCCTGAATTGCTTTGAACTACAGGGACAAAATCTGTCCGACTTGTCTGATCCTGGATCACAAAAAAATGGGATTTCAAAATCTGATCGGATCTGATTGAGATTAAAAGTTTTGAACTCCTGGGCCCAGATAATCAGGACATTGTGGGTTTAGTGATGAATTTATAACAAGGAAGGACTAAAAAGATGTCCGCACACCTGTCATGTTTTCCGTCTCCTCGGAGAACTCCTGCAGGAAGGAGTTGAAGCGTTCGGGGCTGGAGGACAAAGTGCTCCACAGCCAGCCGAGAGCCCACACGTTCTCCTGAGACACAGAAACATCACTCAGATTCATGGTGTTGAGGAACATGGACGCTGTGTGAGAGTCATCAAACTGTTTATCTCTCAACAGGAACAGGAGATTACCTTAAACGTGTTGAGCACCAGGTAGGTCGGATTCAGAGGAGCATCGAGGATTCTCAAACACAAAGCTCCCGTTACCAACAGCAACAAGGCCTGATCTGGGTACTCCTGTAAACACAAACACACATATATTAAGTAGGGCTGTAATGAATAGTCCTAAACTTAATTTATGTCAATTAATTCAGTTTAAACTATCATTTAATCCATTTATTCTAATCACGAAATATCCCAACAAGACATTTTGAAGCTTAAACAAACACTAATTGAGCCTTTGCACATAAAAGAGAAACATTTGGTACAGATATATTAAAAGTATATTAACCACGTGTAACATCCATTGGTTCGAGTGTATTTGTGATCTTATGTACGAACCTCCGTAAAGAATCGTGGGATCTGTATGTTTGACCCGTACTCGTCCTCAAGGATTGACCGCACAAAAACCATCGCTTCCTGAAGTCCAGACATGACAGAGAAAGAATACTGAATTACTCCAAACAAATAAAAGATTGAGAATGTTTTAACCATTTCAAACCGGAACTGTATATAAATAAGAAACACTTACGAGAAGAAACTTTGGGCTCGGTCCTTGCTGAGCTTTGGGCGTGTTAGCGACTTTGATTAAACTGGTCCAACACTGAGGCTGGATCAGAAAGATATCAGAAGTACAATCACACATTGCAACATGCTGGGCTCGTCATACATAATAATAATACATTACATTTATAAAGCGCTTTTCCTGGTGCTCAAAGCGCTTACATGTATTTCTACTGCATATTCACACACATTAGAGAACTTCAGGCCAATACACTTTTCAAAACAAACTGTTTTTTTTCCCTTTTAAAAGCACTGCAGTCTGTGCACATCCTCTACAGAGTGGTGCAGTGACGCGTCCTAAAACCCGGCAGTGAGTTAGCATTTTACCACTACCAGTTTCCTCGTCTCAAAGTCATGGGATTTCTCCATAGGATTTTGGAAAATAGCTCGAAATAAGGTCTGTGGTTGACACAAATTTAAAAGACGGATCACGTTTTGTTCTACGACATTAAATACACCAGCAGTGACCCCACTGGGGATTTTTGAAGAGTTTACGTGTCTGAAAAACGATGGTTGTTAACAAGTGGCTGAATAGGACTACAGGGGACATTGTACGTCATTACGCCGAACACGTAAACACTCCCGCTAAGTTTGTTTGCCCCTTTTCTGCTTGAAAGCAAGTACCTGCACTCTTGCAAATTGTTAAAACAAAAGCTTCAACTTTTGAATATGGATCTTAAGTTGGCGTGACGTTGAAGTCGTGCGACCCTGCTGTAGTTCGTTTATAGCATAACGTAAGCATTTTGCTTCTGGCGATTAGATTTATGAATCGACAATTATAAAAGTTGGATAGACATGTGGATATTATCCGGCTGAACAAAACGTGCATTTATCAAACATTAAACATTTTTTACACACACACACACACACACACACACACACACACACACACACACACACACACACACACACACACACACATTTAAAAGAGCTGTTGTTCTTATGTGTTGATTCATTGTGAAACTGAGCAGTGATAGCAGACTTACATCAGCGTAGACAGCAGGGCAGTATCGATGAACCCTGAGAGCAAACCTGACCAGAGTGACATGAGTCAGCGGCACAGCATCTGCAGAGTGGAGACTTATGAGAAACTCTTCTTTTTATTCGAATAAAAAGCTGTTATACAAGTAATTTATCTACATCTGACCGTTAATCGGCTCCCACGCTGCATCAGAGGAGGAGAGCTCTGATGACTGAAGGACCACCAGCTTTGGTGCTGTTGCCTTTTTAAAGACGCAGAGATAGAAGAGGAATAGTTGTGGCGTGAAGCGGGAGGCGGGGGCGTTCACTGCGGGGAGCAAACTGTTCAGAGCGGACGGCAAGTCCCCCATCATGCACGTGAAGAACGGGATGAGGTCCTGCACCTGGTGGAAGCTACCGAGAAACAAAACAAATGCAGCAAGTCAACAACTTGATGTCACGTCTAAATAAAATGGAAATCGATGCATTAATGTTGTCGGACATTTCCCAGACTGTCAATAAATATTCCTTAGTATTTAGCACACAGAACATAATGAAGGATACAATTATTTAGATGTATGTTTTGGGGGGATAATCAGGACTGAAGGTATTACACTAGTAGTGAAATATAATATGTACATTTGCTATTTTCTACCAATTGGACATTTTTGTCGTCTAATGTATTGGTTATCTGACACTGCACAGAAAATAGAAAAATGCATACAAGTTAGGGCTGCACGATATATCGTGTCGTGAAGATAATCGCGATATGCGCATGCGCGATATTCACATCGCAGGACGTGCGATTTCTTTCATTTTTATTTTTTAGGACGTGCGATATTAAGTAGGCAAATTAAAGGTAGGTTTGAGAAACCGGCTCGAGATACACTTTTTGTTATATTCCATAGAATGCTCTTAACATCCCGATAGCAATGAATATCTTAAGTGCTTTGACAAAAAATCCATTAAAAAATGTCATCTGTGGAAGCCGTAATACTGTAAAAAGCACGACCAATCATTTTAGCCGGCCCGGCTAAAATAACTGGATGGCCTACCTGCCTGTCAGCCTTCCATCTGTGCACAAACTTATCTCGTGCCCTCATTGGTCATGTGCACGTTTGTGTGTGTTGGAGGAGGGGCTCTATAAGGAAGTGGCAGATTTTCTCCGGTTGTGTATTTTCAAATTCTAGCGATCTCGAGCCGGTTTCTCAAACTTACCTACCCCACCTTTAACTCAAACACGTCATGTTACAATTATTTTGCTGCTAGCTACAAAAGGAAAACTTGCGCGGCTCTCATGTCAGGGGTACTTGAGTGAGTGACATGCAGGCTCTGCATGCACAGCAAACCACCAATCACAATCAAATCTCCAAAGCAAACGGACCCGGTGATTAAAGGTAAAAACACTGAAAAGTAGTTTCATGTGTTTCTCCAGGGCAGTTTGGCGCTGCTAACCGAGCTAGCTCAGCTTGTTGCTCTGATAACTTAAGATCCAGATGTCCGTGACTAAAATCCTTCATCCGGTTAAATATAGTTAGAAAAATACCAATTGTATAGCATTAAAGTTCAAGAGAGGATGGTTTGCGGACAAAAGAAAACTGTCTTTTCTTCAATTCCTGTATTTTTTCATATCACAATATATATCGCAGCGGGGAAGAAATCGCAATGTCAGATTTTTCCAATATCGTGCAGCCCTAATACAAATAATTGTAATGTATTCCAGACAGTACAAAAACGCTTCATCTCCTAGCCTTTAGTATAAAGAAAGTATTTTATTTATTTTAGTTTTGCTCAAAACAACAGTGGGATTGTGTAAAATCATTTGAAAAAGGTTAAATTGTTCAAATGAATTAATATTTGGTAGTAATGATCAAAACTAAAGTTGTTTTAAAGATTGGACTCAGTATAAGTGGAATATAATATTAATAGATAAGATTGACTGAAGATATCAGAACAAGTTTTTCAAAGTGAAACACAAAGGGTTCAATCTCACTTCCATCAAAAGACACCATACTTGTTAAATACACAATGAAATGATACTTAAACACAGTTTTGCTTCAGTCAAGCAGGTTTAGTTTTAAGACGTACAGTAAGGGATTGTCCGTCTCGACAACGCGTAGGTAGCGGCACAATTCTTTGTATCTGTAGACAGAAATACCAGACAGGTTTCATTTCATTAGTAGAAGAAAAGCTGAAGAGTGTGGCAGGACAGCTAAAGCGTGGATGGCTGCCACGTCTTCTCTCCTGCAATATCTTTATGGCTTATACTGTATGTCACTGTTGAAGGAGCAGAAAAGTGAAGATTGCCAACCACTACGCTTTAGCTGTGCATAGGACAAAAGACTGTGGAATCAATTATTATCTCAGTGTGAAAGAGAGAGGGTGTGAGCGTGTGTTTTGTACCTGTGCTGTCGCTGTAGTAGTTCTGTTCTCAGTAGAACGACAGAAATCAGTTCAACTAGGAAGTCCTTCTTGCCTTTGTCTTTGCGGGAACCCGACACGTTCTGCCCCTTCAGCACAGACACCAGCAGGACATCATCCCAAGGACGGACATTCAGACTGAAGCACACACACTCACAAAGTTATAATGTGAAACCTTGTGGATCAAAAACAACAAACACGATTGTGAACTGCTGCCTCAGAGACACATTTGAACACACACACACACACACACACACACACCTGTTCTTCACACTCTTCAGCTCAGTGGGGAAAGGCAGCCGCTTGTAAAAATCCTGCAGTTTGATGCTGAACCCTGTCGGGAAATCAGCCATCACCATCTGTCTCTGCATAGACATTATGACCCTGAAAAACCCCAACACATGCAGGGAAGAAGACGTTAATACAAACAAATTAATGAACAGACAGGATGCAACACACTGTGTGAATGTGTGTGTGTGTGTGTGTGTGGAACTGCACACTGCTAAAGCAGCCTCCCTCTCCTCTGTCATCATCGTTTTGGACCTGTCTGCTGCATGCACGGTGAATCATCAGATCCTCCGTTGCACTCTCCAAGAACTTGGAGTTTCAGGCTCTGCACTTTCCCTCCTCACCTCATACCTCGAAGACCGCACCTACAGGGTAACTTGGAGAGGGTCCGAGTCCGACCCTTGTCAATTAACTACAGGGGTCCCTCAGGGCTCTGTTCTTGGTCCCCTCCTCTTCTCTTTGTACACAAACTCGCTCGGATCAGTCATTAGCCTGCATGGTTTTTCATACCACTGCTACGCTGACGACACCCAATTCATTCTGTCCTTTCCCCGCTCAGAGACCCAGGTCGTCGCACGCATCTCTGCTTGTCTAGCTGACATCTCTCAGTGGATGTCTGCTCACCACCTCAAGCTCAACCTTGACAACACTGAACTGCTTTTCCTTCCCACTCTTGACCTAACAATCAACATCGGCACCTCTATTGTTTCCCCGACACAGACTGCAAGGAATCTGGGTGCGACCCTAGATAACAAACTGTCCTTCACCGCAAACATCGCTGCTATAACCCGCTGCTGATACACTCTTTACAACATCAGAAGGATACGTCCCCTCCTGACCCAGAAAGTGACGCAACTTCTGGTCCAGGCTCACGCCTAGACTACTGCAACTCCCTCCTGGCTGGTCTACCTGCATGTGCCATCCAACCTCTGCAGCTCATCCAAAAGCCAAACGGCTCGCTGCACCCGCACTGCGAGGAGGACCCAAGTTCCCATCAGCAAAAACACGTCGGTTTGCTATCCTGGCTCCAAAATGGTGGAATGAGCTCCCCATTGACATCAGAACAGCAGAAAGCATACACATCTTCCGGCGCAGACTGAAAACTCATCTCTTTCGACTCCACTTTGAGCGATAGAATTACTAACAAAGCACTTATATACTAATAAAGGACTGGCTTATCTAAAGCCAGTGGAGTAGCACTTGACATGTTTTAGCTCTATGAAACCTGATGTACTTATATGATTCTGTTTTCTTCAAGTTTGTATCTTCTTGGTCGAATGCACTTATTGTAAGTCGCTTTGGATAAAAGCGTTAGCTAAATGTAGTGTGTGTGTGTGTGTGTGTGTGTGTGTGTGTGTGTTTTTACCGCTGCAATAACAGTAGTTTGGCTTTAGCAGCATCAGCAGTGGGAGACTGTAAAAGGAAAGTCCTGTAAAGAATCATATAATCCCAGAGGAAATGAATACACAAAAAACATAAAAGTTGTGAAAATAACCATTGAAGCTAGAACAGGAAATTCTAAATGATGTGTGTGTGTGTGTGTGTGCGTGTACCCTGAGACTTGAAAATGTCTAATAAAGTCCTCAGTGGCTCCTAGCATCATGATGGTAGCAGCTCGGCTGTCCTGTTGATCTGCTTTGTTCAGGAAGGATAACACATACTCGTACACAGGAGTGTAACTGCAAAAAAACAACAAAAAATACAGTCATTAATAACTTGTTGATAATGTCAGTGCTCTAATGTGACATAATGGTGTTTTTGTAGCCATGCTATACACCAAGCCTTTGGTCTATTTTTGGATTCACTGCATGTAGATGTCCACATACTTTTGTTCAATTTGGATTGTTTTTCATGGTATGGTTTTGGTTGCGTCTATGGTCTCACACACCGTGACTTGACACTCGACTCGTAATCTCATCGCATTCACTCAGGTTAATAATCATGTACGGGTCATTGTCATTTTATAGCCTTCAGTGTTTCACCTTGATTACCGAGGCAGTCTAGGTAGGAAAATCTGAGTTTAATAATGAATATTTCCCCCCTTCAATAACAGCTTCTTTTTTTTCTTCTTACACCTAAAGACGTTTAATATCTTGAAATTGATGTGGAAAACTGTTAAGTGACCCTTGTATGCTACACTATTGTTTGGGTTGTTGGAATGACAAAGTTCAGCATATGGTATTGGATGGGCATTTGGTACAAACATTTAGAAATCCTAAAGACTGTCACGCAAAAAATAATAATCACAGACCCCTGATATATAAATGTATTACAGCTCTAGTACGTCTCTCACTCAAAGATGCGGCCATTCTTGCTTGATTGGCTCGGACCGCACTCCTCCAGCACTCTTCCCTTCAAGAAGACAAGGAACAGTGTGGAGAGCTCCTGTCTGAAGCTCTGCAGCATCGTCTCTGGACAAGAGGAAGAGACATCCAGTTGCAGTTAGATTACATGTAATTCAAGTCTGTGGTTTTCCAAATGTCACTGAGATTTCCAGATGTGTTTGTGAGAGCGTCTACCTGCATTTCGGAGGTGAGAGTCTACTTCAGACAATGCGAGGTTAAAAGTCTTCAGTCCTCCCAGCAGCGAACAGTTTCGGTGGTTGTTCCAAAAGTCACTCCTCTTGTGGCTGTTGCAGTGACACAAACCGCTGTAACACCACCACACACACTATACACACACACACACACACACACACACACACACACACAGGACAACATTAATGCAGCTGTGAGGCACTTTTCTTTCAACAACAAATGCAAAAAAAACTTTAATTTAAGGTAATTCTGAATATATTTAAGACGGTAAGTCACCACATACCGATGAGGCCAGCTTGTCGCAGATGTAGCAGAAGCACTGATCACATATGAGGTGGTTATTGGGAACAGGAGCAGAGACCTCACAATCTGTAGCCCTGAAAAGTACAGAAGAGAGGAAGTGTCTATAACTGAATAGAGGTAAAAAAAAAAAGAAGAAGCACAATATTCACAAAGTATGGGAACACAAATCAAAAGAAAGATATCCTTGTGCATTTGGATGCTTGTTTCTGCTCAACTGAACTGTGACTTTTAAAGCGAGGTATGAACCGAACCGTGACTTCTGTTTACCGTTAAACCACCAAAGAGTGTGTGTGTGTGTGTGGTAATTTACTCACGTGAAGGGATGTATGGGACAGTCGTAGCGTGCGTGAGGAAGGACCTCAGCGCTGCGGGAGAAGGTGATGACCAGGTCTTCATCCAGAGCGGTGGGAGGTACAGCACACTCTGAAACACAGAAGAGGAGCAGCTATAGTTAACTCTTTATAACATGAACACCCTCACATACAGACTGCCGGTGAGTAAACAGCTGTTACCACTCTTCTTCACATCCTCCACCTCCACGATGAAAACCGAGAGTTCATTGGGTGATACGTCTTCACAGTCGTCATCATCACTGAGGATGATAATTTCTCCAGTCGTACACATCGGAAAACTGGATAAAGAAAAGGTATTCATTAACTCAAGAATTAATGCTATGCATAAGATGTTGGTCTAGTCTTTAGGCAGTGGTGGAAGGAGGATTAAGATCCTTTGATTAAATACATTATTAAAATTACTGAATTAAAATGTTTTTCACAATACAATTAATTAAAGGTAGGGTAGGTAAGTTTGAGAAACCGGCTCGAGATACACTTTTTGTTATATTCCATGGAATGCTCTTAACATCCCGATAGCAATGAATATCTTAAGTGCTTTGACAAAAAATCCATAAAAAAATATCATCTGTGGAAGCCGTAATACTGTAAAAAGCACGACCAATCATTTTAGCCGGCCCGGCTAAAATAACTGGATGGCCTACCTGCCTGTCAGCCTTCCATCGGGGCACAAACTTATCTCGTGCCCTCATTGGTCATGTGCGCGTTCGTGTGTGTTGGAGGAGGGGCTCTATAAGGAAGTGGCAGATTTTCTCCGGTTGTGTATTTTCAAATTCTAGCGATCTCGAGCCGGTTTCTCAAACTTACCTACCCTACCTTTAAAGCCCAGCTCATAAAAACATAGCAAATCAAAAGTACAATTCTTTCAGTAAAATGTTTCCTATGAGTACTTTGTTGTTGTTTTTAGATGAATAAAACTGATACATTCATTTTAATGTAGTTTTTACAGCTGATTTTAACCCCTTTGTATTTGGTTGGGTAGTTTCATAGCATTGCATCATATTCTATAAAGTCATCATGGCTCAAAAGTAACTAAAACTCTTGATGTGCAGTCAAAAGTCCAATATTTTCCTCTGAAATTCAGTGCAATAGTAAGTATGAAGTTTCAGAAAGAAATGGAAACCCTCAATAACGAACTACAATGTCCAATAACAACTTTTTCTTTCACTCCGAAACTGTTAAAAGTTTACATGTTGGGAATTTGGAAAGAGAGCATGTCATGTCGATACCAATACCACTGTACATTTTAAGTCTTTGTCAGAAACAATGCCTGCTTTGCTAGCTTTAACTTTGCTTCACAGTTTCACTAAACCACGTTAGTATTCTCGTACTTTTAAAATATGCTAGTTAGCGTTCCTCAAGGCAGGAAATCGAAAGTTAAATACGTGTAAAAACAGTCCAACATTATGTCAACATTAAAAGTGCACTTCTTTACTGCAACATGATATAGATATTAAATAAGTTTAAATTGATGTTTTGATTTTAGATACAGTATACTTACCTTTGTTGTCTGTTTAATCAATCAACAAATAAGTACATTTACTTTGGCGCTCGGCGATTCCTACGCTCACCGTCACCGGATGTGACGTTTCCTTTTCTTCTTCGCTGGCTTTATTGGCGGATGGCAAACAGGCTTGAAGTAGGATTACCGCCACCTACTGGGCTGCAGTGTGGAGAACAAGGCTAAAGCAATACTGTTTTTTTATACAACTAATCTTATTTTTAGGAACATTTCTTATTCACAAGAGGATAAAGACTGACTTTAAACCAAATATTGCACATTTTAATTAGAATTACAACAATGTGGCAGCTACATTTATTTTATATTTAAAAAAATTAAAACCAAATGTTTGTTCGATAAATATTTTAATTGAAATGTTACCTTTTGTTTTTATCACTATTTCTTCATATTATTTATTTGACTCTGTATATGTGTCTATGTACCCCTGATGTCCATGTTTTGTTTGTATATTATGTTTGATGTACATACTGTATATATATCTTCTTGAATAGAAAACAAAATATAAATATTCTTTGATGGAACTTTTTCTTTAGTAGTATTTTGCATTCACTGCACAAAGGCCAGTGAATGCCATAGTTTGCTCCACAAAAGACCCTACAAATTGTTAAACTATTTTAATATAATGTAATACACAACCAAGATAATGCTACATTTCTCAAACTATTTATTTAAATTGCAATATAAATTTCAATAACATCACACTTTGGAGGAAAACGCTTTTGCTTTACATCAACTGACAATGGGTCCATGAGCTACAACATTAACCCGAAGTCCATCCAGGGTTACACAGCTGAAGGCAAACCCACAGAGGAGATGAAGAGACATTTTCAGAAGGTGCTGTTACAGAGCACCGCTGTCCGTCTTGTCCTTGTTACGAGAGCCATATCTCCTGGCTGCTGCTTTCTGATTACTCTGGCCCTTCGTCAGTCCACCTGCAGCGTCTGTGTTCGGCTCCTCATCCTCCGCCTCAGGCTGCAGCTCCTCCTCAGCGCTCTGACCAGGCATGAATCTCAGCCACTGCTGGTAGAAACCACGGAAACCCTCGATACGCACCAGGTAGTTGTTTCTGGACTTGTACTGGGATTGTTGGGGGAAACAAATTAAAGTGTAATGACGCGAGTGCCAGAAACGCAAAATCAAAACCTAGGCCAATTAAACCAAATCTGCCGAACTATACTGGCAAAATGTAGAATGGAATCCTTCAAGAAACACAACTGACTTTAATCATCATGTTGTGCTAATTTTTTGGCCACTTAAGGCCAATATAATAAGCTAAAAACACAACACTGACATATTATCACCCTGTGAACATATTATTCTTGACTTTTGTCAATTACAAATGATTGTGCCATGAAGACTAAGACTTTGTTGAGAACAAACTACGCCTCTACTCATCCACACAGATGTGTTTTTAGCTCAGGTGTGTACTGAATACTTGGTGGACCTCCCTGATGTACTGTGCAGATAATTACCTGGTCATAGTCGGGAGGATATTCTGAGGCAAACTCCAGCTGTTTGATGATGACTTTATTAGGGGCCACCCCGATGCTTGTCATGCTTTTGAGCAATGTTTTGAGGTAAAGGAAATCCAGTCTCCGACTTGCTCGGCCAATCAGAGCAGAGAACACCTGGACATTAGGTTTGAATCCTGCCACCTGCAATGATCAGACATGTCGTTTTTAATATGACACAGTTAAAGCCAATACTCAATAAAACATTTGTAAACATGCCATCTGTGTTCACATTTACATGTCAGTTCAAAAAAATAGAATTGTTCCATTTGATTTATGGGAATACATCCACAATCCATGTTTAAATGTTTATTCTGCAAATATGAAACACAAACTAATTCTACACTTGTGTCCCTTGGGCTATGTATCATCTAATCACAGATATGTTTTATTTATTTGTTGAACTTGTTCGTATATTTGCAGATTTGTTTTATATTTTCTAAATATATTAACAATTTCAAATATTTTTCTACATTTGTGGAAGGTGTTGTCCGTAAACACAAGTAATACAATTGAATATAAATGAACATAGATTTTCTATCCTGGATTATAGAAACATGAGACTCACCTCCATGTCTTTCAGCAGCTGCAGCCCGTCCTCCTGTTGCTCACAGCCCAACGCTAGACTCCCAAATGTCTGCACATCCACGCTTACATTACGCTGTCGCATCACACTTAACACACCCTGGAAAGAGAAAGAACTGCATCACAAATACGCACACACACTTAAAAAGGGTCCCTTCAGTTCAATCACCAAGTAATGGTATTTATTTGTTCCTCTGTAGAGTGAGGAAGATGGGGTCTGCTTAATTTCTCACAGCACCTCACTGTCAACAGTTTTCATAGGGACGATTTCTTCAATAGAATGTAGTTCTTGTGAAAACTGTTCACAGCGAAGTCAGAGTGTTAATAACAGAAGTGGGGTAATAAGTACTCGCAGTCTTTACCAAAGTAAAAGTAGCAGAAACACAGTGTAAAATAAAATTGCTCCGTTACAAGTTCAAAATGTAAAAAAATAAGTAAGGAAGCATTGACGATCCTTTCTTAGCATTTAGATTTAGATTAGCTCTTATTGTTGAATACTTTCAGGTCATTTTACCGAGTGAGGAACCTTCCTCGGCAAAAAGAGTATTTGACTGCAGTCAGTGTGTTTGTACCTTCGCCTCCTCCAGGTCACCTGTTCTGGCTGATCTGCGAATCACAGAGTTAAAGAACGCAACGTCGAGCTTCACTTTGTGCTCCTTGGCGACCCTCAGGAGCATCTGCAGGGACTCATACCCCGGCTCCATGGTGTCGGCCAGCAGTGCCAGGGTCTTCAGGTTCGGACTGAGGCTCTTAGCTTTCATCTTCTCCAGGAAACCTTTAGCTCCTCCGATGAGGGCGAGCCTATCTGCTGCTCCAGCTACGGTGCCGAGGGAGACCACAGCAACCCTCTTACCCTCAAAAAGGTCCAGTAGGTTAGGGGCTGTAGAGTCTGCTACTAAGTCCACAGGCAGTGGGGACGTTTCTATTTGTCTGACTGGCACCAAATGGCTTGAGTCTTGTTTTATGTTAGACTCTTCTTCGCTGCCTCTGCCGTCCTGCTGACTGTCACTGCGAGCATCAGGCTGGAAACACAGCTGCTTCTCCAGGAGGTCAATGTTTAGGAGCACCTTTTCTGACGATTGTAACTTTGACAAACGTTTCCCCTCGTACCCCTGGTCGGGCTTCAGCAGCACGGCAGAGGTCTGGGCAGGATCGCCAATCCCACAATCCCTTGCAGTTCGCAGCAGCAGGTTATAGTTGTATGTATCCGGAAGAAGCCCTGATCTCAGCATCTGGCGCCAAACCTGAAACACAATATTTACCGAGTCAATTTACATCCTGGCTTTGGCTATGACATGTTTTAAGTTGAATGCAGCTGTTTGTAGTACTTTTGCCAAAAACAATTACCCCTCGATGAGAAAGTTTCAAATGGAAATCAAAAATAAATAAATGAAAAAGCATTAGTTACAAGATTTAATGTTTATACTAACTACAAATATAGTCTGGGTTTACGAAGATGACCAAAGTAGTACCGATTTCATCTGATTTGGGTTTAAGGATTTGTCGATCCAACTAAGGCAAAGAAACCCTGACTCTATTTTGCGATTGCAATCTGTGTCATAGTAAAGGAGCCTTAACTTTTAAACATGTTATGTACTAATGTGGTTAGCTGGCAATTTAATTTAATTTAATTTAAATAAGGTCTGTGGTTGACACACATTTAAGAGACGGATCACGTTTTGTTCAGTCGGATAATCTCCACATGTCTACCCTACTTTTATAATTTTCTAATCGATAGATTTATGATTAGAAAATTATAAAAGTAGGGTAGACATGTGGAGATTATCCGACTGAACAAAACGTGATCCGTCTCTTGAATGTGTGTCAACCACAGACCTTATTTCGACCTATTTTCCAAAATCCTATGGAGAAATTGCATTGTTTTTTTGTCGAAGGAACCCATGCGCAGCTTACTTCCGGGTTTTAGGACGCGTCACTGTGGCACTCTATAACACTTGTATCTTGTATCTACCTGTAAAGCCAGTCTGAATCCAGTTTCTTTGTCCTTCAAGCATCCCATCAGCAGGTAGTGAAACGTCTCCTGAGTTACAACATGGCGGTTTTGTAGCATCTCCTATAAAACAAGTAAAAACAAGATTCAGTGAACTCATCCTCCTTAAAAATGAATAAAAATGTAGTAGGCCCATATCGTACCCTGATTGTTTGAATACAAGCTTGAAGGTTGTTTGAGATGGCGTGCGTCTTGAGAAGCGCGTGGTACGTCATGGTGTTGAGGGGGACGTTTAAGCGACGGAGTTCTTGCTCCAACTTCAACGCGTGCTGGAGCCCCGTTTCTTTGTATGGCGTCTCAGCGCAGGCATTGAACAACGCAGTGTAGGTGGCATCATTAGGAACCAGACCTCGCTTCTTCATCTGCAGAACACACGCATAATATCAACCATACATAAGAAGTGTGTGTTTGTCTAAGCTTATTATTGTAGGTTTAAAATACAACTTGAGGGTTATATTGTAGTTGTATCATATTGACTCTTGATAATATGTGCTTGCTTTTGTTCAAATAACATAATATACTGAGGTTTAACACAACTTTATGACCTGGAGTGTCATTTGGTATTTTGATAAAAAGGTATAAATAAATGATCCCTACATCATTGTAGAGTCTGAAGGCCATCTTGAGTTGTCCAGCTCGCCCACAGCCTCCGATCAGGATGGTGTAGTTGTACTGCTCCGGCTGCAGCATCTCTCCCTTCAGCATGTTTCCGCTGAAAAGATCTATAGCCTCCTGCAGCTGTGACAGGGAAAATAATGTTTACACACAGAAGAAGGTGAGAAGACTGTGATAGCCAATTTTCGCCAAGCTGATCGCAAAAAGATCCTGCAAATCATTATAATAAGCATCGAGCAAATATTAACTTAGTATCTCAAAAACAGTGATAAATCTCCATAAGTAATTATTTTTTAGATACTTCGTCGGTAATTCGAGATAAGTCATTATTTTGTATTAGGAGGTCAATAGTTTGAGCAATTGTCTTTGCTTTTTTAGATAGTATGTCATCATTTTTAAAACATTCTTATTTTGAGTTTGAGTTACTGCAGTATATATTCCACTGTACAGGATTTTTGTTTATCTTATTCTATGTTACATGTTTGTACACTAAACATGTATATAGTTTACTTCTTCTTCATGATTTGCACATTGGTCTTGCAACATTCTCTTGGACTATTTTATTTATCCTCTGGTTCTTTTTGCACTATTTGTATTGTTCTTATTATTATTTTTGTTTTTAATCTTATATATCTTTATGTTGCATTGTTGGAGGAGCATTGGACTTAATATATGCATTGCCTTAACTACACTGAACCTTTGAATCTTATTTTGCAATTCTACGCCATCATTTTAGATTTCTCGGACTGAATTACAGGATGTATTTTTGAATCACATTTTGCAGACAGTCCAGGTTAAATGAACTCACCTTGTTTACTTCGATCAGCTTCTTGCACTCTAAGAAGTACCAGTACGGTGTGTTTTTCCTGGCGGTCCTCGGGTAGGGTTTCCCCACCTCCGCCTCTTGGTGCTTCAGATCCTGCAGGTCAGGGCTGGTTTTCCTGAACGACCTCCTGGAGGATATGTCGGCGGAGAAGGCGCCGAACTTCTCCCGTTTCGGGGGGGTCGTCCTCGGCTGGAACTAAAGGGGAGTCCAGAGGCTTTGTAGCTCCATGTGAAGCGGCTGACAGGGACACCGATCTAGCGGATTGCAGCTGCCAGGGAGCCGGTGAGAGGAGTCCTGATGACCAGTGTCCACCCTTCAGATTCACGGTCTGGGTCGAGCTGCTTTCCGTTAAAAAGGGGGACAACTTTGCTAAACGGGCCGAGACTCTTTTCCCGTTTCGCATGCAAGAGCAGGCGACAGACGTTAACATTTTAACCGATTTTATACAGCTAACTACAATATAATGACCGTTGCTTTAAAAAAGCAAACTAAGCTGCGTATCTTCTGTCATGTTGCTTGAGTGCACCACGATGCTTCAATGACAAACACTAGCCCAGACCCGAGTAATAGATATAGTAGAACTAGCAATTCTGTCCTTGAAATGAATCAACAAGGACAGTCTTTGAGTTTAAACATTGTAAACATCACATTGTTTAATTATGGGTAGTGTAGATAGTAGGAAAAACCTTAATCTACACTGGATTGGATTTCTCACTTCGATCAACGACATCAGTGATTGATTAGTATGTCTGAGCCATTGACTTCACATGTCTACGCCCCTCCCCTCAGCTGGTCATAAAGTTGACTTCAGCGCCCCTTCCTCATGACATGTTGAGCTGGTTGAGCAAGGCTTATTAAACTCATTTAAAGACTGGTCTGAATAATTTCAGACAATGTTTCATAGTCGTTACAGACATCCTGGATACGTTTTACCAGCGTTACATCATTAGAAGAGAGAGAGACGGAGCTACACCACCACCAGCGTCAATGGTAACATAGATTAACCTTTAATATTATGCAATTCATTACACACTCATAATATAAATGCTTTACTTGTTAATATGTATGTAATTGAAAACACTTTATTATTATGTATTATTTAGTCTCCCACATAAAAGGTCAGCTCTAAACTGTAACCACATATGTAACAGACAATAAATATCACGATTCACAATTCAAAATGATGTGACTAATTGGAAAATCAAAATAACAGAATGTCTGATTGTCTCAGCAGGAGCCTCCAAAGTTTGTGGTCAATATCGTTAAACCAAAGTGAGTCGGGCAAAAATACAATTTTTAAGGGATCATTACTTCACTGTCAAAATTGAATACTGTGCAGAGGATTATTTGAATACGCACTTCAGACAATTAAATGAATACATATTTTGTTTTTCGATACAAAAATGTATTAAAGGGTGTGGCTGTTAATGTTGGACTCTTTCTAAAATCCTGGCTATGGCACTACGAGTACTACTTCACTGTATTTGCAAAAAACAAAGTCAAGAAACCTTTGACATTCCAGAGGTAGAAAAAAAGAACAATCACACATTTTCAGCCTATTGATTGGAAATGAACGTATCCAAATGATCCACACATGATTATTTCGCTGGATTGACCTTCGGAGTGCTGCTTTATTTCCTGTCTTTGTTTTTAGAAAATATAGTCTTTGTTGTTTTGGCTCCCAACTGAATTTCAGTGCACCTGTTTCCTCTGTACAAGCTGCAAGTATTACTCTTTGTACCCAATCTTAACAGCTGTTCGTTGTGACCATAGACTGTTGTGACTACCTCAAGCATACAAGTAGTTCAATATCAAACCTTGGTGAAACTATTCTGTATAAATGGCAGTTTGAGGTTGATGTTTTGTTGTCACATGCAGTGTTTTTTAAATACTTAGAGTGTCTTAAAAATACATAGTTTTATCACTGTTTTTACTGGGAATACAGACAAGTATATGAGGAGAAGTGTTCAGTCCTCAGGTTTAATCACACATCCTTCAGAAAAAGTGTATTGGAGTGTCACAGTTTATCACAGTTTCTTGTATTCTATCTTTCTAAAGGAAATCTCTGCACAAGACCAGCAAGTTCCACCCTCCTCTCCCGTGACCACGCCTGCTCCTGGTACACAGCACACCAACACAACAATGTTCCTTCAGCACACATGACTGGACTTTGTTCCATACAACATATTACTGTTATCATTTATCTGATTTAATTACAACTATACAGTAATTTGATCTAATTATGTTAGGTTTTCAATGTGAATGGTTTTGAGGAAATTGTTACTACATTTATTAATATATTGAATCAGTTTTTAGTTTGAATCAATCGCATTTTCATTACGTTTTTGTTGTTATTTTTTACATCTGCCATTTATGTGATACATTTAAACATATCCCTATTAATAGAGTGTGAATGGTTTACACTCTACATATTAGCACTTCCATGTTTTCTTCTCAGAGATACGTTTAAAAAAAAAAATGGTAACATAAAGCTCTATTTATCAATAAGACTCCTAATTTGTGTGTGTGTGTGTGTGTGTTGTCAAACAGATGATTTATTGACAGATGAACCTCAGACCAGAGCAGACCTCTTACAATGTGAGTCATCTTTTCTATCTTAAAACCAAACCGAAACAGTCTCTCTTTACTAATACTGTAATCCTTCACAAATCCTGATATATATGCCTGAAATAAAACACAGTCACACATCAGTTTGAAGTGTATAAAGGAAATGTTGACCATCCGTCTACTTCTTCCTGCTGTCACTCAGATTACTGTCACCTGACCCTGGACCCCAACACGTTGTACAGAGAGATGGTTCTGTCTGAGGGGGACAGAAAGGCGGTGCTCACAGATTTGGTCCAGGAGTATCCTGAACACCCGGACAGATTCTCTCACCTCTATCAGGTGCTGTGTAGGGAGGGTCTGTCTGGACGGTGTTACTGGGAGGTGGAGTTTCAGGGGTCTGTTGAAATAGCAGTGGCCTACAGAGACCTAGGCAGATCGGACTATTATTCAGAATGTGCGTTTGGCTGCAACGACAAATCCTGGAGTTTAGACATAAACGGGAATGATAAATGTTTCAGACACAATGATGAGGAGAAAGCAGTGCCAGAGCCTCAGTCCTCCAGAGTTGGCGTGTTCCTCGATCACAAGGCTGGGAATTTGACCTTCTATTGTGTCTGTGAGTCAACGCTGCAGCTGCTGCACAGAGAAGAAACCACGTTCACAAAGCCGCTCTACCCCGGACTGTGGCTCATAGACACCGCCCAGCTGTGTGATCGGGAGTAGAAGTACAACCGAAAAGTGTCTCGTGGTGGACTGAGGAGGGACATTGTGCCCTCATGTTTGAAAAAGTGCTCTCTTGTATGCTGGATGATAACGTGTCCTCTACGGTGGCCCAGTGTAGAATAAATTGTATTAAATAGGACCAAAGTGTCAGTGGCCTGCACCCCTAAAATGTCTCTCAAAGAGACTTGTACCAATTGAAAGAGTATTAAATGCATTATCCAGTGTTCTTATCAGGGTATGTTTACATGAATAAACACATCACTTGGATATATGAAAAACACTCTTTGGCAAATTCCACCTCCAGAACCAAAAAGAGTGATGTACATAGCACCTTATTTGTTTTTTTAGCCACAACTGAGTGAGAACATGTGGGACCATGTTCAGTTTTTCAAATATCTTTTTATATAATGAAAAGAAAACATGAACATATAAATGGTACACACACAACAATTACAAATAATTTATATGGAGTTTATTACAACATAATTCGATTCAGATTTCCTGTAAAAGTATCTGAAGAAATACATCCCTTCATTTGTATTTTTGGCACTTATTTTCAAAGTAGCAGAGTGGTGAATTAACAGACATTGTTTTTTAATGAGACAATGGCACTAAGTGTTAAATGTCTTGGAACAATAAACAAAAAACTCCCTGCAAGTACATTTCTCTGCAAAGACCATCTTTACTCTGTCATGTAAGTGTAAACGATTACAGTTGAAGATTTTTTGTAGCGGAGCTGGCAACAGTTATTAATGTAACAAATCACACAATCTAGTATCACTGTGCAGACGACTGTCAAGTCTTTTCATTGTTGAATTTTATTTCCTGCAGAATAAAAGTGGTCTGAGCCTCGTAGCTCTTGAGCACCAATCACACTGAAGCTTTCTGGAGATGTCACAATGGTGATAGATGTGGTGGTTGGGCCACGTGACTCTGGAACAAAGTGATTCTGTCCAGCAGTGTGAGCGGGATATCTCTGATGACTAAAGTCAGGTCCTCATGCTGTAATGGATAGATGACCACACTCAGGGCCGAACGCTCCACTGAAAATCTAAGAAAAGACACAAGAAAAGTTCAATTTGAGATCCTGTTTTGACAATTAAAAACAGGATTATAGTTGTTTTGTTTTTTTGACCCCGAGGTTGGAGGAGGTACTTAGAGCCATATCTACAGAAGATGAAGGTCAGCATGCCCCCAGTTTGGAGAAACCAACCAGCACTGTTGCAGGTGGTGTCTGCTGAATAACATATTTTAGCAACACAAAAGGCCCACCTCAATCCGATATCACATTTCCAGAATATTTTCAGCGCTTTAACTTGCTGTGTAATAGAAAAATATTATACTCACTTACTTACTTTAATAATATCATTGTGTGATTCGTATTTGCTAATGTTTATCTATATTTACTACTTCTCACACTTCTTAGCTAAGCTTGGGAAAATTCCTTATGAAGATTTGTTGCAATGTTGTTAGTTACACTCTATGTGCACCAACAGTATGACCTTCAACTCAGGTGAACTGAGAACTTCCTGATATGGCCTCCCTCCTACCTCCCTAACTTCCAGAATGCTCCTTTCATCATCACCCAAACTCTATCCTTCGTCTTTCACTCTGCAGACTGTATGCTCTCTGTATGACTGACTGAACTTTCTTACAAGAAATCAAATACGACAAAGACAGCTGAATGGTTTGATTCTCTATCCACATTTGATAAATAAATCCCAGCCACAGCTGTTAGACAGAACTCTGAGAAACTGAACCTGTTATCTACTGTATGGTCTCTTCAAAGCCACCCGACTCCAACTATAAATGTAATGTTTATGTTAAAGGTCTCTGGTTGCATTGAAGAGCAAAGATAACTGCAACAGTTCACCATTGTATAGAGCGACCTGATGGCAAGGTAAAGCAGCGAAAATATTCTGAATATAGTGCACATTCCTTTTTTAGGTGGCTAAAATAGGTTTTGCTGCGTCCCACCGTCCACACTAGTACACTGCTTTGCCTCCGTGCCTTAGCTCCTGTAATTTTTGTAACTAGGGTCGTGCAGGCCTCATACAACCCCGCTTCTAAGATCCCTCTAATGTAGACGTACAGTTTGTCCTCACACACAAGCACTAACCTGTTCAGAAGAACTTTCTGCAGTGTGCGACATGCAACCAAGGTGCCGCCCATGAACATATGGCACATGATGACGTGGCGGCATCGCTCCATGAAGTTTTCTACTGCCAACGGGTCGAAGGTGCCGCTGCGTGAGATAAGGCAGAGACGCTGCAGACGAGAGCAGCCGGACAGAGCCTCAAAGAATGACTCGTTGGCATTCAGGTAGGGCTGCTCTAACCTACAACACACAGACAACCAACGTTCAATTAATCAGAACAATTTGCTGAGCAAACACATGAACTCCTTTCATTAAATGTGATTGGACTAACTGGTTTGTTTGCCCTTAATATTGTAGTGGATATAATATATATATATATTGGGGCCACGTTTAACATAAGCAAACCTCTATTAAAACATCCATTTACAACATTTCCCAAAACATTTATCTTGTGCTATTTCCCCAAAACATGCATTTTAATTTAGTTGTGCTGTTGTTTTACGCAGATCCCATTTATGAATTCAGTCAAGAATATTCTCTGTTTCTAGATTCTGTGTCTACTGTGTAGGCTGCGAGAAAAGTTTTCTTCAAGAACTCAAGGTAACGCGTTTAGTTATTGATATAAAAAAGAATCAATTGTGGCACAGTGTCACAGTAAATGAAGGGTACACATCTTCTAACCTGAGTTCCTGTAGCTGTGTGCACTGTTTAAGTGAATCCAGCAAGGCAGGGGCGTAGTTCATGGTCTTTAGTGAGCCCATGTTGGCGAGGGATAAAACCCTGAGGTCTCTGCACTGCTGGGTCAGCTGTACCAGCCCTGTCCCTTTCAGGACCCCAGGAAGCCCCGCCAGACTCAGACGGCGCAATCTAGGCAAAGCCTCAAGTGCTGCTAAGTGTGCGTCGCCGACTCCTCGCGCCCACTCACACATGCCACGAGGCTCCACACCGGCACGAGTGCAGGGCTCGAGCCGAGGCAGCGCGGAGACAAAACCAGGGCCGATGACTTCTAAGGTTTCTAGAAAAGGGCAGCCAGCTAAGAGCAGAGAGAGCCCCGAGGTGCTGTCCTCTGAAAGAGAGGACTCTAAATCAGGCTTGTAGTTCTGGAGCCCCACCCGTGGATTCTTCTTTAACCCCAGGAACAAAGGGGAGGGAGTGTTGTTTATAGAGACTTGATGTGTGTTTAAGCCGTCTGACAGGGCGCAGGCAGGCAGTGTGAGAGAGCGCAGATGTGTGAGTTTGGCCAAGCTGGCACACAGGTGTGTTTCTCCACCCTGCCCAGGTGAGCTCTCGTGATGGTAGTGTGTGTGCATCAGGTTTAACTGTCTAATGTTGGAACAACCAGCTGCCAGGCGGCTCATAGTCTCAGGAACCAGCTGATCCTCCACACTCCTGCACTCTGAGTAGAGGACCTTGTTGATCCCGCTGAGGTTCAGGCTGGTCAGCTGCTTGGCGTCTCTGACTCCTCCCTCCAGCAGCGACTGGAACACCTGCGTCCACAGCGCCGGGCAGCGGCTGAAGCTCAGGTGCTTTGGGCTGTTTCCCTCCAGGGCTCGCTTCAGGGAAAAGGAATCCAGCCAGGAGCGAGGGAGCTGCAGGGCCTCCAGGTCGCCCCCCTGCCCGAGGCTCTGAGCCAGGGAGGGGGCAGCAGGCCAGTGGGCGGGGTTCGGACCGGGAATCGACACAAGGAAAACTCTCAGACGTTTTGGAACGTGAACGCTGAACACGGCCAGATAGAGCAGGAGCAACGTCTGGTTTACCTGAGGGGAACACACAGATACACTCATAAAGTCAAGATGTTTACAAACTCATAGTAAAAGTTGATGAACCCATCTTTTAATTACTCGACTACTATAGATTCTGAATATTTTTGAAACAGTTTCAATACTAATTTAAGCACTATTGGTACGACGGGTCCAGCAGCGCTCTCTTCTCTCAGACAATTGCTCACACAATGGCTGCGTTGGCCACATAATTAATAATACTTTTTTTGTATTACCTGCTGCTATCTGTCCCCGATGTCAGCCTTGAAATGATAGCGATGCTGCTTCTGCAGATTGGATTTGCTGCAGACTGATTTGGGTCTAGTTGGGTCTCCTTACGTGTTTTTGACTGAGCTCTTTGCCCTTGTGTGATTGTGTGAATTATATTGTCTTCAATTGTTATGTCTAAAAGTGTGTTTAATGTGCTGTTGCTGTCTTGGAAGGGAGACTCTTCTAAAGGAGATGTTTAAACTCAATGAAGCTCCTGGTTGAATCCATTTTAAATTAAAAACTAGATTTACAATATGCAGGGTGTAGTACCCAGTATGCTGCAGACACATGGGAACAAACCAAAGCTCACCTCTCCTGGAGCCAGCCTGGCAGTGAACTCCTCCAGCTGTTGGTAATGTGGCACACTGCTCTGACCCATCATCAACTGGCAGCAAACACCGATACCTTCTCTAGTCACGTCTGAGATGTCAAACTGAAGCATCAGCCTGCAAGTGAACAAACATTCAACATTGTAGCAGTTGAAGTAAACAGCAGCAGTAAAACAAAGCCATAAGACAGGAAAAAGAAGATGAATGCATTAAAGGTGGGGTAGGTAATTCACTTCAGAAACAATTTTTGTTATATTCCATGGAATGCTCTCAACATCCCGATAGCAATGAATACATTAAATGCTTTGACAATAAATACATAAAAAAATGTCATCTGTGGAAGCCGTGGTGCTGTAAAAAGCACGACCAGTTATTTTAGCCGGCCCGGCTAAAATAACTGGATGGCATACCTGCCTGTCAGCCTTCCATCTCGTGCACAAACTTATCTCGTGCCCTCATTGGTCATGTGCGCTTAAGGAAGTCTGAAGGAAGGGGCAGATTTTTTCCGGCTGCATACTTTCAAATTCTAGCTTACTCGAGCTGGTTTCTCCATTCTTACCTACCCTACCTTTAAGCTCAAACAGTGTATGGTTTCTAAACTCAACCAATCAATATGAGATTCTTGTTAGTCAATTGTTCTGCTCCATTCTGTACATTTTACATTTCTTAAGAAACAACATGGTGCATAAACATTACAACTTGTATCCAGATGATCACATAAAAGTGTATATATAATCAATATTGCATTGAGAGTCAAATAGGAAGTTATTCTGGACAAAAGCCTCATGTGAAACCTCAGTGATCGCACAGATTCTTACTTGCGTAGTTGGGCGCAGCATGGCACCACACCATAACTCGGTGTCACAGTGTCTGTCTGAGCTCCGACAGGGCGGCTCAGAGAATCCACCGCCTCTGAACTGAGCTGAGCAGAGTTGAAGCCCGGCGTCACATCAAAAGCGAGGGATCTGAGCAGAGAAAGGGAGGAGAGGAGACGGGAGAGACGCAGGGAAGTTATGCGACAGCCGGTGACATCCAGGTGTGTCACTCCTCTGCAGCGAGCCAGAAGCTCCATCGTAGAGCCAGACAGCCAGTAGCAGCCATTCAAGCTCAAAGACTGCATGTGATTGGCTAGCTGCTTCAATATGTAGCGGACCAAAACATCGTCAGCCTGGAGAACACAAAGAGCATTTTATCAATGTCCATCTGTTGAAAGTATTCCACTGTGTTGATTAGATTTTTTTTTAATCTAAATATACAGAAAGATCCTCACAAATGCACAAGATCGAAGATTCATAGAAAACTGTGATAGTTATTTTACTAAAATAAGAGTCTTACCTGATACTCCTCAGACAAGCTGACGTTTGTGAGCAGGGTCTTATCATGGCACAGTGTGTGTAACTTGTGGCAGACGTTGGCCACATTCTTCATCAGGTCACACACTGGAACATGGCGGAGAATGCAAAGCAGGATCTCATCGGACAAATCTGACATTCCCACGGAGGTAGAGGACATTGTGTCCTCGTCAAATACAGCCTGAGACAGACAGTAAACAATGTCAGTTTAGTGCTTTTAGATACACATAACAACAATAACAATATTTGTTTTCCTTTCTGTACATTCATCGACTAATCTATCAATTTCTCAACATTGCTCTACAGTCAACCTTTAAACATAATGACCAAGATGGACCCCCTGCTTCTCTCATATGGTAGCAATAACTAATTATTGGTATTTAGTTTTTTAAGTCGAGGATAGAGAAAGAAACTGTTATTAACACACTAGATTATGCCTGGATGATATGACCATGGTAGCTTTCTTTTCAATGCTGCAAATCAATGCACAGTACTGCTTAATGGCAACACTGGATTTTTTGATAAGAAATGTGTGAGTGTTTAATTTGCTTTACTTCATTTTTGGTTATTTTATTCCTAAACTTTTCCCCCAAAATTGTGTTTGAGAATATTTTATAAATGACAATGAAATGTATCAATTTGCCATCTCATATAACGTTATAGTTGAAGTTATAATAAGGTAAACCACACATTTGTGATGACATTACTACGCCAAATGAACACGATTTAAAGTATAAAATATATTTCAAATATAAAGCCTTTGAACCCAGATACAAGGCACTTTGCAGCAAGGCACAGATATTACTATCATTGTTAGCACCAGCCCAAGTGTCACTGTCTTTCTCCTCACATCATTTACAATATCTGTATTATTTAACAGGTTATCAAGAATTGCACCAAATCACATGTCTTTTTTCCAAGCTATCTATGTAGGTTGAATTTGAACTGTGTATTAAAAAGCAGAAATGTGGGTGTACCCTGGTCCAGCCCATAGAGTTAGCGTTAACATTAGCTAGCGTTAGTTGAGTTCCTCAGCGTTACCGTTAACTATTCATGCGGTTTTTTAGAGGTTTGTCGGGGAACCCACTTGTATAATTTGTCGGTGCATGTCCTCTGATATCCCTCTCACGATCCCACTCATGATCACCAGGATTTTTAATTTAATTTTAGATGTTCATCCAGCTGGGTTCATGTTCCGAGGAAGCCGCTCCACAGTGAACCACAGGCGGTGTGACACCCGGCCGCTGACAGGGCGGAGAACGTTCACTGCTGCACACAGACGGACCTCTTTCAGTGAGGGACACACTTCCTGTCGGTCGAATCCCATTTTCATTTACTTTTTTTAATTAAAACAGAATTTGGAATGAGTGATTTGAGTATTTTTGCAAAAATATTTCATCCACAAATGCCTCTTCCTCAACATTTCTCCAGTATTTATTAGTTTTCTTAACTATACAAATTATCAATTAAATGTTGCAGAATTCAAAAAGCCCAGCTGTTTCTTTCAAATTGCATTTGTTAATTTTTTATACAGAAATATCTTACAGAATTATAGTAATTCCTCTTATTTAATTTTTTTAATAGTACTTATTGAACACATGTACATCTTATGATAGTAAGAAACAGTGCAACATCCCAACATGACATGCAGAAGTAACTAAATTAAAACAAAAGTAAATAACTAATACATTTAAAATATATATATATTTTAAGCAGTTTTTATGATCAATATTTACAGATCAAAATATTTGAAAACATTTTTAAATAATGAAGGGAAATTCTGGGGGCCTAATACCTTTTGAGAAAAAATGAAGTTTAACTCAGGATTTTCCTGTGTCGGACACTCGAATAACAACCCTTATGTGTTGACTGGTTTTTATTGGTCTTTAGACATAACAGGGTGCATTAAGACATTTTGTTTAACCTCTTCATTCCTTTGCGTTCCTTTCCTAATAATTACGTCACTTCCTGAGAAGGTTGAGTTGTAGTCTGTTTTTTTAAGGTGAGAAACTAACAAACGAGATGGAACATTACCTCAGGGCTAAGCAGTTAATAGTGAAGTTCTTATACAAGTCTTTACATTTGCACTCGGGACCTGGTAAAATCAAGAACATGTACTGTAGGACTCCCAAATAATCTTATATCATATATTTAATATACAGCTTCAACAAATTCTAATAAACGTTGAAATGCTCATCCCGAATAAGGGAGTTGCTTTATTCTTATGTATTTTACAAGGTGTGTAAGGTGCAAGTTTGTTTGTTCTTGTAGTTGAATGTTGTTTTCCTTTTACACTACTATAAGATGATAGTGTGACTAACAAATGCTTTAGCATAGTCAAGTTGGGTATGGAAAATCAAATGTTTATCAAATAAAAATGATGACACTTTAGGTACACCGAGGATGGCTGTAAAAAGAAAAGTTAATCTCAAATGGAACTGGACCATCATTGACGTCTTTACAGCAGGGCTATTTCAGTGACAATTTAATCCTTAGATTTGTGAAAAAACATTTCCCAAATGTTATTTAAACTTTGAATTATTAATGACTGGAATTTCTAACCACTATGAATGAAGATATCATTAAAATTGAGTGTAATGAGTCTCGGAAGTTAAGACAAATCAAAATACTTTCAGTTGGAAAAAATCACAAATAGGCAAGATTCAAAGTCCTTCGAAAACTGTTTTTCTAGTCAAGTTCAATTTTGTAAAGAGACATTTGCCCATGTGACAAAGTGAACACAATATTGAAGCTTGAGTTTCTCTAGTACACGATTAAAGTATATAGCTTTTGCTTCAATTTGACTTGATAAACACGATTTAATAAAACCCATTATGTTTCATCATGTTTTTCTTGTGTCGTACAGACTTTAACTTCAATCCTGTGTTGCTAGAATGACTAAATGATCCTTGCATCTACTCTTTACACAGTGGAAACTTTAATTTTGCAAGACAAATGCCATGTGAAGTTTAACAAACAGAAGTAATATAAGAGTGATTGAAGTAGGGCTGTGCAATTAATCGTATTTTATTCGCAATTACGATTTTGGCCTGCCACAATTACGAAAACAACATAATCGAAAAAAACGATTATTTTGCTTTGCTAAGTTGTGACAGTGCACTGCAACATATTTGATCAAATGTATTTGTATTTATCATATTTATATACGTTTGTAGCTTGTTGAAGTGCGCTCAAATATTTGTTGATCTTGTTTATTGGTATTTATTATTTTGATATTATTTATTTAAATGTGATATAAATGTATCATTTATTTTATTTATTTTTGTATTGGTTTTTCAGTTGAATTATACGCTCAGGGAAAACAGTTAAAAAGATACTGTTCAAATTATTATTTGTATTTAAAAGTTCAATAAATGGGTGTTTTCAAAGTCATGAATAATCGTATTTAATAATCGTGATATCAATTATTGACCAAAATAATCGTGATTATGATTTTTGCCATAATCGCACAGCCCTAGATTGAAGTTTTCTTTGTGAACAAAGCTGAGCTAGTAAAGACCAGGTAGACTCAACAGAATTTCAGACATGTGCGCTTTATTGGGTTGTTGTGTACAACAGAGGCTTGCACAAACCTTCATACAAGGTAGAAGCTTTGTCTTTTGCATAATGACAAAACAAACTGGACCAAGTATTGTTTAAGGCTGAAAGTACAAAAACAAAAGATCGCATAATTTACATAAGCAATACTACAGGTCTGTTGGGCAGTGAGCCCCACCAGAGAAGAAACCTTCATAGAGGCAAATAAGGTGGTGAACAAACACATCTGGAATGACATACACAAACACAAGAATGGACATCATGTTCCACACATTCACACCGCATGGGACGCTCTGAACTTCCTGCAGAGTTTCTCCCCATCAGGGGGCTTGGTGCCATAGCCATAGTGATGAGGGGAAAACTGGAAGAGAGTGTTGTGGGCTCAGCACACACCAGTGTGTTGGTGCAGGAGTGTATGCAGAGCCAGTCGTTTGGGTTTGTAGCAGTGTGTGTTTTGGATAGGGGACTGACAAGTCTGTTTAGAAGCACTTCCTGTGGACAATGCTGGGGCCGGACTCATCGTACTCCTGCTTGCTGATCCACATCTGCTGGAAGGTGGACAGGGAGGCCAGGATGGAGCCACCGATCCATACAGAGTACTTCCTCTCTGGGGGAGCAATGATCTGCAGAAAACATGGTGGAAACGTGTTAAAACATCCGTTTGCAAACCAACTTATATCCTGCAAATACTTGAAGTGTACAGTTAAAGACAATTGAGGCTGTCATCTTGTGCTTTGGCACCACTACAGATAGGACAAGTTCAAAAACAAGCAGTAGGGCTTGAATATTGCATTACCCATGTTTGTACACTAAATGGCAGCTGGTGTAAATAGCTTTCTACAAAAATGTTTGCATTATTGCCTGTGGGAGGATGCGAGTAAAGGGCAATGAGGAGGAGTTATACCTTGATCTTCATGGTGGTGGGTGCCAGGGCAGTGATTTCCTTCTGCATACGGTCAGCGATGCCAGGGTACATGGTGGTACCTCCAGACATCACAGTGTTGGCGTACAGGTCCTTACGGATGTCGACGTCACACTTCATGATGCTGTTGAAGGTAGTTTCATGGATACCGCAAGACTCCATTCCTGTGAGAAGGTGTGAAAGAAGAAAGTAAGTTTGTGTTCAACATACTTTAAAATTAAAGCCCAATTGTTGCTGCTACAAACTGAATATATAAGTATATTTTAGCATATTCTTTGTAATTGATCTTACCAAGGAAAGAGGGCTGGAAGAGGGCCTCAGGGCAACGGAACCTCTCGTTTCCGATGGTGATGACCTGTCCGTCGGGCAGCTCGTAGCTCTTCTCCAGGGAAGAGGAGGAGGCAGCAGTGCCCATTTCTTGCTCAAAGTCCAGTGCAACGTAGCAAAGCTTCTCCTTGATGTCACGCACAATTTCACGCTCAGCTATAAGACAAGAAAAGTAGAGCCGCAACATTAGTAAACTCTTCGCTCGGCAACTATCATTTAAGGAATCTAATATTCTTTTTTTTTTTTATACATTTAGTTTGATTTCAGTGTTTGTGGTCTAACCTGTGGTGGTGAAGCTGTAGCCCCTCTCAGTCAGGATCTTCATGAGGTAGTCTGTGAGGTCTCTGCCAGCCAGATCCAGCCTGAGGATGGCGTGGGGCAGGGCGTAGCCTTCATAGATGGGCACTGTGTGGGTCACACCATCACCAGAGTCCATGACGATACCAGTGGTACGACCAGAGGCGTACAGGGACAGCACAGCCTGGATGGCCACATACATGGCAGGGGTGTTGAAGGTCTCGAACATGATCTGGAAAAGAGGAAACAAGAGATGAGTCATTGAACCAGGGAGTCATAATAACCTGGAGTAAGCTAGAATGGGTTAGTACAGAAAGGCACTGCACACTGGCCTGGTTTTGTTTTGAGTAGAAACACCATATTAAAACTAGTCACTTCAATAAACCTGTACTTAAGTTTAGTCACTTTTACTCTTAAAGATGAGTGCAGCAATCTGCGCAAACATAATCTGTTGAATCATGCAGACACCGTGTAGTTGGAGGCTTGCCATCTACTTTAAAAGTCTAAAAAACCACACCTAATTTAAAAGACCATGCTGCAAAGAAAACAACATTCCTGATGCATTACATTGCCAGAGATAGAAACCTGAAGCCTCCACAGAGATGAAAATATCAGCACAGGATAGAAGAAACCTGGAGATTTAAGGAGCAGGAGGAAATTGACAGATTGAGCAGAGGATGGAAACATGTCCCTGTTGCAGGGCCCCGTAGGCGAGCAGAGAGTTTCCTGAGGGTTTGTCAGTGTGTGTTGGCGCTCCTTACCTGGGTCATCTTTTCCCTGTTGGCCTTGGGGTTCAGGGGCGCCTCTGTGAGCAGGACTGGGTGCTCCTCTGGGCAACTCTCAGCTCATTGTAGAAGGTGTGATGCCAGATTTCTCCATGTCGTCCCAGTTGGTCACGATACCGTGCTCAATGGGATACTTCAGAGTCAGGATACCCCTTTTGCTCTGGGCTTCATCACCAACATAGCTGTCCTTCTGGCCCATACCAACCATCACACCCTGGGAAAGAGAACAGAAAAACAAGTTACACACACAATGAAAGGCAATGCAGACAATATTTCAAAGCGTTTTGTCATTAATGATTTAAAAGACAACTCAGAAACTGTACCTGATGTCTGGGACGCCCAACAATGGAGGGGAACACAGCACGGGGAGCATCATCTCCTGCAAAGCCAGCTTTGCACATACCGGAGCCGTTGTCAACAACGAGGGCGGCGATTTCGTCTTCCATTTTCTGAAGAGGAGGGGTGAAAGGAGGAGAATATTTAAATCAATATGGAAACAAAGACTACATTTAGTAGAACAAGGAGTCTTGAAATATGAACAGACAATGCAGGAAAGTGTGTATCTAAAAGCAGTCCATTACATTTCTGCCATATAAAAATCCAGATTTTTTAGATATTATAGAAAATAGTTGTGTTTCTCTTTTTTTCTAACAGTAGTCCCATGTGCCCAAATAATTATAGTATGATAAGGAGTTTTTGCGACTCTGAAATGTCTTCAAATGTTTGTCTAGTGAACAACTCTTTAAAAAAAGTCAAAATCTCAGTAGCTGGCACATAGGCCTATGGGTTTAAACGTTTAAACTGATGCTGTGTGACAGTCAGTTACATCTGGAAACATCAAGGCTGTTTAAAGCCTCGTCATTATGGAGACTGGACGCTGGATGTCGCAGTGGCGCAGGTCCAGTCCAGATCCAGGGCTGAGAAACAAAAGGCTGATTCTCTCTGGGTCTGGCCATGGCCATATAAGGCAAAAGTGAGTACAGCTCAGAGACGGCGGTGGCAGCCCCGTGTGTGTCGTTACACCCAGATGACACCGACCACTCCCTTACACCGCGATCACCATAACTGAATTAACCATGCCCACATGTTTTCATTTTAATATATCAGTTTAATTGTCGACGTGTTGTCAGTCATCAGGTGCATCTTTGTGTCGTGACCATCAAAAGATAATGTGACAAACTACTGACATGTGTTGGGTGTAACGTGATCTTTACCGAAATATCACAACAGTTTTTTACCATTTCTACACGCCCATGAGCGATTCAAACTAAGTATTTTAGGTTTAATCCGTCTAATCTGCCATCAGACTGTGTTTGAAATCGGAGACCCAGACACCGTGCCAAGGCGTGCATGTCACCGAGACGATGAAGGCAGCCTGATTTGTTAAACTGATGACAGCACGTTGTAACCTGGTTGTCACCGGGTAATTTCACACCATCTGCCGAGGATAAACAACAGCATTGCCAACATATTTCTATAGTTAACAGTTACTGGTGGCATCTCCTCAAACTCAACCGGTGTTTAATCAGAATCACAATGAATGAAAGGCAACGTGATGCAGCGAATGTCACTTGAAGCTTCAACGATTTATAATGCTTTAAATTGAGGGAAGTCACCCAGATAACTCACACATCATAACTTAACCGGCTAACTAAATTAAGTTTGCTGGCTAAAACAAACTCGAACGTAGGTAAAAAGCACTCAAAATAAGAAATAAGCTTGCATATTGACTTACCTGTTTGAGGAAGGGTTATCAGCTTTGGGAAGTCTGTGACTGAGGGTTACACTCCGGTAGGATGTCTGAGTTTGACTGCAATAGAGGCCAATGGTGTGCAGGGTTTATCAGAGCCGGCGCTGCAGCCCCTTTCCATATAAGGACAACTTTCCGCACGGTGCCATCTGATTGGTCCGGCCGCCTCCACTGGGTGTGGCGCATGCAGATATCGCTCCTGCACTCTGACAAGAGAAGATGGGACAAGCAACAGGAACACGAACCTACATCCTACTATCAATACTATCAATCTGGGGTCGAGCAGTACAGTTCAATAACATACGTTTGTATTTCCCCATATGTCATTACAATGATAACAGCAAGTGGGATGATGAGACAATGCACTTGTGCTAGAAATCACTGCAGAGTCCTTGAGTGTGAAACAATTAGCTTTAATGTTATTTTCTATTGAACTAATTAGAACACCTTTATGTTATTAAGTCTAGCCTGTTATAGTTGTAATCCCTGATACATTATCCACATTGGGGACATGGGGAGATTAATAGATGTGTGAGCCCCTGGGCACAGACATGATAAAAGGGCCCACCACCTCTCCTAAAAAGGAGCAATACAGTTAGACTGTAAAGTTATTTTACCCCTCTTTGTGTCTCTGTATAGTCATTTTGTGTCTCTTCCTGACAGCATAGTACGTGCATCTTGGAGTGACAATGTGTAGGTAGGCCAGGGGAGCCCTGATTTTAGACTCTGCTTGATAAAATTACAAATAAAATGCAAATTCACTATGACGAGAGCCTTTTGACTTGCAAATGATCGATACCTTCCACCCAATGATAAAT
>NW_022987593.1:5228220-5282460 GCF_902827165.1 Trematomus bernacchii | reverse complement strand
CCACCCAATGATAAATGAAACTTTATCTCAGGTCTTGCCTGTTTTAGGGACTTGCAAAACAATGTATTGGGCCTGTTTTCCTAGTAATCCACCCATGACAGGGAGGGGGCCTAAATATCCTGATTACACAAACTCTCCACCACATTTTGCATATACCCATCTTATTGTCTTCTGTTGTAGCCTCTCGTGCATTGGAGGAAAAATGCAGGAAACATAAATGATTCATCTAATTCAATTGAAGCACATAAGGGAATGCAACAGAACTAGGCTGAAGCATTTGCATATTCATGGCAGACACTTGTGGTAAGCAGTGCCAGGACATCACAATCTCAGGGTCACTGACAGCACCGTCAACACCCTGATTAACACGTCTGCCCTGGCATACCAGTGTGTCACACCACACAAAAACACACACACACACACACACACATGCAGAGCAGAGTGATACTGATACATGTGGTCAAGCATAGCTGAGGCATGTTTACAGCAAACACTCAGTAGGCTGTAAATCTCTTATCGCTCATCACTTGTAATGTTTTAGTGGTCGTGGGCAGATTAACCGTGCCTGCTTCAATGATATGCGATACATAGGTGTGTAATTTCTGGAATGTGACTATATTTGGTTTCAAATGAAAATATTGTGAGGCCTGATAAAATTGTTAATAAGGAATGGCACCTACTCAGACAAGCATATTTGTATACACACATCCAAATATGTCCCCAAAGACTTGTGTGTCTCCAACCTGCATTTCGTTTTCATGTTTATTTTTTGATAACACACTCAAGTTGTCATGCAAAGCACATCTCATAAGTTGACTGGAGACTCAGAGTGGGTGGGTCAGGTTGCTGCTTTAACTCAATAAGGGCACTGGACAAAGGCCCATACACTTACAAGTAGCGACTTCTCACTGGCTCTATGTGTTCCTAATAAGGATATAGGAGCCAGTACAGCAAAGGAGACAGGAAGTAGTTTTCATAGTGTTTTACTACATGCAGATGAATGCAGGAAGTGACCACACAGACCTACAAACACACACAACTGGCCTTGTGTAAGATCATCCAAGGATAAGATAGTAGGGGGTTGAGTGAGCTCATCAGGGAATTGGCGTTATCCTGCTTCAGACAGACAGAACACGCACGCACGCACGCACGCCACACACACACACACACACACACACACACACACACACACACACACACACACACACACACACACTGGGCAGGACAACCATCCCTTTAAGAGTTCCTTTGGATGACGTCCATATAAGGAGATATTGGAGCTGGTCACATGGGAGGAAGAATGCACTGCTCATGTCATGTGACCAGTCTGAGGAAATGAATGAAACTCCCTTTTTAAGGATGTATGTGTGAGTGTGTCTGTGAGCAAATGTGCATGTTGCTTTAGGTTTAATTTCTGCATCCTTAATTCCCAGAGATGTACATGTATGTACTGATGAATGATTAATACACCCTTTGTCAGCACTACAAATCATTTGCTGCGGCTGTATATGTTCTGCCTTTTTGTATCATCTGTCTTTGTGTCTATATTTCACTTCTGCTTTCTTCTTTGAACAATTGTATCAACTTTTCAAAACCTGCAAGTACTGTTCTTGATTATTTTCTGATATGTTTTAGAACGCCTTTTGTGACCCTTTGTCTATGGACTAAAGATGAAAAATAGACTTATGGATAATTCTGGCTGCATTGGAATTTGTACTCAGTAAATTACATTGTACCTTCTCTCAAACAAACTAAATTAAAGCTACATAAAATGGTATCACCAACATTTCTTAACTTGTTTTTTGTTTTAATTTTGAAATAAGTGACTCCTCCCTGACAGTTTCCTCTCATGACAGTCCTCAAGCTATTTCATAATTATGTGGCGTGCGTGAATCATGCATGCATTACAACACACAAGCGCACACACTTATGAACACACTCCCTGCATTGCTCACTCACACAGTCAGGGAAATTCACAGGCCTGGCTCTTGGCTCTGACTAAGACCGTATATGGAAGAAGCTAGCAGGTAGCTTCTGTCCACTTCTCACTCATCCCTATCTCTGGCGCCCTCTCTCTCCTTTTAACAAACGTTTACTCTCTTCCTTTATTCACCACATTTCCCCTCTACCCGTTTCATTCATTTCCTTATTTATTTCCGAGGAAAATGCCAATTATAGGAGTGCAATGCAGTATTTGCCTGTTTCACTCTCTACCAGTTTGTCCCGGTCATTTATGGCATCACATTCCAGCAGAGGTTCACACACAGCATCAAGAGGTGTGGCTTGTGTGAGTAAGTGTGTGTGTGTGTATGTGCTCAAGTGAGTCAGAGAGAGGAACAAAGGTATGTGTAATACTTTGTCAAGTCATATTAGAAGATACAAGTTCCAGACTGACAAATACAAGTTAACACATCACACTAATTCCCCGGCCTCTGATTAAGCTGTGTGTCATTGAATTGAGTTGAATTTACAAAAACTTTACAGTGGTTTAGGCCCACATAGACCCCTTCATGTCTTTAAACATATAAGCCCTCTCGCTTGATTTGATATTCTGTTCACCCATTACCAGAGTTCAAACTAATCGTGGAGTATCATCATTTATTTATTATGTACAACATGGAGGTTGAACCATGGCCAGCTTGGGAGCCAGAGGAAAAACATTGGCCATTATAGGCAAAATATTCTTTCCCATAGGTCATTTATAACAATAGAGTATATAAGATCAAATCATTTTCCCATACCCCTTTTAAAAATAGATTTATTTCAACTAGTGTCATTTATTTGCTTTATCAGAATATGATTCAATTAGCATGATCAATTATCAGACAGGGCACCATGATTAGGTTCAGTAATAATGTGGGCCACACCTTAGTTTCGAGTGTACTTTAAAACTTAATTATTAAACGATGTACAAAGAACAACCTGGGTTAGTAGTACTTAATCAATGTTCGCCGAGAACAAACTTGTATATATTTTGAGCACAAATATTTAATTTAAATATTTTGTATTCTTTATTTGCGTTTGAATGGTTTATACTTTATACAATGCATTAAAACATTTCACAGATAGTAGAGCACTTCCACTGCCCTTGTGCTTGAAAAATGTGTACATGTTTGTACTTCACGAATACAAATCTCTTTGTCATGCAATGACCTCAGAGTAGAAAGCAAATTATGTTTAAATGCAAAAAAAACGGAAATTTTAACTGCCATAAAAACAAATAACACATTTATTGTTGCCCTGAGTAAGATTTGTGTTTATTAAAGCATTGTATAAGACTCTGCACCATAGACAATTAGACAGCATCTTTGTTTTTCTATCTTTTCAGGATATTCTACATCTTATCAGAGTTTGCATATAGGAAACAGCTTGCAGCTTCAAACTGGTAGTAAACATTTAGCAGGTAAGAATCTGACGAAATATACACTTATATACACATATACACTTGTTCTTTTGAACGTTTTTCTCAACACAACAAAAACCTTTTCAACATTTAAGACCTAATATGCAAGAATGAGCTGCAAAATACCAGTGTCAACATTTGAGTTGTTTCTTCTTTATGCTGTCAAGCAGTCCAGCTCTTCCCCAGGTCCACCAGCTCCATGCCCTCACAGTAGGACCGCGGCCTCGACACTCTCACCTGGTGAAAACAACACATCATTAAATATATTGAATATATATACACATCTCTATCTCTATGTCTCACAAACAAAGTGAAACACTCACTGCAGGCGTCCTGTGGGAGGCCAGCTGCTGCAGAAGTGGGAATGGAGTCCACTGGATAGGCTCCACAGGCCAGCTACACACAGAGAGGTCACTGGCCTTACCCGAGTCCAACACCCCATCCCCCATGCTCATCTCACTTCCTCTCCAACCATACTGAGAGCTACAGGGAATACACAGACAAAACATCATTTGTATGCTTTATGTGTCAATATTTCCATCTTTATATTTCATTTTAAAATCAGATTTCTATACATCCTAGAAAATTGTTAACTATAGATTATCGTTGTATATTATACCTGTGTCCTTGTTCCAGATGCTGAACCCCAAATTGTCTCAAAAGGTGTGTGAGTGTCAATGAGCATTAGATCAGTAGAGCAGTTTGGTACTGTGGTAGCCCTGCCATCAGTGTATGAGTGGGTTAATGTTGGCGTGTAGCGTAAAAGCGCTTTGAGAGAACTAGAAAGGTGCTATATGAATGATTCCATATTCAAATGGTGTCAATGCTAAATTAATTACTTGTGAATGCAAATTTAAGTTGTATGGACTATATTGAAGGGGTGAAATGTTGCCCTCTATTTCTTTGAAGCAATTGGCCTGGCATTACACACATTTTTCTTTATGTCTAATTTGGGTTTTCTAGAAATATCAAGACAACAAACCTAACAGACAGATAGGTAGAAACAATCAAGATCTAAAAAGTGTATCGCAGAAATGTGATTTTAAACTGGATAAAAGGCAATTAATGACAGCTCTTTTTGGAGAATCACAATGATTACTAATGCTTAAAAAGGGCAACATCCCATAACAGGCAATGAAATCTAGTGCACCATTACTTTAACTAAAATAACAGGTTTTTATTGTAAGAACCCAACTTGAGATACAGCATATAATTTAGATCAGTTTGAGGAGGACAGACAGACCTTTTATTCCAGCATAATCCATAACTTTGTGATACTGTTAAGGTATATGGACCATTCAAGTGTGATATTTGACTTTGAGTGTGTCTGTGTGTGTGTGTGTGTATGTGTTTGTGTGTGTGTGTGTACCTGTGTGGGTATATTGTATTGATGCGTGTCCCATGGCTGGCAGAGGTGGAGGCCAGGGACAGCGTGTCGTCGTGGTAACAGCAGGGGCGGTCGAGCGCCCGCAGGTGCAGCAGCTCATTGGAGCGTGTGAAAGCGGGATTATCCAGTGAGTCAGCTGATCCGGCCCACGAGCGCAACCAGAACCGCCCTGACAGCTCGTCAAAATGGTTGAACCTGCGATAGCTGCATAAAAAAATAATAAGATTAATATTTACAGGGTACACTTATATATTGTATTCATTTATTGTTTCTGCTTCAATTTGATCTGGGTTTAAGTAAGACAAACATTTTTCATACTTATATACAGTGTTGGACAGCAACTAAGTACATTTACTCAGTACTGTACTGTCATTTTTAGGAACTTTTTGCTTTAGTATTTCCATTTTCTTGCTTCTTTATACAGCTACTCCTTCTGAGGAAACTATTTTATTTTTCCCTCCATTACATTTACTTGATAACTTTAGTTACATTGAAAAGATGATGATTGACAATACAAGATATAATAAAAAAAGATTAAAATACACTTTATTGACCCCTTGTTAGAATTCAAAAGATACCCGTCAGTATGTTAAAAAACAACTATAACATTAAAATGAACACATCAATCATACTCCAATATCATATATTACTATAAAACAGGTTGTTGTGCAGAAAAATTACTTTAAGTATATTTTAATGCTAATACTTTCATACTTTTAATTATATATATTATATAATATACTTGTGATATTTTGAATGCAGGTCCTTTACTTGCAACAGAGAATTTCTGAACTGGTATTACTACTTTAAAAGATCTGAGTACTCCGTGTTATCCATGCTACTGTGTCCACCATGATTACTTTCCTATTGCTTTGGTCAGAAGACAAATACTTTTATTGTTAAAAAACATCCAATATGTCTCTACGCGCAGCCCAGTGACACATGTTCATCTAGTGAGAGACAATTGAGGGTCAACAGTCTAATTGGTGGGTTGTTTAATTGATTTCTAGCCTCTTTGCAAAGTACATGACTCAATAAAGTGTTGAGGAATAAAATAGAATCAATGTTGGGGAGATGTTCAAACGACAGTCAGCTGAATGTGCTCTGGAGGAAGTAAAGTAAAGCTCAGATCGAAGGGTCAAACCTTCTCTGTACAGAAAGCTCTCTCCCTACTGTTAATGAGATACTGTTGATTTAAGGCTTAACCTCACAGAGTCTGAACTCTCTCCGTCTAAGTCTGTACCCACTATTAGATGTTAATCTCAGTAATAGGATGTAGTAAAGTATCTCAGTTCAGGTAAACAAAACGCCCATGCAGCCCCACTCAGATGACAACATAAGTGTCTTTACACAAAACAAGGCTGAATCCCGAAGTCAACTCTTCAAAACGCTTTTATACCTCCAATTTATCAAGTCCACACAGGGCTATCAAGGGACACAATAATGTCTAATCCAGTCAACTACGTACATTTCATAGGCCAACATTTTTATATTTGATTTAAATGTATTTGATGTAGGCCTTAACAATTTGAAAAAAAGGTCTAACTGCAATTTTATTATTTGCAATATAATTTAGCATTAATTAGCATTTATTTGCGACAAGGATCTGAACATAACAAAGACTATGTCGGTATCTCTGCAGCCCAACAGTAGTAAACTACTAAATTGTATTTCAATGTTGACACATACATCTACCTACTCTGATTTGGACACTGCACCAATGTTGAATGTTCTGCCCTAATTGAATGCGATAAGTTAACTTAAACTGCAAATTTCAGGCGGCACAAAAAAAATTGTTTAGAAGAATAGTTTGCCAGGTCTGGTGTCCAAAATCACATTTATCCTTTCCTGGCCCAGCACCCTAACAGACTTGACGTGATGACAGTGAACGCATCATGGTACAACGTGAGGGCTGACCGCAGCATTTGGATTAAGTCTGGATGTCTCAACATTTTCCAAAGTCTTCAGCAAAACGTTCATCACAGTCTGTGGTTCTGAAGCCAGACTATGACACCTAGTGGACACAACTGCAATTACAATTTATGTTTATGCAGTTATGGCCATATAAGTGTCCCAACACATGATTTCTCTCCAAAGTGTCTATTGTGGTAATGTCGTCTATGTTTAACAAACGTGTGTGTGTGTGTGTGTGTGTTATGTTCTTCCCATTTTTATAGTCTTGCTTTTATGTGACGCGGTCTTTTTATAGCTTTTATTCTTTGTCTTTTTATAGACTTGTTTTTTTTTTGGATCTGTTTTCTTTAACTACGCCTAATTTTGTCTTGTTTTTGTCTGGCCTTACACTGAAAACACATCAGAGCAGAGGGAGAGTTAGTGCCTGCGGCGTAGCTGCCATGCGATGTCTATGGAAAACGGCAACGGCTGTCACAGCGCTTTCCAAACTGATTTTTTAAAGTAAATATCATTGTTATTGTTAATAATATTATTCTTAGAATATATTTATTGATTATTTCCTTTGGTAATTTAGGGACTGTTCACCACACACAACACAGTAATTATATGTGGGCATACCTGCTCCGAGTCTGATCCACTTTGGCCTGGATCAGAATGGCTCTGTAGCGCCGCACTGCAACGAGAGCCAGAATACCAATCATCGTCACCATGACGAGTAAGATGGCAAGACATGCGCCCACAAGACGCGCTCGAGTCATCCTCAGATCACACCTCTGACCCATGTACCAGAAGTCCACTCCTACGAGGCAGCTGACACACAAGGAAAAGGATAATTACATGCACAAAACATTATTGGATAGACGGAAAGATACAACATGATTGAGTGTATTAGTGCCTCTGTGTGCTCCTACCGGCAAACTGGAAGTTGTCCCGGGTGGTGAGTACAGATTCCGTGGTGGTGGCAGTAGTCGAAGTGGCAGACTGAAGAACAGCTATAGTTTGAGGTGCCAGGCTGAATCACACACTTGTAGCCTGCTGGACATTGTAGTAACCAGTCACACACATCACCCTGCAGACCTGTGTTAAAGAGTGATGCGGGTGTTTACCACATTTTCATTATATCTACATAAAAACAACATTGTGTTAGTCAGTCTCAGTGCTTCCCTACCCTTTATGTGGCAGTGTTGGATTCATTAACGAAGACTATAATGACTTCTAGTTTTCCCACATTCGTTTTGGGGGATTTCACCTATGCAATGCAACTGTCTAAGGACAGAGGTAATCATGTCCTGAACAGTCTGAAAAGGGTATTGGGTTATTATTTTATAAAATAAAACTTGAATGATAAATTTGACTTTTTTTCTATGACTAAGACCAGACAAACGCCTAAGCGTTTTCGTCTAAATAGCAAGAGTAAGCCAATTTCAATACATAAGCTACTAAAAAAAAATAGTCTTAAATATGAAGTCTACCTTTTAAAAAACAAAAAGGTAAAGCAATCCACAAAGACTCGGAACAGCTTTGCACACATAAAAATAAATGTAAAATTAGTACAGTAAGATGATAACATGCCAAAATAACAAGTTAAATACCAATGAGCCAGACATGTGAATCAGATTTCTCAGAACTGGACTGCGAGCCTAACCGAGTTACGATGTTTACATGAGTCCATCTGTAACTGGGGTAATTAAGTAAGCATGTTAAGGATGGAATTTCTTCTCAGATAAATTAAGATACTGTGACCAACTGCTAACCTGGACTTTTAACCTTCATTAACAGAGCAACATTATCAAACTCATTACAGCTATTGATGGACTGCTTGACAGAGATCAAATCCTGGCTGAGCCAAAATGTCCTCAACCTAAACGAGAGCAAGACTGAGGTAATCTTTTTTGGACCCCAACCTCCAGCCTCTCCGGTTGATACTCTGGGCTCCCTCAAAAATCCCCTCTCAGTCATGAACTTTGGAGTGACCTTCAATAGCACTTTTAAATTTGATAAGCAAGTCAGCACCGTAGTCAAAACCTGCTTTTTTTTTTTATTTTATTTTTTTTAAATACGACTATTGGTCAAGACCAAGTCGTTTTTATCTTTTAAAGACCTGGAAAGGGTTATTAATGCCTTTGTAACCACAAGGTTGGATTACTGCAATGCTCTGTACGTGGGTATGGACCAGGCATCAATTAGACGCCTGCAGCTAGTTCAGAACGCAGCTGCACGTCTTCTTACTGGCCACAAAAAGCGTGACCACATCACCCCAATTCTGGCCTCACTGCACTGGCTTCCAATTCGGTTCCGAATTGATTTTAAAATCCTTTTTATTTGTTTTCAAAGCCCTAAATGGGCTGGCTCCGGCTTATATAGCAGAACTCCTCCAGCGCTACACCCCAGCCAGAGCTTTAAGGTCTGCTGACCAGCTGCTGCTGATAGTGCCCAAGACCAGGCTCAAAACCCGAGGGCACCGAGCCTTCGCAGCAGCTGGCCCCAGGCTCTGGAACACTCTGCCCCTCCATGTGAGGTCGGCCCAGACCCTGGGGGTTTTTAAATCTACACTAAAGACACACTTCTTCTCCCTGGCCTTCTAGTCAGAGCGGAGTATGACACCTGACTATTCCCTGTGTTTGATTTTTATATTTGCTGTTGTAATTTATTGTCTTCTGTTTTTGCGATTGTAGTAATGTGTTATTTATTATTTGCATGTACAGCACTTTGGCTCGACCAAAAATCGTTTTAAAATGTGCTTTATAAATAAAACCTGATTTGATTTGATTTGAAATGTTTTCAAATTAAAAGAGTCAAGGATAGAGATCAAAGGAAAGCCAAGGAAGAAAGGCGAACAACATGCACAGGGCGGCCTAAAAGTTAGCCATCTTTGTTAAAAGGGACCCTACTATGCTCATTTTCAGGTTCATATTTGTATTTTGTGCCTCTACTGTGACATGAGTACATGCTTTATTGTTCAAAAAGGTCTTTATTCTTCTCATAATGCCTGTGCTGCAGCCCCTCTTTTCACCCTATGTCTGAAAACAGAGCCCAGTCTGCTCTGATTGGATAGCCAGCCAGCTCTGTTGTGATTGGTCAACCGCTTAGAGAGACAGGAACTTACTCAAGAGGGAAATTTGGGGTTTTATCCTTTGCAGACCATTTACATGCACAAAAACCTATATAACACTCGACAAGAAAGGGAAAACCCCCAAAAAGCATAAACATGCCTCTTTAAAGTGTATGTGGGCATCTCAACCCAGGCTTACCGCCCAGTGTGATGTTGGTAATCTTGGATGATCTGAAGCTCCTCCCCTCGCTGAGAGCTTCAGATAGTCCTGTTCGTTCCAACAGTGATGAGGGTCCTGTCATGCCGAGCCACTGCAGAGCTCCGCTGGTTTCAAACTCCACCACACTCTGCACTGCATGGCCACTAAAACAGCAACACATTCACCTTCAGCACCTCTTATTTACACAACCTCACCACAGTGTGTGCCTCTCGTGTGTTTCCACCTTATTTGGAGTGATCCAATTTTCAGAAAATGTAAAACCTTGCCATCTCTGAGAAACCCTGAAGGTTGTTATACGACACTAATTGCTGTTCTGGATGTACAGTATTTCTGAACGGCAGATAGCTGCCAACTAGCCAATGGACATAGTGACACATTCAGCAACTAAATATTTCCCTCCTTAGGAATTAGGAGGCAACAACAGAGCTAAAAGAGGAATGAATTTGATTTACAGGAACAAGACATTACATTTATGAAGTTACACGTATTTTGGATGTGTAAATAAGTAACTGATTTCCATTAACAACCTTATAGGGTGTTAAAATGTCAATGTGGTTAAAACTTGTGACTTGAATTCAATGGTTATACATAGGCACACACTAGGGCTAAATGCAGTTTAGTTTAAGTACATGTGCCCTCTTTAAACACCTCACCTGCTCCAGACTCCCAGCAGCCTGCTGAACCCCGGGACTTTCCGTAGGTATGGATCCACCTGGACAAAACAGGGAGGGATAACTTTGTAGCAGCTACTAAAGACGACTCTAAAGCTGTCTTGTGGATTTATTTGGAGTTGTATGCCTGCTGGTGTGTGTGTGAATAAGTCTCACCCAGGCAGCGGTGTCTTCCTCCAAACCAGAAGTAAAAGCCGATCTGGAATCTTCTACAAGGATCTGTAGCAGCAGCTCAATCGACTCGACTGGACATAACAAGCAAATAAAAAAAATTACAACAAATGTAGACACCAACACCTATTATTTACTAGATAGTTTGGATGTTTTGAAGTGGGATTGTATTTGGTACTAACTGATGGTCATTGTATTATGTACAGATGATGTGACTTTTGTCAATCTGAACTACAAGGTTTTAAAAAATATATATATTTTATATACTTTTGGGGGGATTTCTTTGCCTTCAATGATAAAACTAGGGCGAGAGAGAGGATCACATGCAGCTAAAGGGGTCGTTTTCAAACAAGAGATACAGTGATAAATTCCCACTCTACCAGGTAAGCTACCACAGTGCATCACTGCTGTATTTTCAATATGAAAAGTGACATTGCATACTTTGCTTTTGCAGCACAAGAGAATCATTTTGCTATAGTTTCAAGACATAATCAAACTCATCAAGAAATCAAAATCAGATCTTGTCAAATGCATTCTTGGCTGATAATAGTTACTTTTTTTGTAATCCGTTACTAGCCAACATTGACCATGAATAAGTAACTCATAAATCCCCGCTTCAAAACATCCTAACTAGTCTATAAATCCCACACAAATCTTTATCATACCTTTGATGGCTGCAGGTTGGTCCGGCACAATGTAGAACTTGGGTGTCTGACTGGTTGTGGAGCTTAAATTGGGCACGGAGGTTAAAACAGAAGGTGTGAATACCACATGGTTTTCCTTGTTGTCATATGGTGCTGTCCAGGATGGAGCTTCAGTTATGGGAGTTTGTGTAGTTGTGCTGCTGGAAACCCACTGCCAAGACTCATTCTGTACGTCTACCTCTCTTTTTCCATCATCTGCTTTTACAGTTGTGAGTGAGACCAGAGAAGTTTGGGTAGTAGTAAGGTAGTTGTTAAACTGTTTATGTGTGACTGGGACATCAGTGGAAGATGATAAAGGCAGGTGGTTCTGTGCATGAGTAGTGTGTGAAGATGTTTGTGAGGGTATAGGCGTGGTTTTGTGGTTGATGAGGAGTGTGTGTGCAGCGGAGTCAGTGGTAATGGAGGGCAAAGACAGGGGTGCGTGTGTTGAATGTGAACTAACAGGAAATGTAGTGTGTGTTTGGAGGGTGTTTGAAGGTGTTGATGAGTGTATGGATGTACTGGAGGACAAAACAGGGACGGGTGTCGGTGAATTTGTGGGCGAGTCGTCATGTAGGAGTGTATTAGTGGAAGGCAGGGTGTACGTTTCCGTGTCAGTAAATACATCTCCCAACGTCAGATCTTCTCTGGGTGTAGAAGAAAAATCTGTGAAACCCAAAGTCCCATCATCGACTTTGGGAAAGTCAGGCGATGAGGAGAGAGAGTTAGTAGCCATTTCTGTATTTACTTCATTTCTTTGTGTCGCTGTTTGTTCTTCTTTGTTTGTCCAGGTAAATGGGGAGGATGTATCAGGAGATGGCGAGTGTGTGAAGCTCTCTGTGCTTTGTGGAGAGTTGGTTTTACTCTCTGTGGAAGAAGTAAGCATGTCAAGCATCTCTGTGTTTTCAAATGTATCAGAGGCCTCGAACGCAACCGCTTGACTTGTAACATATGACGCAGCTGATGCAGATGAGTCAGTACTGTTTAGATGAAATGAAGCAGCCTCCACAGCACCAACAGAGGTGTCGGGCTCAGTTGTGTGGGTGGTGGATGAATGAGTTCTGCTTGGTTCCTGTAAGGATGATAATGACACAGTAGGGTCAGTGTGAGAGTGTGTGCTGCTTGAGTCATCCTGCTGAAGGTCGGTGGAAGATGTTAAAGGATCAGAGGTGATAGTGGAGGTCAGATCAGAGTGAAGTCTGTCTGTGCTTCGCTGGCTTCTCCAGGAATGGGGTAGTTTCTCTACAGATGCCCCACTTACAGCTCCACCACGTGGGATTGGGATGGTTCTAATCTCCCGGGTTGTTCGTGAAGGTTGCTCAGGGGGGGAGGAGGTGAAAGATGGGACCCTGGAGCGTAGATGATCTTGTGTGGGTGTAGATAGTTTAGACGTGGCCGTATATTCGTGTTTATCTGTGCCATGCAAAGTGTCAGAGCTACGTGTCAGTGCCATCTGTGTACGAGGGAGCTCGTAACGTAATTTTCTTTCTGGTGTGTGTGATGTGTGAAACAGTGTATCTGTGCTTAGAGCTTGCTCAAAATAGGGGTGTGTCCGCTCTCTGGCAGACATTTTGCCATCAGCGAGGTGAGCGGCTCCAGATGTATCCGCTCCATTGTTCGGTTCTTCCTCAGGAAGAGGGAGCGTTTCCCTATCGCCTCTCCCAGCCACAGTGAGTCCCTGCAGGGGTGAGGTGGGGCGCAGCAGCCCCTGGTCCTGAGAGGAGGGACTAGACGCAGACTGAGGCCCATAACTCTGCTCCAGACCTTCGTAGAGACGACCTCTGCTCCCTTCTGTTCCGCTCACCACATCTTGACCAATCGGAGCTGTGCTTGTGAAGCTGGTTCCTGACTCAGACCAACTCAAAAGGTCTGAATGTGGGCTGGTGTTGTCCTCCGAGGAATTCCTCCCATTTTCCTGGACTGAATGACCAGGAACAAACACAAAACAGAGAGGGACAGGGTGAGGAGAGACAGAGTGGAAATCACAACACAACATATCTCTCTCTCCCACACCACAGCGAGCGTGATAAGGACTTTCCGTAGATTTACAGCTAAAAGCACAATGGGTTTCCATCATTTAACATTATACAATCAAATCATCAAGATAGTGTTCTTCTGTAAACAGATATTTTTCCTTTACTCATTTAGACAACAAAATTAACCCAAAAAAACAACTCTAAAACAAGTCTGACCCAAATGTTATTACAACAATAATTGTTGAAAGGCCCCTTTCCTGCACCCTCATCACGAGAGTTTGATCTAATTCAAACTCTCGTGATGAGGGTGCAGGAAAGGGGCCTTTCTGACCCAATAATTCAAACTAGATAATTGAGTAATGGTTTCTCACCATAATAGAAGAGCTGAAATGCATTTGAAGAGTGTCCTGCTCCTGTCCAAGTGAAGCTGGCTTTGTTTCCGTTACATAGAGAGAGCAGAGCTGTCTCCCCGCTCTTGAGGACTTTGTCTTCTTCGTTCAAAACACATCGCACTGATATGCTCGAACCACTCTCCAACCATACTAACTTTAATAGTACCGTCACACCCAGAGGAACATCTATCGTCCATGTGCAGTTTGAAGGTGGTAGGGTTTTTTCAGACTGGTTGGTGTCAGTAATAAGTCCAGGTAAAGTGAGGTTGATGTGACCAGCAGGCTCTTTGTCCACGCGGACATTTCCCCCACAGTGTTGGTGCAACGAGGCCAATGTTTTATCTGGGGAAAAATTTAAAAAACAAGGTGATGGTAAGAGAGGGTATCACTTTGGCATACATATTGATGATGAAGAGATAACAAATTCAAGTTTTAAAAGAAATGCATGGATGTGAGGCTGTCAAAAGCTAGAAAAAAAGTCAATAGACAGAAAAATAATTGCTAAATATTTTGATAGTATTCTAAAAGTATTTTTTTATCTCAAATATTTACCGTAGGTTTCATATTTTTCTCTGTATCAATATATGAAATGTTATATAACAAACGATTAATTGAGACAAGAATCTTTAGTATAGAAAATAGTAGTTGTTAGTTAGTTGAAGACTGTTTTAAAATACAAATAATACAAATAATTTGGGGGATTAAAAAGGTAAAAGCAAAAATAAGAGAGATTTGAGAAAATGTGTGAAAACAATTCAATCAATCAATAAATCAATAGGATACGGCTGTAATAGGCCTAATGCCTTTTAGTCGCTCATAAATAAGTAGAATCACTGTTCTTTATATACTATGGATGCTGGCAACAGTCACATAGTCCAAAAATTAAATGTTGACAACATATCAAAGAGATTCCCCCTTGTTTGTTAATCTTTTCAACATTTTGATGAAACCTACGAGTCTGAGTTTGAAACATACAGGTTTTTACCCTTAAAACTAACACCAACAAACCTTTTTCTGTCAATACAGCAGCACTATTGTAAAAGTAACTGAAAAGAAACAGCAGTTTTATCTTAAAAGTGTGTCCAATACAAAGTCCAGTGATAACAAAAAGAGTTGCCTATACTAAGCTCGTCTGGCAGATTTGCTTACCTGTTGTGATAATAAAAAGCAACAGACAGGCGTGGAGCTGCATTTCCAATCCGGAGACATTTCAGTGTCGCAGACCTGATAAATCCCAAATCCATGTACAGATTCTTCAGATTTACAGTCTGTGTACGTTATGATGAGGACGAGCAGACGCCGAAAAGCGAAAAATGATCGCCTGTTTTCCTGCGGATAGTCCCAACTAAACGGAGAGCGTCAGAAACTTTCCTTCTCCATCATTTCCTCCGAAAGGAAACCACTGTGCTGTCAAGGACCAAGCGACGCACAGTCGCCTAAATTAGAGACACGTGTGTCAGACGTGTGTGTGCGTGTGTGTCCAGTACTGACAGAGAGGTTTATTTGCGCCCCCAGGCTGTTCGTGCAGTCTTTGAATCAATCAGCATTTCCAGAGATGAGAAGGAGGAATCTAGTGGTCGCGGCAGGAGCTGGTTTTTACACACATTCTTAAACGCAACACAGGAAACCTTTACCACAGGAGGCATGAAGACATGAGAGGGCGGGTTCATTAGCGCCTCACATGCACCCCTCTGCGGGTCAGACAGGAGGTTGGTGGGCATTAGGCCTCTTTGAAGAGACCCGGATCTTATGGCTCCTTTCATTACCGAGGCTTATCGTTCTTTCTCTTTTTAAAGGTCACCTATTATGCAAAATCCACTTTTTCATGTCTTTCCTACATAAACATTTGTTTTGTTTTTGTTTTTTGTAAGAGATTCTGAAAGTTTCAGGAAAAAAGATTCGCTCACTTTTTGTCCTGATCCATTTATATAAAAACCTGTCTGAAAATGAGCTGATCAGATTTTGGCCACTTTATGATGTCATAACGATTTTTTGGTTTGTGTAACCATTAGCCAATAACCAACCAAGGTAACCCCTTGAATTTGTACCTTTTTTAACCACAATGAGCACACAGTTATGGAGGACAGAACATGACATGAGTAAAAAAAATAGACGAATGCATAAATACAGGAATAAAAAAATACAAGAATAAGTAAATGTGAAAAAAAAACAAAATTAATAAATGTGGAAATAAATACAGCAATTCATAACAACAATTGGAAATAAATACAGGAATAGGTAACACAAGAAAGAATAAATACATATGGACATAAATAAATGAATGTATATTCACTTCAGAGCCTTCAAGAGCCAGATATAAATGTTTATTAGCGTCAACAATTGTGTTGCTATTAAAGGTTTTCTAATACCTACCTAAAACTCATTGATTAAAAAAAAACTGAAGTTTGGTAAAGTTGGAAAGATACACAGGCTAAATTCCATTATTTCTAAAGGACATATTAAAGTATCCTGACTCCAGATGCCTTGGTAGCCTTGAGTTTTTCTGAACAGATGTAAAAAAAAATGGACTGTCACTTCTGTGATGAGTTTCAACAAGTGTTTTTACAATAACTTCTCTGACAGGTCCTCTTATAACCCTAACCCAGCAGGGGAAGACTGGACTTTGTAGGGGATACTAAAAACAGTTAAATAGACACATTTTTCTAAGACAAATATCCAGAAATAACAGCAGACTAGATCCTGCTCTACACACTCCCTTACGGTAGATGGCAAAATACGCTTAAAAGTTGGTTTTGCTATTCACCATTAAACGCAAAAAAGGTGATTTCCCCTCCGATACAGCAGAGGGCGCAATAATCATACTGTGTGCTGCTCGTTTTTACACGAAGCAGAAAAAGAACTATGTACGTAGATCTTTCACAAGTCTGATCTGAACTCTCTATGGGATAATGGATCTAATTAACTATCGCTAGTTATTTTAGAAGGCAAAACACTCATGAAGCAGGCACTATTTGGATATTTATGAGCCTCATATTTCACTAACAGTGATTTCAGGTAAGTCTTCTCTTATTTCCTGACAGCCTGAGAAACTTTAGATCCTACCGGCTAGCTACACTTAATTAACCTTATACTAAGCTAGCTGTCAAATCCTCAACAAAGTCATGATTGTGTTGTACATTAACTGATATAGCTATAAACTGTCAAATAGTATCACACCGTAAGATGCCAAACTATAGTAATTCAGTTTTAAGGAGCTAGCTATCTGTAAGATGTCTAAGGAGTTCACATGTTGTTAGCTTTAACATTAGCCACCTAGCTAGGAGCAAGCCCCGGCGTATGGCTCAATGTAAAGCCATAAGTCAAGGTGACGTGTGTGCAGGTTGCGCAACTTACAGTGACACTCAGATACTCAGATTGTTTAGTAGTTGAAAGATGAATCATTTCGTGAAAGTACCTCACAGGATTTGTAAAGAAATGTAGCAAAGGATGCAGGGCTCTCGGCTAACTTCTTTCACCATCCTCCCGGAACCGTCCCGAAATACAATCTAAGCCGTCCCGAAATTAATGTGGACCGTCCCGAATTTAAAATATTAGTTTTTCTACATTATCATTAGTTAAAATCATTCAAAGTGACCTTTAACATAAATAAAACATCATACAAATCATTAGATGATAATTCATCAACCTTTTTAATTGAGTAAATCAGTCAAACACATAAACAAAGGCCAAATATATTTAAAAAAAACACACAAGCGAGAAAGTTACTCTAATATTGAATCCAATCAAGTTCTATCCAATTATCAAAAACATCCAACACTCTGTCCTGAAGACAGAACCCAGAGTAACCACTAACCAGGATGACAGTCTGTAACACAGTCAGGAGACCTTTACAAACTGCCCCGCCCCCTCGCACACAGACGGGGGAGAGAGCTCTCTCGTCTGGATTGGAAAGATCGAAAATAAGATCGAAAATACATCATAGACGCATTTTGTAGACTTATTGCATATTAGAAACGGAGTTGGCGAAACTAAAACTGCGATATAATGTTCATGTAGCAATAATACATGACATATATGTTTTAAATGTCTCCACTACCGATAAAAAGTCAGATAACGTCGGAGCTTAACGCTACCACTGTCTTTAATAATTCCGGCCCGGGGCCCGTTTAATACCGGGGCTCGGTACCCATCCCTACATGGGGAGAGACGCAGCATATTGCTAAGGACTAAATACGATGGAGAGTTCTCATCTCAGCCTTATTACCCATAGGGGATGAAGAGGAGTTAGTAAATAAAGAGGCCGGCGCTCCAGGGTTAGGTTCTGCTGTGCGTTTTCGTGATGTAACGTAAACAATTGCAGAATTCCTCCACGGGATGCCATTGTCATTGTACATCACTCAACGCGAAATACACACACTCAGTACATAGCTAGACCCAATAATTTGCGGGCCAGGAGTTTGCGGGCACAGCTGTGTGTGTGTGTGTGTGTGTGTGTGTGTGTGTGTATTTCGCGGTTTGCTAAATGTTTTGTGCGTGTGTGTTTATGTTGACAAGGAGGTTTAATAACTGTGTGCTACACAAAACGTGCAGTCAGTTTCATTTTCATCGCCGTTCGTACTGTAGTAGAGTTATCAGGGTATTTTTATTTTAACTCTCGTCCCAAATTCGTCCCAAGATTATTTTTTATCCTCCCCGACCCTATTTTTTTCGGCCCCGGGACGACGGGACGTCCTTAAACTCGAGCCCTGAAAGGATGCTCCCACTTTACTGTGATTTGGTGCAAGTTAAAGGATTTTCTTTATCATTATAACCCTTTATTTAAGAAGCTAAAACATTGTGCTGTTGAAGTGAAAATGACAAATCAACATAATCTACTTCATGTAGGTATGAAAATACATGTTTATAGTCAACAAACACAGCATTTCGTCCCTGTAAGATGTTTATACAAATTGGTGATACTGAATATATTTGGTATGTTAGTAAATGTTCATGGCTGTATTGCTGGAATAATAACTCTATTAGTAAATGTAATAACCGAATATATATATATAGAGACAGTTTTATACATATATGGGAGAAGAAGATATTAATACAATCCCTATTAACAATATCAATAGTTTTATACCGTAAATAGGGCTGCAATGACATGAAGAAAATATACAGAAAATTGGCGGTCCCAATTAGATATATATAATACATGAAGTTAGATAATCACATTAAATCAAAAACCATAATAATATTCCAACAGTGCCATAAAGCAGGCCTGCTCCTTAATATGCAGCATTGAATTTAGGGGCAACATATACCAAAGTATAGCCTACTGTTAAGATAGCTACTAGAGAGAGAGATATGGATATTTTTTATTTTTTATTGTCTATTATTATATAATATTGCATATCATGACAAGACGATATCCCTTGATTGTCAAACGTGTGTTTTTAACGTGTAAGAAGATACATTATTTTGGTACCTTAACTACCTTTGTTTATTTCCGGCTTGCTGAAGGTTTATCATTTGGTAAAGCTGTTTCTGTTCCCCTTTGCAGGACTGTGTCAGGTTTTGGATGGATTCAGCACCTGAGGTATTATTTCCTCGTGTAGTCGGGGACCTCAGGGATCTGAATCCTGTACAACAGCGGGAAGAAAATGGTCAAGTATTTTTGTAGTAACGCAGACATCAGGAGCGCGTGGGACCATGTTGTCGCTGCTTTCTGGCAGAGATACCCTAACCCATTCAGGTACTGTTATATGTTCATGATCAGTTTTAATTAGAAATGACCATTGTAAAGGATGTGATGGGTGTCAAAAGTCAACACCAATTTTAAGATATTATAGTTTTAGCAGTACAGTGCCTGGAATTAAACCAATTATCTACATAATATTTGCTTAATGTTTTCTAGATATGAAAAAAAAGGAAACTGCACAACTTTTGCATGTGAAATTTCACCAGCTAGAGTAATTTGCAAGTAACATCATAATACAAATACAGTTTAGATCAGCCCTCAGTCATGATCCAGATACAGAACCGAGAACGCGCATCAGAGAAGTAAAACTAAGTTTAGCGTATTCATAGTTTCATAGTTGTGTGATCATTCTGTTTTACTTGCCTTATGACTTGATCTAACAACATCTTGAAAGATCTTTTCTCTACAATATCTAAACAGCCCAGTGGCGTTTTGTGCAAAGAAAGCTTTACCAGAACAGAAAAAACCCAACAAATAAACATTTTCTTTTGATTGACAGCTTGGAAAAGTAGAACTCTGTTTTGAAACGGAACTGAAAATCATTTAAAGCAGATCTGAAACCTGGCAGTTAAAGGTTAGATAGGTTCACATTGTACATTCAAACAGTTTTAGTTTTCTCTGAGCATCCATTATATTCATATTAGGGATGGGAATTTGAAAGCAAATGTATATTCGAATATTCGACCCCCAAAAAAACGGTTAAAGGTGGGGTAGGTAAGTTTGAGAAACCGGCTCGAGATCGCTAGAATTTGAAAATACACAACTGGAGAAAATCTGCCACTTCCTTATACAGCCCCTCCTCCAACACACACGAACGCGCACATGACCAATGAGGGCACGAGATAAGTTTGTGCACAGATGGAAAGCTGACAGGCAGGTAGGCCATCCAGTTATTTTAGCCGGGCCGGCTAAAATGATTGGTCGTGCTTTTTACAGTATTACGGCTTCCACAGATGACATTTTTTTATGGATTTTTTGTCAGCACTTAAGATATTCATTGCTATCGGGATGTTAAGAGCATTCCATGGAATATAACAAAAAGTGTATCTCGAGCCGGTTTCTCAAACTTGCCCTACCTTTAACCGATTAACCAAAATGTACATATCCTATAAAAAAAAAAAAATTAAATTTTGAAAAATAAATAAATACATGTTCAAATAACTACAGAAACCAAGTCGAATTTGTCAAATGTATTGAACTAGTGATCACAGTTGACAGCTTTCATGCTTAAAACATAACTTGTTTTTTAAATTAAAGAGGGATCATACACGAACAACATAACAGGTTTGGGTAACGTAACCCTATCACAACAGAGATCAACAACCTATAACAGGGCCTATGCACAGAATGCAGCTATTCAATACTCATTCTTGTTTAAGAATATGAGCATGTCTACTCAGGGGAGAGGTGGGTGCGGAGGCGATTCACAATCAGGCCAGCTGTAGAGAAGACCCTCTCAGCTGGAATTTGGGCATAAGATGAGGTTTGAGTCTGCGTGATCTGCGTGTAGGGAGGGGCAGCAGCCATATCATTAGCTAGAACTATCTAGATCTGATGGATTTGGACATAAATGCGAGTGAAGTATAACCGGACGCGAGAGAGAGAGATCAGCACCTGCAGCTCTGCCCGCTGTGAGGGACCGGTGAGCGGAGCAAAACACACCTTTAGACCGAACACATTTAGCTATGGCACTGTCGTATACATTGAATTATTCCATTTGATAATATGTAATCAACTTAGGCACCCCTCCCAAAAAAAAAAAAAAATAATTTCGAATATTCGATTAATCGTTCCCATCCCTAATTCATATTGGCCTTTAAAATATCCCCTTCTTACATACTTTCAGTGGAAAAGATGGTTGACAAAATCCATAACAAAAATATAAATTGTATATAAACACACACAGACAGTTGATCTGAGTAAGTCAAATCAAGTGAGTATCATCCAACATTATTTTGTAAAGGTTTTCCTCCTTGAGTTTCTACAGTGTTTCCCTGCTCAGCTGCAGTACACTTAAAGTAACGCAAAATCAGAATTTGGTACAAAATGAATTATCTAACCCAAACCGCTGAGGCCTCTTATAAACTCAGAATAAACTTGGCTGATTTTGTCACCCAACACTTACTGTAGATCAGGGGTGTCCAAACCTTTTTCACGTGGGCCACATACAGAAAAATATACAAAGGGCTGGGCCACTCACTAGAGGTGCGATTTATTACCTCATCAATTCTGTTATAATAATAATAATTATAATAATTATACATGACACTTATATCGCGCTTTTCTAAAAACTCAAAGACTCATGTTTTCAACTTTAATTGACTGCATTTATTTGAAAATTGGGCCTATTAACACATGAATACTGTGAAATATATTTGAACATATATATTTAAGAAGTAAGACAAGCAGAAGTTTATTATACTTAAGTCATTATACTTTTTTAATTTGCTGAGTGAGGGCCGATTCAAAATGGTCCGCGAGGCCGCATTTTGCCCCCGGGCCGTAGTTTGGACACCCCTGCTGTAGATGAAGGGAAGGGATCTTAAATCTAAATCTCTACATGAATGGCAGCCATTCCATTCCAGTGTCTGTTGAAACACAGAGAAATATTGTCAGTAGTTTTATAGAATAAAATAAAAAATGTTTATTTTACTCAAACACATACCTATAAATAGTAAAACCAGAGAAGCTAATAATGCTGCAGTGGTCTCTTAATTGTTTCCAGAGCTGTATCTGCACCTGACTATTTTTTAAGACAGACCTAATGACACATGGCGGTGTGTTTTTGTGTCCCTCAGCACCCATGTCCTCACAGAGGACGTTGTGTACCGGGAGGTGACCGCGGACCACCGGCTGCTCTCCAGACGCCTCCTGATGAAGACCAATCGGCTTCCTCGCTGGGCGGAGCGGATCTTCCCCTCCGGCATGTCTCGCTGCGTGTACATCATTGAGGACTCCATCGTGGACCCCATCAACAGGAAGCTGACCACCTACACCTGGAACCTCAACCATACAACGCTCATGGTGAGGGGCCTGATTCTGTGTTCAGACCATTTCTTTCTTGGAAAAGTTGATCATTGACACTGTTCTCACAGCCTGATCTATGTGCCTCAGCTTTTTACAGCTATAACTCTCCCATAAACCAGCTGCACATGCTCAGCACCAAATGGCAGACGGACACAGCTAGCTACAAGCTGGTGAGCAAAGTGAAGCGTTTAGCAGCTAAAAAGTCTTATTATATTTTACCCTCAGGAGATCCTTCATTCCTTTACTTCATTTGACCAACGTTAAAAACACAATTTGCCCTAAGGATATAAGTGACGTAAGCTTAAGTTTGATCTACATGTTTTTACAGGTTGGCAGTGCACAGTGATAAAAACTGTATTTGCCAAGCTCAGCAAAAACAGCAGGTACCTGCAACGTAATCTAATCATGTGAATGTTCCATAAGGGCCAGCAATAAAATATGAAGGAATGTACAGTCTCTAAGTGAGGATGAAAAACAGTAAGAGCCTTTTGGGTTTTACAAATAAATAATACCCAGTTGGTTGAGACTAAGCAACGTTTTGCTAATAACAAGTAAGTGATTTGAACTTAAAAGGTGATGTTGTGATGACAACCGCCCCCAAGTGGCCAACATAAATGCTTTTTTATCTCCAAGGGTTAACGTTTTCACATAGCTTCAGTGATTTAGGACCATTACAGGTTCAGTATAGCATCATTCTTAACACACTAAACTTTCAACAGTGTGTTCAATTCTAGCAAAAACTGAGATCTACAAGAATTGAGATCTATATTAGAGAAAAATAAATGAAAAAAAAGAGCTTAGTGTTGCAGTTTCTCCCTGCTTTGTACTGTATAAACTATATTGGCAGAATAAGAAAAGACTGAACGTCAGTCAGGTGTGGCTGCTTACCCCTCAAGGCAGGAGGAAATATTAATTAAACCGGCCTGATCTTCAAAGGAGGCGAGTGTTTGAACACAGGGAAGAAGGGCCTTGACATGACTTGTACATTATGCAGCCTTTAAAGTGTGCTATTTCCACACTCTCACTGCTGCACACTGTACGCTAATGCAGGAGGGATTAATGCTGCTCATGTTCTTAATCTCCTGCAGTATGAAACTCAACCGGAAGTTAAGATAGCTGACTGGTTGTGATCAAAGACATTTTCTGATCAAAGCATCCAAATCTTTATGGAAAATACATACATTTTCCCATTTAGTTATTTCCTGTACCCATTACTTTGATGTATTGTTAGCTAAATGCACTGTGGCCTAACAGAGATGTCCACATTCATTTATTTGTTTTCATAATTCTTTTTGTAAAATAAATCACCTTTTAAGCTCCTGTCTGTGGAAGAAAAACATTTATGAAATTATTTTACTTTTTGTTTCTGTACTGTGTGAATTATTAGGACAGTTCCACAGCCTTGTCCTTTTAATAATTTGCTGTCTTTTTCTTTTCCCCGCTCTCAGTCGGTGGAGGAGCGTTGTATTTTCCAAGACTCCGCGGAGCAGCCGGCCTCCACCCAGATGAGACGGGAGGCGTGGATATCCTCAAACGTTTATGGCGTCTCCAGACCTATCCAGGTACCTTTATTCTCTTTTTGAAATAATAACCCATGCGTTTATCGACATGTTGAACTGTCCTCAGTGAATGGTACATTTTCATCATATTGCACACAATATCTGTTTTCGGTTTTCTTTTTTTATTACTGCCGAATTTTATTCCATATGTTACTGTTATATTTCACGATATCTTTTATAATTTTTAATGTTATTATAGTTTTCTTTTTTTTTGTACCTTTATGTATGCACCATGACATCAAGTCAAATTCCTCGTACGTGTCAACCTACCTGGTAATAAACCTGTTTCTGATTCTGATTCTGATATTCGTATTTTAAGAAAACAGCCGTTACTTTCCGAGAAATGCATTTGTCACTGTAGATTTGTAATAGCAGTAAGCAAGTAGCAAAGCATGCTACATTTATTTACAATCACTAACTATTATCCATCCTAGATTGTAGAAATATATATTTGTTTGAAAGTAAATACATTAGTTTTCTATATTTAGATGGTGATGTATATCATCAAGAAGGCTTCAGTGTGATTTGTTGGTATGTGTAGTAGAGTATGAGCAGTAGAGGCGTGGGAGCCTGTGTGCAAATGCCAACACAAAAAAGAAGTGGGATATTCAAAGGAAGAAGTGAAAACAGTGCCAAAATATGTCCAGAGAAAATTGTTATTGTTAGATGTTGAAGATGCCCGGCTTGCTTTGAAACCCCCGGAGAGACGGAGAGAGAGGGCTGTTAGCTAAGTGTGTTTTTTTTTGACGGCTCACTCATGCAAAGCCGTTTCCTGTTCTCTCTTTTCCCAGGAGTTCGGATTGGCCCGATTCAAGAGCAACCAGGTGAAGGCCATGAAAGGGCTGGAGTACGCGCTCTCCAACATACAGGGTACGTACACGTCACGGCAGAAAGAAGAGGGAAACAAAACAGTTTATTTGTAACTGTTGCTATTTCTGGAGAGGACAAACTTTCCCTTAAAACATCAGGCCCGTTGTACACACTTTATTTTACTTATTGATGGTGTTATTTATATGTTCCCTTTACTTTGGTTTCATGGCTAAACATGCTCAAGGTGTGTTTTCATGAATCCAGTAATAATTGAGTTTGCTCGCCTCTGACATCGAAATTCAATCGTTCAGCTTCAGGAGTTTGAAGTCAATACTCTGGAATTGGAAAGTTGTCAGCATTGCCTAGAAATCTACCCCTACATGGTTTCCTAAGAAACAGGTTAATTTGAGCAGCCTTGAGGTCCTTTTCGCTCGGAAACACCATGTGACTGCAAAGGGATATGAAACCATGGCAACTACAGTGACAAACACGTCTGAATTTAGACTCAGACCAAAACAATTCAGGCTCTCTGTGCTTCATAAACAAAATACTGAGGAGCAGGCAATCTGAAAGGCAGAAAAAGCCTGTCCCTGCGAGAGGAATATGAGAAAGACTTCACTGAACTGATGAAAATATCAAACATTTTAAATTATTTACAAAAATAATGATAATTACCTTGATTCAATCCATTGTTTGGTCAGTTAATTGTCAAAAACATTCAGAGATGATGAAAAAACCTCCGAATCTGTCGAACGTCTGCGGTGTGAAACAGTTACGTAACCAACAAACTAATTGCTGAGAAAATACATTTACGTTTTTTGGCTGCAAAAGATTCAGACACTCTAGCAACCAATGAACTGCTCAGCCCATCAACTGCTTAGCCCATCAAAGGCATAGCCACACAATTAAGAATAAAACCCGGAAAAATTGAATTTGGAAAAATGTTACATCAAACTCTAAAAAGGTATTTAAAAAGAAAATGTTTTAATTTCAAAGAAGACAAATGCATGCAAATCATCAACTCTTTCACAAACCATCATCTGTCTGAAGACACAGAGAGGTGAACTTAAATCACGGGAAGCCATTAGATGATGGAGCGATGCGTTGTTTAGCAGCGTTCCTTAACGAGCGAGGTGTGTTGTGCTGATTCAGCGTACTGTTGTCTGAAAGGACGTTCTCCATTGTTGCCCCTCTGCCCCTGTGTGACGGCACCGCAGGGATCAGGCTGAGCGTTATGGTAAGTCTGTTCGCAGTGAGGCATCATCTGCCACCCCGGCCTGTCCAGGGTGTCACATGATGCCCAATATGAGCCTCACAGAGTAGAGCGAGTAGCTGATGTAGTGCCCGTCTCCCCTTGTGTGTGTGCAGAGACTCTTTGTCTTAAATAGTCAGAAACTAGGAGAAAAGATGACTCGGCAGTTGATCTAGCATTGTGTAGAAGTAGATTGTCTTTAGTTTAGTAAATCCTTATGACCCCTATTTGTTGTTGTGAGAGGTTGTGGTGATTGTCATTCTACATGTATATACAGTTTATTCGCTAAAACTTAAACTTTAAAATTGCAAGGTAGCTAAATTAACCTATGGAATGAAACTCTTTCCCCTCTACATTGATTATAATCTAAGAACAATGCAGCTACTAGTTCAATCAGGAGAGACGGGTTTGATGTAAGAATACACATTTATTGCCAGGAATACACAAATGAATGTAATGGAGTTTTGGCGATCAGGCCCCGTTGTGCAGGAGTACCATTCGGGAGGGGAGAACCGATCCGATGAAACCCCCCCGGGGTCTAGACACTGGTGGTGGTGAATGGATAGTTAGGTCCGGTCTGAAGGGGAGTGGCTTAGCTTGACCCTGGATTCAGAGGGACAGGAGGTGATAAAGGGGTGGAGGAGGGTTGCCTTGAGTCACCTGAAATGACAGCTGTCAGAGGGGAGAGCCGATTTAAAAGGTTTAGCGGAGTGCTATGATCAGGGTGCGTACGGGTGCTGGAAATCCTTGAAAATGCTTGAAATTGTACGAGGTGTTTTCAAGGTTTGAAAAGTGCTTGAATTTTGGGAATGGTGCTTGAATTTGGGATAAAGTGCTTGAAATTGTAAATGCTTTACTTCGCTTTTTAGATTAAAAGAAAATAAAGAAGTCGGAGCGCGCTTAATTGCTTCGCTTTTACATAAAACAGCTCCGCTCCGACCTTCCCGCGCAATGCGCGTGACCGGCAAGTGTTTTTGTTACGTGTGTGACCTGGGCATTCTGATGAGAGTGATAGATGACAGTATGCCAGGAGGTTGCCGTTTCAACGAGCGTTGGCTAGCAGAAGACAAATACAAGCCATGGCTAAGACGAGGGTCAAGTGAAGCCCAAGAGTAGCCTCCTGCAAAGTGTGCAACAATAACGATGCGAGAGTCTGCGCTGACGAGCCACACCACACGAAAGGTACGCCATAGTAGAGCATTTTAGATTAGGCTATCGTTGCATGTAAAATACATGACACTTTTCTCTGTGCGCGGCAAAACAAGCTCGCCAAAATGGCTTCACTAGTCTGGCAGTATTTTAAGTGTCCGAAAATGACAATAAAATAGCGGTATGCAACGTGTGTGTGAAGCAGAAATCCTGCAGCTCCACCCGCTGTGACGGACCGGTGAGCGGAGCAGAACACACATTAAGAGTTAGACCTAACACACTTAGCTATTTTATCTACCTCTGGAACAAGCTAAACTAGTTATAAATATATGTATTCTTCACTGTCGGGTCACTCATTACTGGATCAGTGAGCTGCAGGAGATACTGACGGGCTGTCAGGAGAGAGAGAGAGGGGGAGAGAGGAAAAGAGAGCGGTATCGGTATCGGCCGATACTGATTCCGGCGATCGGCTCCAAAATTGGCGATCGGAGCATCCCTAATAATTGTATATGATATGTTTTATAATGATTGATCATGAAAGTGTTATCAAAGCTGGTAAAGTTGCAGCTAGTTTGAATGACTTTGTATACTGCAGGGTAGCTTGTGAATTGACTCCAGGTGGAACTAAAGTCTGATTTAACACTTGATTATATTTCACATCATTCATCCACATCTGTAAAGTAACTAAAGGTATTAAATACATGTAGTGGAGTCAAAGTACACCATTTACCTCTGACTTGTGTTTACTGCCAACCTAAAAGTACCTCAAAAATAGTAATCAATAATATATTGAAAAGTTATTTGGCTGATCGTTTTATATTGGCTCAGCCAGGTTATATGGGATGCCCAGTCTACGTACAGATGGGTCACTCATTTTGAAATATTAAACTTAGTTTTCTTTTCTAACATTTTTAATTTTTCATCCTCATGTAGAATGCTATTATGAAACACACATTTGGTTGTTTATAGCATAAAGAACATCTGATTTAATGTGAGGTAGGGAAATAATCATTTGAGTATAAGTATGTGTATATAAATATGTAATTTACAACAGCTGTAAGATGCTTGAAAAGCTTGAAAATGCACCTTGAAAATGCTTGAAAAGTGCTTGAATTTGACTTTGGAAAAGGTGTAAGAACCCTGTATGATAGGCTTGTGAGAATAGAGCGAAGTGATTGGTTAAGCTGGGGAGTGACGCCCCCGATCACTTATTGAGAGGAGAGAGAGTAGTAACATGGAAATAGTAAATGAATGAGTAAAGAAGGTCTTCCTGGTTGAACTTGCGCTGAGCTTCATTTGTATGCTATATAAAGTTTTGCATCTTTGAATTAGTGAATGGGGTTGAGACTCTTCTTACCATATTGAATTTGTGATTTGTACACATCTTATGTTGTACAGTATAGGCAAACCCTTGTACTTTAGACATGGTGTCAATTACTGCATTTAGCCATGGTATGGCAGTATAGTCAATCATAAGAGCTGCGGTACAGAGAGGACCTCCACGTTCCTCAGAGACTGCCTGGTTGGACTCTAATGGTATGAAAGCATAATGCATTCATTTGAGAAAAAACACCTGCTTTATAATGAATTAAATAGCTTTTTCAGAATTCTTAGAAAGGTTTCATAGAGGCCGGTTTAGTTTTATTTGAGGAATTGAGAGATACTCGTGTCCTTTATTAATATAGAAGGTGTTGTTATATGATGTATTATTGTCCCAGCACTTTAAATCAAATAGCACAGTTGCCTCAGGATCTGGGTCACTGTTGGAAGCTTCTCGCAGGACTTTGAGAAAAACATTTTAATGTGAAATTACTTCACAGTCATTTGAGATGATCATAATAAAAACTCGAACCAAGTTTATGCTTTTTTTTACTTTTCACATTTATGGATTAGATTAGACTGTGGGATAAAAGGCTCGTGTTATAGATCCACATGTAGCTCAGCAGCCTTGTTCTTCAGTGAATTCTGTTAATTAGCATGACTGCTCCACTCCACTGCTAGCAAGGCCCCGAGTAAAGGCTGATGCAAAACTGTGAAATAATCTCACTAAAGATTTCAGAGAAACAGGTAGTCATAATAAAACTCCCACAGTGAATAGCACACATGAGAAAAAAAAGGTGTTTATTTTGTGTGTGTGTGTAGAAAAACGATGACCCTAACCCTAACCCTAACCCTAACCCTAACCCTAACCCCTAACCCTAACCCTAACCCTAACCCTAACCCTAACCCTAACCCTAACCCTGAATCTCAAAATACAGGTACTGTTAATATCAGGTGTTGTTTTGTGAGGTTCATGTGGTTCCTGCCGTGTCGCTGATCAGACAGCAGCAGCAAACCTTAGCCAGTTACTCACCATAACCGACACTTCAAGTTATCATGAAGTAAACATAGTAAAGAAGTATATTTCAGCTTAGGGTTTTGAGCAGCAGATTGTGAGAGGGGTGCAGAGAAGAGCAGGGGAATTAAAATGGTGTAAAATAAGGCTGAGATGGATAAATAATCACAAGAGACAAGGTTATAAGTAAGAAATGTCTGCCACAATAAGAAATGCCAGAGAGATCTCATAAGTTAAAGTCAGCTCTTACAAGTTATTTAATTCTCCTAAATGTCAATGTATGAAGGCCTGATTTCAACTGACTATGCACTTTTGTTCAACATAGGTTTCTTCAGAATTAAACAATTTTAAAGCCTGTAAATATATAAAGTAATGTCAAAGTCATTTAAACCTCCATGGCCAAGTTGATCCACGCATACCAGCTACACACGCTAAAACCTACAAAAACTCACCTCTTCAATCTGGCTTTTAATGTGTGATTGTTTTTGTATTGCTTGATTTTAATTTGACTTTAACTATATTTCTGTGTTCTTTTCTTTTCACTATCTTTGTAAAGCGACTTTGAGCACCTGTAAAAGCGCTAACAAAATAAATCTATTATTACACTTACTGTACCTTTTGTGAAAATAACAATACTCAACAAACCCCTCTGCCTTTTCAATCCAGCAGTTCCTACTTTACAAAGCCTTTTCACCATTTAACATGTACTTTATGAAGCTTAGTATACTTCAACAATAGGTTTATTTTTTTAATTACAGTGGCCAATGCTAAAAATCATACATGACTTGAAAATATCACTATAAACAAATACCTATTCACAGCCTCACGTAAGACCAATAGTATTTTTTAACCTGCTTTAACACAGCACTTTGGCTCGACCAAAAATCGCTTTTAAAATGTGCTATATAAACAAAACTTGATTTGATTTGATTTGAATCCCTTGTATCAACATCACCTGACGTCCCCCTCAGTCCCAGCCCCTCCCGTTGGACCACGATGTCTGTTTTATTCCACCAGAGGAAAATAAACATCTAAATCTGTCACTACAAACATAGACCATGGGAACGCTGAGTGGTTTTTTTATATTGTGAAAGTACCTTACGGTGGATTTTAACTTTGTTTAGGGGCTTTCATAAAAGCCCTGAAATCAGTTTTATTTAACGTTGACTGAGACTAATTCAGACACATAAACAACTCGACTTTAGTTAGTAAAAGGAAACGTGTTAAAACAGGTGTGACAATTACAAGTACGTCACCTCTCAGACAGTTTAATTTGAGTATGGGCTGATATCACCGCCCACTCAAACCTGCATGGTGCACATACTGTAAGTTGGATAAGGACACAGAGACATGCAGTGACTCTGGTTTTTATGTTTGCACCTTTTTGAATGTATTTGTTGTCATTTAGATGATATGATGTTGAAAGGCATTTGGTGTGCTTTGTATCGGCTCGCTGCAGTTATTGTCTGAATCGGCAGCTCTGTCTGGAGGAAGCGGCTCGGCTCGCCTCTCTTTCCGTCTTTGGAAGGTTTAGGAAGCCGCTCGGTTGTATTGTGATTAGTTTTGTTGTTCTTACGTGAGGTATTTTAGGTTTTAAGGGTTCACAGTGGGGTCAGGCACAAAAAGCCAACGCAGCACTGAATCCAGTGTGAGGCAGTCTGCAGCAGGATACAAATGTGGGTGTGCTCACTTCAAGACTTTATCCGAAGCATTTTCCCTTTTTAGAGGAAATCCATAAGTACGTAGGTTTGCATCTTACATGTCGATATATGAAGCCTCTTTCAGACATCTTGTTTACCTGGAGTCATATCACTGTATTTATCTGCTGTTGGGAGACAAAGCCACTTTAGTAAAAGAGATGATTTTACATTTGTTAGAAAGAAACCTTTTATGTGAGAGGACTTCATAAAAACATTTCCCCTCGCAGTGTGACCAGGGCAAATTAGGCTAGATCTTGTAAACAGCAGAAATAATCGGACCAGCTGTCTCCCTTCTCATATTTTCACATTTTAAATCTTCAATAGCAAGTTACGCTAAATCTATTTATTTGATATAAAGGGAACCATGTTATGTTTGAATTATAAATGTCAATATTTTATGCACCGTACCAGATTATAGCCTTAAAGGTGGGGTATGTAATTTTGGAGAAACCAGCTCGAGTGCGCTAGAATTTGAAAGTACACAACCGGAAAGAATCTGCCTCTTCCTTCAGACTTCCTCACAGAGCCCCTCCTCCAACACACACGAACGCGCACATGACCAATGAGGGCACGAGATAAGTTTGTGCACAGATGGAAGGCTGACAGGGAAGTAGGCCATCCAGTTATTTTAGCCGGGCCGGCTCAGATGATTGGTCGTGCTTTTGACAGCGCCACGGCTTCCACAGATTACATTTTTTTATGTATTTATTGTCAAAGCATTTAATATATTCATTGATATCGGGATGTTAAGAGCATTCCATGGAATATAACAAAAAGTTTTGTTTCTGAAATAAATTACATACCCTACCTTTAAGCTAATTGGCATCTCTAGTCACTGGGCATGTCAAAACAAGAAACGCACAATAACAAATAGTACAAGTACACTGATATGTTGAGCAAGAACAAAGTCACCAAACACACAAACAAAGCTGCACACAACAGCACATCACAAACGTATGCATGGCAGTTTAAAGTCATAGTGACTACTAGGTAGGATTCAAGGTCCAGAGCTTTTAACAGACTTGGTGAGTTTATTTGAAAGTGCTGCAGCTCCTCACATCGTCAGGCAGGGGCTTCCACTGGTTTGGGGCTTACAAAAAACAAATCCAAATGCAGTGCGAATAAATGGTATGGTACAATCTTACCGGGAAGTATTTGAGGATACAAATATTTGTACTGAACAAGTAGATGCAAAGTCGCGTAGTAAAGGTCCTCTATGTCTGGACACTTTAACCCAGGGGTGTCCAAACTTTTTTCACCGAGGGCCACATACAGGAAAATATACGAAGGGCTGGGCCACTCACTAGAGGTTTATTGCCTCATAAGTTCAGTTATAAGTTAGCAAAATCAATCAAATGTAGGTAAATGATGCTTGTGAGTGTTGGCAGCTCATCCCTTAAAACAGAAGCCTCAGATTGATTATAATAAGGAGAAATAGGAAGGGTGTATTTCAAGCTTGTTATAAGTCATTGCGCTTTTTTCTTATCAACTAAGATATGTTAGAACATGTTTCCAACTTGAATTGACTGAATTTATTTGAAAAGTGGTCTTATTAACACATTAATACTTCTGTGTAATATATTTTTACATTTATAGTTAAGAAGTACAATATAAGACAAGCACAAGTTTCATTTGTGGGCCATATTTCATTATACTTTTTGAATTAGCTGAGGGCCGATTTCAAAATGGTCCGCGAGCCGCATTTGGCTCCCGGGCCGTAGTTTGGACACCCCTGCCTTAACAGCTTGATGTGGACAGCAATGTTATGCATTTCATGTCTAAATAAACGAACTCTGAGCGTTCTCCCTCTCTCTCTGGGCCCTCAGGAGAGACGCCCCAGCGGCCTCTCAGGGACCCGGTGAAGGCCAAGGGGGTGGCCAAGAGCCTGGCTTCAGCTGCGTCGGTCCCACAGAAACCCCCGCAGTACGTCTGAGGGGCCGCAGTGTGGAGCGCTGTGCAGGTGACATGAACTCAACACCACGCCTTTTCATCTCCTCCATCTCCTCCACTGGACTGAGGGGTTCTGGGATCTCGCTGATCGGCGGTTCTTTTGTGTGTTCTTGAAGTATGAAGCAGCTACCGTGACCTTTCTGTCGACGTTGCGTCTCAGGTCCCGAGCCTTCGTCTGAAACATATCGTCTCTGTGGGAAATTGTTTCGGATTGTGATCAGCAGCACCTGTTAACACTGTAACTACGTCATGTTTATAAATGCACATTTTCTTGTCTTGCCATGTATGTAATTTATCTATTTTAATTTATTCATCTTATTTTCATGTAAAACGATAAAACTCTTCTTAAACAGTTGCACACTTTGCAATAATATATTATTATTATTGGTTCATGCTCTGATACTGTGACTGTGTAACTTTAGTTAAGCTTAAACAACTAAAGGACAAGGATAAGGAATTGTGGAATATTCAAAGGGTGAACCCCTATGGTCGATTTCTTACTTATTTAACATTTTCTGGGGTTGAGACTCTTCGTGTCACTTTCAAACACATCACACAGTGTGTTGTATGAGTGTCGGCACGCAGAGTCCTCTGTAATACTGCACATAACAATAAAACACTTGGTTTAAAAGCTACTGGTACCGAAGCTCTGATAATCACAAGAAACCAAAGTGACCTATATAAAAATTCATAGTGAGAAGGTTTTCGACACTGAGGTCGTTAAGGAACACTTTTTATATCATTTCCTGTGTGTATGAAGCTGAAGTAGTACTGATTATGACATTTGAAAGATGTCAGTGATTGCATTCCCTTTTTCTAGATGGACATTTCTGGACTTTGCTGCTTCAAGACTTGAACTATAATAGTTTTAAATAATATTATATTAGATCTATAATCATGTGATGTATGAATGCTTATTTAGTATACGGGGTATATCTAGAGATATTATAAGTACGGAGTAAGAAATGTAAAAACAGAAGGGTTTAGATTTTTAATTAAAAAATATAATATTTTTTGTTACTCATTCAAAAACATTTTAAACCAACCTTACAAGTTTGGAGTCTGTCGTCTTGTTTTTTCATTGTGAAATTATGCTTTATTAAAATGTGATAAGTTATTGATTTAAATGTGCCTCTCTTGAGTTTATCACTTTCTCTGCTGTCACAAAAAGATGAACTCTGACCTTTTCAAACCAGTTACTATTCCAGATCAGTTTCACAGCTGCACAAACAGGAAGCCCTTTAACATCTGAACACAGATCTGCATATTCCCGCTGCTTTGTTGTCACAGCGCTTCATAAATCATTCACCAGGCAATGATGAGGCCGCGTATGTATAAAACATTTTAATTATATTACAATGAGAGAATACACAATACCTTCCATGTGTTTGCTAAAATGTAGCCAGCACCAGGTACACGTCGTGTACACACACTCACACAAAACAAATAAAAGGAACTTATATATATAACATCTTCTGAATGCATTTTACACATTCGCTAAAAAGGAACATATTCACAGGTCTCTGGCACAGAACTCTCCCTTCTCTGCACAATATGTCAGCCCAAAACTAACTCCTCTCACCCCCCCCCCCCCCACCCCCCTCCACTACAAATCCCAGCAAGCCTCTGGGTACAGAAGATGAAACACAAAAAAAAGGAGAAAAGACAAAAAGGCTGGGGGTCTGGATAGCGGGATGCTGACCTAAAGCCTACAAGTAGTTAAAGCTAGTCGCCTGAAATCACATTACAAATCATTCTGCATGGAAGGTTTAAAAAGTGACCTTTTTTTTTTGGCAGGAATAATATTTAATGGGAGTGTCTGTTTATGTAAGAACCACAGCTGAGCAATAGGATGGTGGTTCTGTTTCTGATTTCATCCCACCCCCTCTCTTTCTCTCTCTCTCTCTCTCTGCCTGCTGACTTCCCCAAATATCACACTGTGCTTTTGTGCTCTTAGAAAAAACCCAACACGCTGAAGTAAATCTCTGTGCAACAGCAACATGAAAGCAAATATCAAACCTCGCCTGTGCTCGCTCTGATGACTCTTAAATCGTGCTTTAATCTCAAAAGCAGTTTTAATGAAGAGTCCCATAAATATGAACCTTATTTTATAAAGAAAGAGGCAGTAACATCTTCTGTTTCCTCTTAAAGGGGCTTTAACCTGATTGAACCGTCTTCATTTATTTGTACAATCTCTGAAAATAACTTTTTTTTTCAAGGCACATCATTAAAAGATTGTCCATAAACACTATCCATCCAGCATTCAGACTAAATGTTACCGCGTCCAGTCAGCTGTTCAAAGCCCTTCTGAGTGTGCTATGTACATTTTTCAATAATGCCATTTATTATAATCTCATATCTGGCCCTCGTCCCATTCACTCGGTCATGTTTCCGCTGGGAGGTTCTGTGCAAGAGAATCACTTTATGCATTCATCTGGTTCGCTTCGTTGTTCATTTCTGACATTTCTGATACAGTCATGTACAAATCCATTGACATAAATGTAAACTCTTGATGACAAATATAAAAAAAACAGCTTTTCAAACGTTTTTTTAAACTCTAGTTTTTTTCGTTGCCCTCCTGCAGTGTATGGAGAGAGTGCAGATAGGAGGTCATCAAAACAAAATGTAGAGTTGGTCACCATAAAATGCACCAGAGTCAAAAGCCAAACCACCTGCTTGCCTTTAAACCCCCCCCCCCGCCCACCCTCAGAAAGCACGAGATGGTAATATTGCTGTGTCTCAAGAGGTCCCCTGATCAGCGGGTAACACTTTTACTGGGACGGACCACTGGGAGCGCGGAGGATTACACCTTTAAGCTGCCATCGATTGGATTATTTTATCACTCCCATCCCAGTGACTCCCATTGAACGAACAAATAGTCAACAAAGAACAAAAGTAAAATAACAAAAACAAAATAAAAACTTGCTTCAAGCCCAGAAGTTTTGAGCCCCGTTGGTGGCCATTGGGGGCGCCTGGAAGCTGCCATGGGAGTTTACCAGTGTGTGGTTTTGAAAACATGTTCTGTGACAGAGGCAGCGCTGGCAGAAGAGCGGGCGTCAGGGTCTTTGGGGGGGGGGGGGGGGGGTGCCTAAAACAACAGTAGAGAGAGGGGCTTTTTTTCAAATGTATTTATAATGAGATCTTCTCTTCAAGTGCCCATTGCTCATGGAAGTGTTTTGGCATGGTAAAGGGTGGGACAAAGAGAAGGGGGAGTGTGACCTGAGTAGGGAGCGAGGGTGAGGAGGAGGTGAGGTGGGGGGGGGGGGGGAGGAGGAGGAGGTCGAAGGCTCACCAAGGCACAGAATGACAGCAGGAGAGTCACCCAAGGGAGAGGGGCCAGTGTATCAGCTCCCCTGCCCCCACTCTCCCTTCAACAAGCCTGACCTCACGTCCGTCTGTCTCTCATATATATTTATATTTAATATTTATATATAGATAGATATACTCGCTCTTTTTTGTCTTTTCATTACAAGAGAACATTTATGAAAATATAATACAAAATGTAATACAAGAAATATAGACTACACTGGCTAACGTCACTTTGAGTGACATGTTGCTTCTTTTGTTTTTTTGTGTGTCTTTTGTAGTTTTTTGTATAGTTTTTTGGCAGACCTGCCATGGTGGACAGGTCTCTTTTTTTTTTTTTCAAGTGTTTGAATGCCAAGCTCTAAAGACTGCCAGACTGAGGCCTAATGATTATTAAATGGTCAGAGAGCGACAGAAGCGCCCCTTCCGTCAATAGTGACTATCGTGAATAAGTTACAAGCCCTGGAGACAAGTAACAGATAGCAGAGAAAAATAACAATTAGTCTTTGTTAAAGAAATGAAACTGAATGTGATTAGTTATAAGCTAAAGCAAACGCCTCTACAGAGAACACGTCCTTAGAGCTGGCTTTTTTTTAAATTTTTTTTTTATCTTTTACATTTCTCTCTCCAAATGCACAGCTTTGACTTGTTAATCAGAAAGACAGACACACATCCGGACACACCTAAATACTGTTGAAAAAGCAACAAAGCTGTAGAGGAATGGGAATTCTGGGTAAATGGCGTTGTGAGCACAGAGAGGGATCCATTAGTGAACAAGAAAAAGGAGAATTGCTCCTTTTTCCACAGGTCCGCTCTCAGTTAGCACCCACTGGCCGTTGAACAGGTCAAAGTCTCCGTGACGCCTCATGGTCCTCCAGAATTGTTTAAACACTCAGAGGAACAACCTGCCTCTCGTATTTATGCTACATCAATTCGCTACTGAGAAGGAATCACAAGATTTGAATCAATCTTTAAGGAATAGAGTTTTTAGTAATGAGGCAACTCCTTTTTTCAATTGACTTAGTAGTCCATCCGCACCATAGGGTGGTATAGTGTAGTGGTCAGTAGTGTGGAGTAGTGGTGAGGCAACCCGACCACAGGGAGACAGTAACTGGGTCTATATACAATCATTATTCTCTGCTACAGCTCTGTACGTTTTTCAGATTGTCTTTGGCCAGAAATCAGCCCGTGTTTTGAAGATGCCATTTGTGTGCAGGCGTCGCTACTGAAAACGTCCTATTGTTGGTGACACAGACGCAGCACTTTGACATGAAGAAGGGGAACAGATAAAGGAATAGTTTGACATTTTGGGAAAAAATAAGTTTAGTTAGATGATAAGATCGATACCATACTCGTGTCTGTTTGCTAAATGTGAAGCTTCAGCCAGCGGTCGCTTAGCTTAGCATAAAGACTGGAATTTTAGGAGAAACGGCTCAAAACGAAAGCTAATACATTTCCCCAAAATGTCAAACTATTACTCTAACCTTCTCCATTTTTCATCGTTTCAAGGAAAGTGCGTGACGCCTGCAATAGCTGCTCCGGTAAATCTTATATTGTGTAAAGGGAAGATACTGTGTGATGTAAATACCTTTGCGTGTTGCAAATATTGCAGAAAATACAGAAGTGCTTTACCTTTTACATCACAAACACGGGGCCTGTCTGGGGGTTGCTATAGAGATTACAGGAAGTTTATATTTTGGTTTTGAACTCTCCTAAACTCCCTGGCTTGTTCTTTCTCTCTTGCATATTCACACACACACACACACACACACACACACACACACACACACACACACACACACACACACACACACACACACACACACACACACACACACACACACACACACACACACACACACACACACACACACACACACACACACACACACACACACACACACACACACACACACACACCACACACACACACACACACACACACACAGCACACACACACACACACACACACACACACACACACACACACACACACACACACACACACACACACACACACACACACACACACACACCTGATTAACAAGTCAAAGCTGTCCACCACACCACAGAAGTCCCCAATAAAACCCACAAACTCTGCTCTGCTCTCTATGAGCCTGCGGCAACACTAGGTAAGGGGGTGTGAGGGCAGTGGGAGGGCAGGGGGTGTGAAGGGGGGGGCGGGGGTGGTGCGGGTTCAGGCAGGATACAGTAGGGTGAGGTAGGGTCAGTGGTCAGGGGGGTCAGGAAGGCTTTTTGAGTGGCATTTCAGCCCCATGCACTTCCTGCAGAGCCGGGGCCAGGAGAAGGGGGGGGGGGGGTTCACCTCTGCTTTGGACCGGTCTGATGGAGGTTAGCGGGCGGCAAATGGTCGGGGAAGGTATAGGTGAGGGGGGGGGGGGAAGCGTGGGAGAGGAAGCTGGTTGGGAGGTGGATGTCCGCTCGGCGTCCTAACAGTGGTGCGGCTGCAGTCTGTGGGAATGTGTGGCTGTGTAGCTGGTGTCGCTGGAGCTGCTCTGGAGGCTGTAGTGGTCCTCCTCCTCCTCCTCCTCCTCCTCCTCTTCCTCGCCGTCGCTGATGCTGTCCACGCTGTCCGCCTCGCCGGGAGTGAACTCCATGCCCTCGATGTCCACGTCTGCAAGCGAAAAAAAGAAAAACAGACATGGTTACATTTGGCACTTTTCAGTTACAGAAAAAAGTGAGGGGACATTTTATTTATTTCCACCAAAACTGTGGGAATATTTATGAGGCCGCCTGCAGCGCCCACGGATTAAACCCAGATTTAGGAAGCCATTACCACACAGATCTTTGTGCTCCCAAAGCTTATCCCCCTCCATTGATAAACAACCGCATGTGTGTTTACCTCATCCAGGATTAGTAAACACACTGTAACAGTCCAAACTGAGCTTTTACGTGACACCAGTGAGCAGCGGATTGCACCTTTGAACTCTGGGCATGCTGGAAAATAACTAAATTATACAACCTGTAGTGCGACTGCATTGAAAGGAAAAAAGTTAGACACCATTAACGGTTTAAATATGAGGTTAACGGCAAACCATTTTAAAATAGACTCTCCTAGAAGCCATTCATGGTGCTCAAAAAGTTACAAAAATGGCCGAACACAGACCTCCCTAGATTTTATTGTGATGTCAGAAAAGTGGGAAGTCTTGAGCTGACGATTTTCTATACAAGAAGCACTTTTAAGGAAGTATACCGGCTCCTTTATTTGATATTGGCTGCTGTTTCAGGATAATGACATTCAAATAGTACCTTGACATGCCCCTGACTTTGAAATAGAGAAGATTACTATTTTTTTATTTTGACAGATGAGACGTAACAAGTTCTTTAAGCTGCTATGATCTGCACTGGTTCCCGCAATCCCACATGACATGACATCTCCCACCATCAGCAGCTACAGACGGAAAATCAATATTTATTTATCTGCTCTCTGAGGTGTTAACCTTAAACCCCTGGGGCATCACCTGCAAACAAGGCCGGGGCAAATCGTGCAGGGGATCACAGTCTGGCTCAGAGTTTATCGGTGGACAGCGAGAGGAATGCAAACAGCTGACTGGGTCTACATGTAAATAAAGGCATTAATAGAGCTGCGGGTATTTCGCTGCAGGACATACAGTCTGTGAGCGTGTGAACGCCAGTCCGAGCCATACCTCCGTGGTTATTGATTTGCATCAAATTTGGAAGTGATCTACATTTTATTTACATTATTGTCCTAGTTACAAAAAGCTGTGACCACAACAATGCCCAGGACTATCCACATGATACAGTATACAAATCTAATGTCACGTAATAATAATATCTAGAATAAATCAACATTTATATTGTTAAGGCTTTTCAGAATATGGTACACATTTCTTTGTACATGTCTTTGCACGCACATGTCATTACTGATGGGAGAATTAAAAAAACTACTAGAAAACACGCCTTTATTTTGAAATTCTCATTTCACTGCTGTCACCATTTCTGATAAAGCACGCCTCCTTCCTTCAGAGCCCAGTAATACAATTGTCGAATTAGTTGCTTGTTGTGAGTTGATATTATTGTATAGAGATTGTTTATATAAACTGATTTTGTTAAATGGGCTTATTTGTCTCCTATTCATCGAGGGCCACTAAATTGAAATTAATTGAAATCTTATCGTGGTAGTTTTTGTGATAACAGCACAAACTTGAACTTTGCTGTTCAAAGAATTCACGTAATATTTTTTCATGTTAAAACTTGTTTTTTTAAACCCCTGCTATCAACATTTGGGACAAACAAGGTTATTTAGTGTGTAGGGAGAGTGCTGCTGGTTGCCTTTTTTTAAAAACAGCGTACCTTGCTCAGAGTCGGTGGAGATGGTGGAGCCCATGCTGTCGGTGCGGATGCGCTCCGAGGATCCGGAGACAGAAAGCTGCTCCAGGCGGCGTTTGAGGTAGCGGTGCTCTCTCTGCAGCTGCTCCTTCGTGTTTAAAGCCTTCTTGTCCAGCTCCTCCAGCTTCTGCAGGGACATATGCAAAGAACCAATCAGAGTCTAATCTGGACACAAACATCTCCATCTTTCCTCTCTATTTTTACTCCTACAGTAAAACTAGTGTTTTTCTATCATCTCCTGCCAAAGAGAATATTTAACAACAATAAGGAAGTGACTGAATGACTCTGTGGAATATGCAGGTTACAAAGTCAAACTAAGAATGACATTTCTAAGTTTGAGTCAATGTGGGATTATATTTTTGCACTCATTTGCATGTGAAAGCTTTCAGTGGTTAATGAAAGCGAAGACAAACACATGTGGCCCCTTTTGATATGAGAACACACAACGCTGACGAGAATTAGCGCAGATCATCTGAGCAGAGAGGACATGGTAAACAGGAAATGAAGGGTTAAAATGCGCCATGTCTGGATTTCCCACCGACCACAGTGTTGCTGCTGGTAAACAGCGAGATCAGTACAGCGTGTCCTTAACTGTCCTTAGATGCAAGTTCATCCTCTGCAGGGCAACGATAGGATTCTAATAATATTCTGTTGGCACTAAAGTGTTTCAAGACTCTTTGTCACAGCTCCTGTTGCATAATTGTATCTGTCTGTGTCTGTGTCTGTGTCTCTGTGTGTGTGTGTGTGTGTGTGTGTGTGTGTGTGTGTGTGTGTGTGTGTGTGTGTGTGTGTGTGTGTGTGTGTGTGTGTGTGTGTGTGTGTGTGTGTGTGTGTGTGTGTGTGTGTGTGTGTGTGTGTGTGTCTGTGTCTGTGTGTGTGTGTGTGTGTGTAAACTGCCTGCAACAGTTAATGAACCATGCAGAAAGAGTAGGCCTTAAACATGTAATTATCTCCTTCCACATATCTAAAGATCAGCCATTATGTCCTGCGTCTTGCTCTTTGTTGACTTCTTTGTTTTCCTTTAGATCTTGGGGGTATTTATTTCTGACATGCCCTTAACGGCTCTGATTAAAAGATAAGAAAACATTTAAAAAAAAAACAAGGAAGACAAAAACCACAACCACTTTGTAATCGCTCTACACTAGAGCTTCGAACAAAAAATGGTTGGATTTTGGGATTTATTGATAGTTTTTTTTACTCCAAAAATTGTAAGAAATTCGATTGATATCTCACCAGAACACACAGACTTTCTTTAAAATGCTGTTTTTATCTGACCACAGCTCAGAAACCAAACATATTTGATTTAAAATGGTAGAAAAACAGCACAAATCCTAAAATGTATCCAGATGGAGCCAGCAAATGTTTGGCATTGATGCTCGATTTTACCAAACAGTTATCAAAATTGTTGTCGGATATCTGTCGAACAAAGACTAACTCATCAAACAGATCCAAAATCAAACAATAAGACATGTTCGGAGCATTTTTGTTTTCATACAGCTGTGTTTTATTAATACCTTGATGTGCATCTTGGCCCTTTTCAGCAAGCTCAGTGTGGTGTGTCTTGTGCTGTCTGGACCCAAAGGCACCAGCTTCTTCAACTGGTCCAAGTACAGCCGCAGTTTGGCACGTCTGCAAACACACAAGCACAGGGTGAGTCAGCGGACATCCACCAGCAGAAAAAGTGAGCAAGCACCTACACAAACACACCGACAGGAGTTTATCCACAAGTCCATGAAGGGCAGAAACATATACTGATCCTCCTGAACTGTGACTGGGAAACACACTGAAGCAGAGACTGAATACTACAGGATCGGATTAAGTTGCTGTTGTGATTTTGGCATTGAGACGTTGCATGTTTAAAGAGATGATGGGTGCAGAGTCGTGCTGGTTTCATATGTTTAAAGCTCAAAAAGGGGCCAGAAAAAACCTCTTTCAAAGCCCTGGGAGGAATCAGTTCCTTTCAGCATGAGAGAGGATTTTTTGTTTCATATTACATACCATAAAGCCAGAGCTTACTAAGGTAAATCAACTTTTTACATTGTTCCTCCTCAAAAGAGCTACAACACACATTCAAAAAGCCAACCACAGCCTTAGTTTCCCTGTTTTTATCTAACCTTTTAGAGTTTGGCCTCCCTGTGACAAAATGTTCACAAATAACATACTGGCATTGCACAACTGCTCCCTATTAGTAATCTATATGCAGAACACCTCAGTGCAACATGCTGACTTCTATATAACTGCAAACTGTAGTCATGCATTACCAATCTCAGCTGCTTTTATAGCCTCTTATAAAAGTTGTGTTTGATTGATTTACCAAATGGACTGTTCCACCCGAAGGCTGTGGGAGAGACCTTTAACCCGCAGTCACCGGGTGCAAAAATTATTATTGATCAAAATGACAGCCATGAGAAGTTTCTCATCTGTTCTGCTGGTTGAACTCAAGACACAAACTGTGGCCACGGAAAACTCTGCATCACTGCCAAAGTCCTGCAGGCCAACAACCCTGGAAGTAAACAGCCCGCTGGATGCAGCATCGGGCGCTTTATTCAGCGATAGTGACGACGAGGCAGAGTAAGTCTCAGTGCGGACACTGGACGGTTATTGTGTATTATTTCAAAAGACTGCTTTTAATCCACAACATTTGTTATCAGTAGATTACCTTCCCTGTCTGTCCTTGGTTCATTCACATGTGTTCATAAAGGCCTTTCAATCCTCCATTAGTCATGCTAGTCCATGAACCGTCTCTTTGTTTCCGAGCTAGCCTTCCCCCTTTTACACCCGTTACTTTGGCTAACTCTGTCTGAACGGCAAACAAACTCCAACAATGCAAGGTCTCCGCACCGGCCATCGCTGCAACCACAATGCACCTGATCAGAGAAAAAAAAAAACACACACACACACACACACACACACACACACACACACACACACACACACACACACACACACACACACACACACACACACACACACACACACACACACACACACACACACACACACACACACACACACACACACACACACACACACACACACACACACACACACACACACACACACACACAACACACACACACACACACACACACACACACACACACACACACACACACACACACACACACACACACACACACACACACACACACACACACACACACACACACCACACACCACACACACACACACACACACACACACACACACTCTTTTCCCTGTCTTTTTTTTTGCCTTTTTCAGGAAGTGGCGTCGTCTGTGTTTTTCACATAGAGTGAGACCCTCTCACTAGCTCCGTCTGTTTCATTCAGAGGTCATCCAGAGGCGGCCTGTAGGCAATACATATTTAGCGCAACAAATTCAAGTCCTAAATGATAGTTGCATCTTAAATATTTTATGGATTTAATTGGTACAAATGCACCGGATTATCAAAGGCGCCCTTTAAACATCTACCTCCCTACAGGTGCACACAGGCGTTCCCATGAAGGGGCGTGTGAAAGTGCTCTGGTTCTTTTATTTCCTCCTCTCCCAGGGGGCATTTCTGTCTCCCCCCCTCATCCGCTGAACCCTTCCACCCCTCTGCTCCACCCTGCCAACACCAACACACCCTCGTCCCAGTGGAAAACAAGTGTCTTCTGAAGTCAGGGGCGAGGGCCCACCTCCAACCTGCCCCAGTCCAGCCACATGAAGCACTTGGACAGCGGCCAGGGGAAGCGGGCAGGAAGGAGCTGGGGGTCTCAGCAGCGGGGGGAGGGGAGTGTTTTTTTGGAAAGGGAGCGGGGTCCGAGCTAGCGGCTTGACTTTCTCTGCGGTTGAAAAAAGGGCCCTTTGAGCGCAGTGTGCTCAGCTGCACCAGGCAGCGCTCCACACACACCATTCACAGGGAAACTTGAGCCAATGGGCCACCATCTTGCACCTCGCTCCCCCCCTCTCCCCCTCTCTTGTGATGAAAAAGAAAAACAAGGCGTTCCCCGAATACTCTGCCTGACTTCCCACCTTTCCCCCCCCAAGAAAAACCCGTTTGTACCGACTTTGAAGGCTCCACCTGTATGCTCACCGCATATTTGACCTGGCACGCAGAGGATAGAAATGTGCAGATGCTCTTCATCACCTGAATGTGTGAAGACCGGTCTGGAGTTATTATCGCAGTCCGATCATGTGAGAGTGGGATACATTTTCTCTTCCTAAGCTCGTCTAAAATATTAAATTATTAGGTTAAATATGGAATAACATCTGACTATTTATTCTATGTTATTTATTTGTTGTATGTCACATGGCACGAGTTTCAAATGTGAAAACCTAAATCGAAATCTCTCCACTCTTATCTACACTTTCCAACTGTAGCTTTTGAATTGACGTAAACAGGCTCTTTATGTAATTGCTGATAATTTCCACTTCAACATTTCTGTCACTGAAGTTTCAACAAGTCTGGGCTTCTCTTTGTCTTGAGCCGTGCATTTCATGCTACATGCTTTGTGACAAAAAAGCTTCTCATGCATATCAATAAAGCAGGTTTGGTGGATTAACCTGGCAGTGTGTCTCTGACAGCTCCTCCAATGCTTCCCCCCGCCGCGAGACACACTCGCTGCTTTTCTTCAAGAGCACACAGTCTATTTGGAGCAGGGTTAGGACCCTCCTCCACTCACGTTTGTTATTCCTAAGCCGAGTCACGCTATGTTTATCAGACGGCTTCAAACAGCCATGCAAGCCCAGTGTGGCACCAGATGAACATGAATGTTGTGTTCATGAGGGAGAGCAGACAATCTACACGTGGTTCTGAAAAACATCAAAATGTGTCTGGGTTGAAAATAGGACATTCTTTGATATTCCAGTCATGACAAGTGTCACGATGCAAGCCTGTTACTGTGGTGTTTAACAGTTTCTACTTGTGTGTCAACAAGTTCAAACACAGTGCAAACGTCAGGGTTTCTATGTTCTGTGGACACAATACTCTTGGGATTTGACTAAAAACTCTCATTTCAAAATGTTATTGTTTTAAAAGTAGACTTTAAGAGCAGCAATCCCTTCTGCAAAAAACAACATGTCTCGGTAGGAGAAGATTTAATAGTAAACCTCCAATTAGATTTGATCCAGAGTCACGTCTGCAGGGAAGTGACCACCTGACTGTTCTCACGTGCAGAGTACCACGGGATGATTTGTGTCTGATCTCTGGCCTTCCCCCCAGCCCCTGTCCTCCCTCTCCATCAGGGGCTGAGTGCCAAAACAAAGCAAAGGCAGGGGAGAGAAAAAAAAAGGGAACTTTTAACGCAGAAAGCTGCATGCACGGTGCTGAAAACTGGAACAAGATCTTTAAACTGCTGACATGTGCTCCAAGGTTACTGTACAGACCCTTTTTCACAGATATGCTCAAACTGTAGGCCTTCGAAGGAAAGCAACCGTGAAATGTTGAAGGCGAGCTCTGTATCTGCAGCCGTTTTCAGATGGAGGCATATTGAAGGTTATCTTTGTGTGCTGCTGCAGAGAAAACATGGCCAGTGTCCACACACAGACTGTCCCGGTGACAGCAGTGTCCCAGGACAGTGCAGAGACTGGAGATCTATGGGCACACAAAGAGCTGCAGGGCTTGAGGAGTGCACCAGTGCAAACAACGGGCCTTCACCCCTCACTCTCTGTTTAATGAGCTCGCTGCAGCCCGGCGCATTCCTCAGCCCGTACACACAGCACTGAGTGGCTTGTCTGGCAAGGAGCCAAACCCGCTAAACTAAGGTCAAGGGTCATCTGAAACACCACTGCAATGTTTCCTCTCACTGCCAGAGCTGACTCGGTTTGTTCCCCGTTGGCTTTAAAGAGAAGAAAAATGCACAACCAGGCCTCTGGTGTTGTTTTGACTCGAGCCCACAAGACAGCAGCATGACGGATTCACTGCGTAGTCAGCGTTAAGCAGACACAACAACGCAATCGTATCATCTCTAAATGCAATCTTACCATAACTGATAGAAGTTATGGCTAAAAAATCTGGAGTTATACGATCCCTTAAGACAAGCACCATAATAATTGTTTATTATACATGTTATTCCTGATTTGAAGACTTAGTTTATCGTTGTTTTAAATTGGGAGTAAAGATGACCCCAACTTTGTATGCATCTGGCCTCCTTGTTTACACGCAGCTCTGTGATGTGAAGTGAAAGTGGGGCTGCGATGCGTGAGTGTGGATCACCATGTCGAGGTGGTGGAATTTGGGGTTGCCAACCGAGCGGCTCCACATCTGGCTGACAGGTTCCTGGAGAGACCGAGGCCAGATGGAGGGGCTCTTGAGGTGGTGAGGGACCCTACCCAGTGTCCCAGCCGGCAAACACACATACACACACACACACACACTGGGCATTTCAGCAGCCCTTCATCAGTCTCCCTGTCACCCTCTTGCCTTGCCCTCAACATGTTTACATTGAACAGAGATCAGATGTGCCGTCTGTGAAAAACAAGAGAAACGGAGCAGCTCATGTGAAACCTGCAGAGCGCTTTGCCACGCCCCCCGAGACCAGAGACACGCGGGGAGACTCTTTCATCACCCTGATATGAAATGTCAGTCGTCTGGGAAAGATCTGTATTTGTTTTCTGTCGTCAAGGATGCCACACCCACCCGCTGTGTGCAGTGACAACCGCAGAGCCAGACAGTCGGATACTAGTCCCCCATAAACACATTTTCCTGGCGGCAGGAATATGGAGCTCGCTCTCACATGACTCTGCTCTCACACGCAAGCAGCAAACTGAAACTTAAACACAGACAGAGGGCGGGGCAGAACTTCACTACTCTACACTAAAGAAGAGCTCAGCATGCCTTACTGCTGATTAAACAACAGGAAACTGCAGAATTAGGCAGTTGTTGTTCACTCGTAGTATTTCTACCGAACAAACTGGAATTTCCACTGGGCGTGCGAGGGGATGCCTACTAATTACATTCATTTGAGTTTTTTTCGTGTACTAAAAGAAATCCCCTGTGTGAGCATGGATCATCACAAAACCCCTTCCTCAGCACGGCCAGCTTACCCTGCTGTTCACAGAGAAACAGAACTTAAAGAGGAGAGTGTGTAAAACACCGAGGGGAACCAGCTCCCTGGGCAAATCTGAATCATTTCAACACAACCGCAAATGACAGACCTGGACATGAATTGCCTTCCGCTGTGGGCATCTGCAAATGTTGGACGGACTAGCAGAGACAAGTTCAGCGAGCTCAATAAACACATTCCCCTGACACGGGACACGCTCCATTTTTATAATGAACGCTCGTCAATGATCAACACACAGGGTAGTGGCATGAGAGACAGTTCAAGTGTTTACTGTTAAAGTTGCATTTGACTTCTGGAAGGAGGTTTAGGAGTGGGGTGGGGTCCTGTATGAAGAACTGGGCGTACTTAAGATACATCTGAGGAGATAAAAAAGAGAAAAAGAGACATTTCTATCCCACAGAAATTAGCTGAAGTCTGAATTTGTTTGCTTTCTTCTTGCAAAATGCAGTATATCAGTATCTTTTAAATAAAACAAGAATAAGTCACAACATGCAACCTGTAACAAGATGTCATTTTGGGGGGGCGCACGCCATAAATGTTGCAAACTGCTGCTGCAAAACAACTCAACAACAGAGAATAAAGGAAATTAGGAAACATTATCAAACACATATTTGCTCGTGACTCCCTGCCTGGCAGAAAAAACCAGGCAGCACCCAGCGAGGACACGGCTGCAGAGCATTGTAGTAATACTCGGCCTGCAAGTTTTGTGACCCCCATCGTCCCGCTGTCTCCCCCCTAAACAGCCTCTGTTACTTAACTCTACATTCCAGCGTATGTGTGCACACTCTGCTGACCTGAATTTCAGGCTGCCTGCTGCACACACAAAGCAGCCACATCCTACGCTGCCTCCCATTCCTCCCTGCAGCAACACTCAAGAATGTCCTCGTCTCCTCCTCCTCCTCCTCAGCATGGTGAAGGTAGTCGACTTCCTCTCCTCCCCTCTGTCTTCTTTTACACGTCTTTCTTTAATTGTTGTTTTACTTGCCCTTGAACCCCCAAGGCTGTGCTCACACCTTGTTAAAGTGCATCCTACGTTGCTGTTTTTATGGGCATCAGCTGCTGCAGTTAACAACGTTCACTGACACAGAAAGGCGATGTCCCCTGCAGCAGCGACACCTGAGAGGGAGCGGGACGTTCTCGTTGTCTACGGTGGGCCCGCTCACACACTTCAATATCTCTGTGTCAGTGTAACAGCCTGTATACATTATCAGCAGGCCTCACACGCGTCCACACATAGTATACTGTATGTGTTAGTGTGGCCGGGCTTGACCTGACTGAGTGTCACGGTGCTCTGTGACCTCAGGGTGGAGAAATGACATGTGACCTCTGCGGCTGACCTCCAGCTGTAGCCGGTTCCTTATTCTTAGTCTACATCTGTCATCAACTACAAAAGAGACTGTCCTGCAGCTATACCGTCAGTACGTGCATAACAAGTGGACAAACCCAATATGATGATCAGGAAAGGTTGTAAATGTATATTACGTCTTTTTATGCTGCTGCAACACAAAAATGTCCCAAATTGGGATCAATAAAGTGCTATCTTACCTTAATTAATCTTATCTTAACTGTATATTACGTACTGTGAATACCAATAAAGAAATTATTTTAATGCATCTGGTTGTTGTTCTCTATAAAAACACTGCTTTATGGCAATTTCAGTAGGTACAATTTATTGGCTGTCTCGAACAAAGGCATCAAATAATTAAGTTAACATTTTTGTATTCTCTATATTGGGTGGACACAGACTTTACAATACATCTTTTACCTGCAAAAACCATATCAATGACAAAAAAATGCATTCTTTAAATATGAAAGGCTTACTAATATAATATTGACCTGTTACTATTATATAATTATTTAAGTTAGTATTTTCTTCAAGTAAAAATGCCGAAACAATGTCATATTTCATGGGCTTTTTCACCCATTTCTGACACTTTATAGGCAAAACTATTAATCATTAACGAAAAGAAAAAGTAATATATAATGATAATTAGCTTTAGTTGCAGTCCTACTCTTTTAGTATGCAGGGTTTTATCATGATTTGCCTAATGATTAGAGTACATACCGCAAATCAGTCATTACTGTGGGTTATGAGCTGCCCGTGCAGACCTAATGACTCCAGGTCACCACACACACACACACGAGGAATGTAACTGACAGTGTCACATTAGAGGAAGTGAAGTACAACAGCCACGTGCTATCATGTGAGCACGTGAATGCCACATTCAAACCCAAAAGAGAATAAGGAAGCTTTGCACCTTAAAGGCAGGATGTAGACCTAATATGAGTCCAGTGTTGTGTCGTTTACAGTCCTTATTAAAATGCAGATGAACAGGATGAACAGGCCCATCAAAGCCTGGCGTCTTCCACATAAACTCACCGTCACAAAAGAAGACTTATACTTTAAAGGATGAGAAACGGGCACGGATGAGTTTTGGCAGGAGGACTAGTAAAGAGTGATAAAGGCCCTCTGTGAGCAGCGAGCCAGCCTTTCTCCTCCCTGCTGCCTCAGGTTTTCTGCTGACTCAGACACTTTTAGGGGGGAAAAGGAGAAAAAGGATAACAGAGAAAACAGATGTGGTCTCTGGAGAGAGAAGGAGACAAAGAGGAGAAGGCAAGGAGGTGAAGAGCAGGGCTGTAAGGAGTTGGACACATAACACACTGCCATAACTCAGCTCACACACACACACACACACACACACACACACACACACACACACACACACACACACACACACACACACACACACACACACACACACACACACACACACACACACACACCACACACACACACACACACACACACACACACACACACACACACACACACACACACACACACACACACACACCACACACACACACACACACACACACACACACACACACACACACACACACACACACACACACACACACACACACACACACACACACACACACACACACACACACACACACACACACACACACACACACACACACACACAGGAGCTTCACTCGAGGGGAAAGAGTTCCTCAAAGCCCAATAAGTCATTCATCACAGCTGGGAGTAGAAGAGAGTACATTTAATTAGAGTGAAGATTAGAGCGTGACAAACTGAGTCCCTGCTCCTGTCCATGAAGTGCATTTACAGTTAGCTTCAGATGTTGACACACACACGTACACTATATCTCTGGTATGATCTATATTGTAAGAAAATACTGTTTGTTGAAGTACGCAAACTTTGAGCATTGTTTATGAGTGATCTCAGAAATGAAACCGAAGGCACCTGATGGCCACGGGCGGTGTCTGCTTATGGGAAGTTATAAATGGAGATGTAAATCCTTTTTTCAAATGAGGGAAGCATCACGAACATACCAGACATACCAGCCTTACGCGACTGGATTTCCTGTAATCAGGTGATGTGTGGGAAAACGAAACATCTGTAGTTTCACTCTTTTTTTTAAGCGTTTCTAGAAAAGGAAACGTGTGGCGCTGACAAGACGTCATAGGCTTCATCAAGAGCAGTTCGAGTCAGAAATGGGAAGGAAGCAATGCCAGCAGCGACCAACCACACAGCAGCAATTGGTTTCACAGAAACGACAAGCTGACGCCGCGCAGCTCTGTTCTCAAACGCATCGAGGAGGTGGAGACAGAAAACAGCAGCGTCACCCTCCATGCTGTCATGGCTGCAGCAGATAAGCAAGTTGTGTCAGGACAGGAGACCCTGGCTCCCACCCAGACGGCTCACTCTGATAGCAGGACACAAATATATTCAGGGTGCCTCGTAAACGCCATTCAGTTTCATGAAGGACACCTAGAACACATGATGCGTGATGTCCACGGGTAATGGACATGTTTGGACAGGGCTGGGAGATAATTCAATATGATGATTTATCCTGTTTCAATTAATGGAGATATCAAAGTCTCTAGATAAAGTGATACTCAATGAATTTGTCTGATTTGGTAATAACAAGCTCATACTGACTACAGACAAATTTAATATTTTGAGGGAATATTTTTTGGAGATTACTTTAATTTAAAGCTCAGTTGAATTTTATTCAAAAACTGGACACAATTTAAATCAAATTGCATCTTAATTTCATTACACTATAGTTTCTGTTCCTGCATGTAGACATAGTCAATGTTTAGCTAGATATATCTTTTTTTATAATAATTTGACTTGAAACTTTAGATTTTACACTACAAGGTTCAAGGTTCTTTATTAGTCATACAACCATAGCTACAGAGTAGTTATGTTGATGAAATTCTTAAGTCACAGGCTTCTCCAACAGTGCAACACAATATTACAGAAAAACAGAAAAATATAGTGCAAGTAAATATTAAAAGTAACTGCAAAAAGAAAGGAATAGTTTAAAAAAAAAAGTGAAATAGTGAAATAAGAGTCTATATGCAAGCTATTTGAATGATATATTAGGTAAATAGATAAATGATTACTAAGTAGCAGAATGTTATGGATGTTGTTACAGCAGTTCAGGTGTTTAACAGTGTTATCGCCTGTGGGATGAAATGAGATGATACTAATTTATCAAGTAGTTAATTCACACAACATCTACAAAAAAGGGGCTTCACTATGTGGCTTTTTACTGAAGACTATTTATTGAATGACCAGAAAACGTGCTATATTTCAATATATTTATCGTCATTGAGATATATAAAGAACCTCATGCCATCATGATAGAAGATGTTGGCCCTTTTGAAACCCAATGACACTGACATTGGCCTAGGGGTAGGTATCAAACCTTTGAATAAACGTAATATGTGTCAGACGTTTTGCCCATCACGTGATTGAACAGTAGAGGGATGGCTCTGTGCTGCACCGACGTGAACCCAACACAACGACACATGACCAAACAAAGGCTGTGAGTCAGGGCTCAAACTGCAGCTCCGCCCTGCGACTGAGAGCGTGAGGGAGGTCGAGCTTCAGAAAGCGATACCGGCACTACTGGAGATTAAACAGGTCTGAAGCTCTGGTGCTGCCCTGATCAAACTGGTCCAACAGGACGACTGAAGACTTTTGGTTCTCTTATGAATCAGAAACAGAGAAGGAAATCAACTAAGGACACTGGACGTGTTTGTTTAGTTTCTTTGAAAGCATACCATTAGGCCTGTAACTGATAACATTTCACTTAGAAATCTACTCTTGATAAACAATTGATTGTTTGAAGTTTCTAAAATGTAAGAAAATGTTGAAAAAAGCCCATTGTACTTATTGAGAGAACACTATAGGTCTTTTAATGACTTGTGTTTGTGGCCAATAGTCCAAGACCTAAAGATAATCAATCCATGTGATAACAAAACGGAGAAAATCTGTACAATTCCTTGAATTTGAGCAGCTGTAACTTTTTTTCCATGATAAAAAACTGAAACGAAAACTGCTAACTGTCAACTGTCTGTTGATTGTGTATAGGTATATACATATTCGTATACATATTTATATATATGTTTGTTTTTGTATTCGGGATTGTGGGAAACGGTATTCCGATCTCTCTGTACACACAAACTGAAAGATTGACAATAAAGTTGACTTTGACTTTTGACTTTGACTGACTGATTCAAATCTCAACACTAGTTCAGGTAAAAGGTATCACACCCATGCGCTGCTGATGATCGTGCCAAAGCCTGAAGTCACATTTTCGACCGTTAACACCTGGCATTTGGGGGTAATGGCCGTGTAATTTGAGGATGCATCAGAATGAATTACGTTGCAAAGCGCTCACACGGGTACCTCGGCACGACGGGGCCTGTTATTACAAATAAGTAGGTGGAAATGTTTCTGTACAAACAGTCATGGACGAATGAAAGATGAGGGCAGGAAGGTACTTTCAAACACAAAGAAGACATGCTTCATTTGTCACCAAGGACATTGCAGTGTGACGGAGTATTTCTTCTTAGTTTCCTATTTTGAAGCCCTTACTAAAAGGCCGAAACACAAGGGAAGTAAATCACATGTTTTACCATAGTCACAATGCTTCACTGAATTCATAATGCATGTGGAAACGTATGGCCGTTTAGTGACGACAAGGGAAGTGAATAAACTGATTGAGGAACACTTTACTGGCACTACTTGCATTTGTCAGTTTGACTGGACGTCACTCCATGGTAACCAACAACGCCCGTCATCGGACATGAGGTAACTGCTGTGTGTCAACGCCTGCAGCCGGGGCTTCTCTT